>NC_133133.1:112741168-113046168 GCF_048418815.1 Hemitrygon akajei | reverse complement strand
TGGTAGATTGGTGACCGGACAGGCAACCATTGATCCAGGGATGTGATGTGAGTTCAATCTCACCATGTCAGTTTGGGAATTTGAATAATTTTTGTGTACAAGATTATAAGAGAGGACAGCCAAAGGCTTTACCCCAGAGTGGCAATGGCTGATATGAGGAGCATAACTTTAAGATGATTGGAGGAAAGGGGTGATGTCAGAGGTAGGAGGTTTACACAGAGTGTGGTAGGTCTGTGGAACACCCTGTCATGGGTAGTGGCGTGTATTTATTTAGATAGATATACAGTGCAGAACAGGCCCTTCCAGCCCAGCAAGCTATGTTGTCCAGCAGCCCACCTTTTTAACACTGGCCTAATCAGAGGACAATTTGCACTAACCAATTAACCAACCTGTACGTCTTTGGACTGTGGAAGGAAACCAGAGCACCCAGAGGAAACCCACATGGTCTCTCCTGAACTGTAAAAGTGTCACGCTAGAGGCAGATACATTAGATAGGTACGTGAAGGAACAAGAAATGGATGCCTATGTGGGAGAGAAGAGTTAGATTGATTCTGTTACTGAACTGCTCTATGTTCTACATTCTATGATAGAGATTTAAAAGCCATGGGGAGGCAATAGGGATAAAAACTACCCCCAAATGAATGGCGGGGTAACTCAATGTGCTGAAGAGCCTGTTCGACTCCAATAACCAATAGTCTTAAAGAGTCACCCATCAAAGACTGGCCCACTAAGCAATCGTGGCTCATTATGTTTGAGAAAGGACCATCATCTTTTCAATCAATGGATAAATCCCCAGAGAAGAACCAGAGGATTGGATGATAGCCAGTGATATTCCACTGTTTACAAAATGCTGTAAACGTATACTGGGAAATTATAGGCCAGTGAGTCTGACATCGGTAGTGGATAAGTTATTGGAAGGTATACTATGGGACCAGATATATGAGTATTTGGATAGACACGACTGGTTAAGGGTAGTCAGCATGGCTTTGTGCATGGTAGGTTATGTCTAACCAATCTTACAGAGTTTTTCAAGGAAATTACCAGGAATATAGATAAAGACAACACAGAGAATGTTGCCTGCGTGAACTTTAGCAAGGCATTTGACAAGGTCTCCAAAGGAGATTGGTCAAGAAGGTTCAGTCACTCGGCATTAAAAATGAGGTAGTAAATTGGATTAGACATTGGCTTTGTGGGACATGCCAGAGACTGGTAGTAGAGGGTTGCCTCTCTGGCTGGAGGCTGTGACCAGTGGAGTGCCACATGGATCAGTGATGAGTCTGTTGTTATTTGCCATCTATATCAATGATCTGGATAAAAATTTGGTTAACTGGATCAGCATATTTGTGGATGATACCAAGATTGGGGGTGTAGTGGACAGCGAGGAAGTTTGTAGAGGGATCTGCGTCAGCTGGAAAAATGGGCTGAAAAATGGCAGATGGAGTTTAATGCAGACAAGTGTGAGTTTTGCACTTCAGTAGGACCAACCAGGGTAGGTGCTACACAGTGAACAATAGGGCACTGTGGAGTGCGGTAGAACAAAGGGATCTGGGAATACAAGTCCATATTTCATTAAAAGTGGTATCACAGATAGATAGGGTCATAAATAAAGCTGTTGGCACACAGTCCTTCACAAATAAAAGCATTGAGTACAGGAAATGGGAAGTTATGTTGAAGTTGTATAAGATGTTGGTGAGGCCTAATTTGGAGTATCGTGTGCAGTTTTGGTCACCTACCTACAGGAAGGATGTAAGGTTGAACGACTGCAGAGAAATTTTACAAGGATGTTCCTGGGTGTGCAGGACCTGAGTTATAAGGGAAGATTGAAAATATTAGGACTGTATTCCTTAGAATATAGACGACTGAGAGGAGATTTGATTGAGGTATACAAAATTACGAGGAGTATAGATAGGTTAAATGAAAGCAGGCTTTTTCCATTGAGGTGGGGTGGGACTACAACCAGAGGTCATGGGTTAAGGCTGAAAGGTGAAAAGTTTAAGAGGAACATGAGGAGTAGCTTTGTCACTCAGAGAGTCATGAGAGTGTGGAATGTACTGTTTGCACAAGTGGTGCATGCGAGCTTGATTTCAGTATTAGAGAGAAATTTGGAAGGGTACATTATTAACCTACAACCATTAGGCTCCTGAACCAGCCTGGATATCTTCATTCATCTTAACTCTGAATTGATTCCACAACCTATGGACTCAGGGATTCACTTTCAGGGATCCTACCAGTCTTTGTGTAATTTTTCATTGATTCTATTGTATTTCTTTGTTCTTCTGTGAATGCCTGCAAGAAAATGAATCTCTGGGTAGCATATGATGACATCACTTCTACTTCCTCAGCAGTGTGCAGAGAACTAGCATGTCATCAAAAACCTTTGATCTTTGTACTTGAATAATAAACTTACTTTGAACTTTGGACATAATGGTAACTGGATTTATTTTCCTTATGGAAATGCAGGTGCTGTGATGGTGTTTATCCATGGTTCCAAATGGCTATTACTGGAGAAGGAAGCGGAAGATAGCTGGCACTGAGAACTGGAAATCTCATCGAAGTACCTCCACACCATTCCATTGATATGTTGCTCTGGACAAACCCCAGGATGGGTGGCAAGTTTTCCTTTCCAATGACAGAGGCTCTGGAAGATCATCTTGAGTCAATGAAATTCAACGTCCATCTAGGAAATCATTAGCATGGCTGCATCCATCTAGCCCTTCCCCATTTTTCCGAAGGAATTTCCTATCAAAGGGACGGATTTAATGTGATGGATTACTCCCCGGAAACGAGCAAACATGAAAGGAAGCCAGTGAGCCATAAGATAGAAGACCAAAAGAAGGTAAGGGGCTTTTTCACGAATGTCTGAAGAAGCTTAGAATTAATTCTATTGATTTATTTTCCAAATCATGGTTGAAGTTGTGCAAAGGATGTTTGGAAGATCTGGATTATGCTCCAGAGTGATGTGTCATTGGTGCATAGGTGTGCAAGATGGTGGTTAAGTATGGGAGCTGTGTTTCTTTTTGTTGGAATTTAAAACATGGATAGAGAGACGTAGGTGGTTGTAGGGTTAAAGAGCTAGGTTGGTTGGACGACATGTGGGCAAACTTGTTGAAGACCATGGTGCTTTTCACTGTGCAGAAACCCAGCAAAGTGTATGGAGTAGGGGTGAGGGAATATTTTGAGATCTGGGCTACATTGAGTCTATTGGTATTACACTGTGGCTTGGTATCAAATGCAGGACCATTGAATACTCACACAGGGAAAAAAGGTGGCCAGCTCTGCTGATTTATGAAGGATTAATTTCCCAAGGGGAACCTTATGATTGTTATAGCTGGGGGAGGCAGTGGTGATAAGCTCCCACTACCTATTAAATGCTCCCAATGGCGTGCTTCTCAAATAGCCTCTGACAACAAGGTCCAGCTCCTGGCCTTCACGTGTGCCTTAGCTCCTAAGCCTGGCAGAACATTTTCTACTGACAGGAGAGGGGGAAAGGGCAAAATCTGAGCCTTAAAACCAGTTGCTTTGGGCAGATGAGGTTTATCAGCTGTGATTAGCAGCTCATCTAGGAGAAGGAAAACTCTGATCTCAAACCTCATTTGCCTTGAGGCTATGCTCACACATGGGGAAGGCTTTGAGAGTAAACCACAAGGAAAATCTGGGTTTGGAGTTCCTAAGGCAGTCCTACATTGAGTTCAATCCTGCCTGGCAACTCCTGCATCGTCACAAGTGCCTAACTGTATGGTCCCTTCTGTTCCTTTGGATTAATCAGCTGTCTGGAGAGGGGCAACTTGCTCCTTGGAAAACAACTTGCTCTCCATATTGTCTTGCATATCCCGTAGACAGCTGGGATGCAACATCCATGGTCGACCCTGAGCAATGGAGGGCCTCAATTTCCCAAGGTTTAACACAAGGAACATTGTAATGAGGAAGGCAGCTTCCTTTGAACACTGTTTAACAATCTTATCGGTATGTTTCAATGGTCAGGACTGCAGAGATGGCATCAAACTGTAGTGTTTTTCTGTGGTGTATTTCTTCTAAGCAGAGATATTCCCAGTCGAATCTCCGGGAACAGAGGCACAGAGGATAATCACTGGACTCGTAACTAGAATTCCAGACAAAGGTGCAAAGCTTGAGCAAGGCAGCTGAGAAGTTCAAATTCAGAATTAATTAACCTTTCCATATTCTGTATTTCCATGCTAAATTTGCCACATTAAGTCTATGCCAGCACACGGAGCAATCCCATTCCCTGTTACTTTTACCCATAATATATTTTCCCCAATTTCTGTCAACTTCTGCCCAGATTCCAACACTCATCTACACTGTTCAATTAGGGTTTACATTGTTAATTTTCTAGCTATTTAAATTTCTTTATGCCTGTTCGTTCAGTATATTTCTATAATCACCTGTTTGTAAATGCTCAGTGGATTTTCAGAAATTTGTAGTTTAAATGGTACATTTTTGTTATTTCTTTGTCTGCAGTCTGTGTCGCACCAGCATATATTGAACTGTCTCACAAGCTGCTCTTATCGATGAAATCTTCTTATCTGTCTAGTTTGAGCTAGTTTTCAGTACAAAGACAACCACAGGCAAGATTATTTGTTCTTTATACAGCTCTCTGTTCTTTTTTACCTACAGTTTTGTGAGTTGTGCTTGAAAATCCCAGGAGATCAGCAGTTTCTGAGATACTCAAACCACCCTGTCTGACACCAACAATCATTCCACATTCAAAGTCACTTAGACCACATTTCTTTCCCATTCTGATGTTTAGTGTGAACAACTGAACCTCTTGACCATGTCTGCATGCTTTTATGCATTGAGTTGCTGCCACATGAATGACTGATAGGATATTTGCATTAAGAAGCAGGTGTGCAGGTGTACTTAATAAAGTGGCCTCTGAGTGTATGACTGTATAACTGTTGGCTATGGTGGATTTCAAATATGGAAGAAAATGTCGAACTCAGGACAGTGGAAGCAAACAGATCAATTGTCTTTGTTCCTGCCATGGGCTTGGAGATGGAGGTTGCCATTGTTTTTACATCCTCCATTTTTTGAGATGAAGTTGCTTCATTTTCTGTGTTTTAAAGTAGACACAATGATGTTTCACTGCTGAACTAAAGATGTTATTTGTGAGGTGTTCTTTGATAAAATGTAACATGCAGGTTTGTGAATGTTGCTGTTGGTGCCTGCCTGGAGTGATTTGATCTGGTTACTGAAGAGAACAAAGATCCATAAATCACCAATTGTCCCTTGCTGGGAAGAGGGCAATAACTGGAAGCTGGCTTGGAGCAAAGCCAATAAAAAGGTGTTAAAGGTCAATCAGATGACCTACAGCCAATGACACTGGAATGCAATATTTGAATTGCTAAGGAATGAGTATAAATTACACACACAGTTGTAATGCCAAAGGCTGGGAGAAGATAGGATCAATCATCTGGCCAACAGAGATCCCCTATTTCGGTGTTATAAACTGGAAAAGTGCTCTGAGTGAGTTTTGGTACATAGAGAACAGTAGAATTCATGGTCTAAGTTGTTGGCCGAGGGTCAACAGAGTTACGTTGTTGTTTGTGCAGAGACAATGAGCTTCAATTAATTACGAGTTGCGTAGTGAATTTCCTAACCTAGTTCTGTTCATGAACGGTCAACATGATGAACTTTAGAGTTCTATATTGTGGTCCCCATGCCAACCAATGCAGCTAGTGTCCGAGTTTTACCAGCTGATTGTGAAAATAAATTGAAAGATCCACTTGGTTCACGCTTGTTCCTTCTCCAATGAACTATTGATTTCCAGTGTAATTCTATCTGAGGGACACATCAAAGCATGCTTGCTAGAGACAGAGATGGGATTGTAATTGTCCTAGAGAAGCTGTTTGTCTATAAATTACACACACAGTTGTAATCCATTTATCACAATTGACTGCAGGCTTAAAGATTAGTCAAGGGAATTTTTCACAGTCATTATAACTGAAAGGTTTCAAACACTGCCATTTGGAATTATTATAACTCCATCTCTCAAAATCTACTTGCTTGCAACTTCCAACACCCTCTCTCTTCTCTTGAACTGCTTAATCGTCACACCCATAAGACCATAAATCATCAGGGTAGAGTTAGGCCTGTTATGTTTTGTAACTTCAAAACAGTAAACTAATTTGAAGGAAAACATAATGCGAGTCTGACTGCGTGTTTACTTTAAGCAAGTTGCACACATATCACGTGGTAGCTTTATGACGTTTGCAATTCATCTATTTATACATACGACCTATAATGAATTATCTATACAAACAAGAATGCTTAATCAATCAAATATATACAAGATTACTCAAATATTACTGAAATATTAAATACACAACACTTCTCCCTGCTTAGTGATAAACTCTAATTCAATATAGAATGGACCTTAACTGTATACACAGTATGCTATATAATACAACTAATATATAGACATCCACAGTATAGTAAATTATAAATTGTTCTAATCATTCTATTCAGACCTTAGATTTAATTATTATGGAGGCTTTCTTACTTCTGTGGGATAACTTCTTTCCTGACAAGGGGGATCATTCTGCTTGGCAGGTGAGACTTGTGGCTGAGAAACAGGTTCTGGACCTTCTCCATGGTGGTTGTAGGTGTTGACTCATGAAGTGGTTCTGACAGATCTGGACACCTTTCTTCTCCTTCCTTTTTCTTCTAATTTATGCATCTTGATCTTGGGAAGGTTCATTAGTTCACTGGAGCATTCTCTTATTAACCCTTCTATTGCTCCTTTTGCAATCTGATCTCTCCTCTTGGTTTCCTCATCCACAACATCCTCTGATAAATCCTCTATGTTCATATCTCCATTGACTCCTTTCTTTGGCCTTCCATTCATCCAGCTGGGCTTTGGTCTTTGCATCTACTTTTACAAGCAGCTTTTTGTCTCCCACTTGAAGTTCATGCAATAACCTTGAGCAGATTCTGGTCCTTTATACTCACAAAAGCCAAATGCTTGCAAGCTTCCTGAAGCTCCTTGAACTCTTCTCTGGCTCAAAACCAAGCCACATTTTGCAAGTAATTACCTGATTAACATATTAGAAGCTTTTTCAGATATGTTGCCTACAAAAACTGTTGTAGTCAGACCACTGATTTCGTCACTTTCTTGATTCCTCTGAGCAGCATGGTCCTCCTTGGTCCAATGTGCTTTCTAAGCAGAGACGCTAAGGTTGGCATCAACATCTCCTTGCCCTCCGTTTGACAACAGGTCATGGTGTTTAGCATGGAGACTGTTTGTGGCACCATCCAGTACCTTTCTTAATTCACTTTCAATGAACTCTTTTGCAGAGGATGTGGCATGCCAGTGGTGGATGGATCTCCAATCAATTTGTAGTTGTCACAGCCACTCACACCCTCACAATGTTGGCCCTCCTGTTTTTACCACATACAAGCCCAATGTGGCTTGTTGGTTGTTGTATTTCACTGTTACAAATGTCCTTTCCACAGGAGTTATCTTTTCTCTAGTGTAAGTTTTTAGTTTGTTATCTGCAGGCTTCAGTTCAGTATCTTTGGAATGCTGTTCAAACTCATTTTGTGGAATGATTGAAACAGCTGAGCCAGTGTCCAAATCCATTTTAATTAATTTGTTAGCTTTCACATTGTAAATCTTAAGGCTACGTAGTCCTGTGTCACTCTCATCATTATCAGATTTTTATTTAACAGCATGCAGATTAGTGTTCTTTTTGAAACTGCAGTTTGACTTTTTATCTTTTTCTCTTCCCTGCCCATCAGCTCTTTATATGTGTCCTACTTTGTTGCATTTTCTATAAGTTTCACCTTTAAACCTGCATTGGTCTGGTGTATGTGAGCCCCTGCCACAACAGTAACACAATTTGTTCGGCCTGGTAGGCCTCTGTCCAGACGTTGCAATTTTGTTCATGCTCACTTTCATTCCTGACTGCAACTCGATTGCGTCTCTGTCTGTGGTTTCCATTGAAACAGCTATTTGAACTGCTCTTTTAAATGTGAGTTGTGCTTCAGTTGGGAGCTGTTTTGGAATGCTTTCTTGTAAGATTCCACAAACTAAATGATATTTCGGTGTATGGTAATGTAGTGGTTAGCACAATGCTTTACAGTACCAGTGAATCGGGTTCAGTTCCCGTCGCTGCCTGTAAAGAGCTTGTACGTTCTCCCTGTGAGCTCGTGGGTTTCCTCCAGGTGCTTGGTCTCATCCCACATTCCAAAGACTTATAGGTTGGTAGGTTAATTGGTCATTGTAAATAGTTCTGTGATTAGGCTAGGATTAAATCAGGAGATTGATGGGCAGCACAGCTCGAAGGGCTGGAAGGGCCTACTCCGCACTGTATCTCAGTCAATCAATAAATCGATAAATCAATCAATAAGCCCATCATTGAACTGACAATGCGAGACAATCCCTTCAATTCAGCCACGTACACTGAAATGGACTCCCCTTCCTTTTGATTCCCCTTATGAAATCTAAAGAGTTCAGCAATCAACAGTTCTATGTGTTCCTGCATCACTTTCACAGTATCAGCAAAGCTTACTTGGAGCAGTTAAACTTTGAAGCAAACTTTATGTCTTTAAATTCAATGCACTCAGCAAAATTGGTACTCATTTCTCTTTAGCTATTTCATTTGCTTCAAAACACTTTTCAATTAGCTCAGTATATGTGAACCAGTTACCGGTTGAGCAATCGAATGCCAGGTACCCAGCCATTTCTGTTCTTTTTTTAAATGATTGTTATTACCCAGTACTCACTCTTTGTGAACCTGTGAATTCTTCCATTTTATGCCCTTTTTTAAAACTCCATTATGTTTTCCCTTCTGAAGAACACGTACTGTGCTACTTTTTAAAAACTCTATCATTCCTTGTTGCACTTCAACAGATCAGTTGCTGTCTCAGTTTAATTTTAAAAATATGTCGCCACTGCTATCTTTTGCAACTTCAATACATTAAACTAAGTACAAGGGAGTCTGAAATGTGATTCTTACTAAGCTAGGTGTGTATGTATCACATGATATGCAATTCATATATATATACACATATAATCTGTAATAAATCACTTATACAAGAATAATTAATCAACCTGTAAGATTACTCAAATATTACTGAAATATTAAATACACAACATGGCCCATCAAATCTGCTCTGCCATTCCATAATGGCATAATTCCCCCTCAACACCATTCGCTTGCCTTCTCCCCATAACCTTTGATGCCCTGACTAATCAATAATCTATCAACCTCCACTTTAACCATGCCCATTGATTGGCTCCACAGCCATCTATGGCAATGAATTCCACAGATTGACCTCTTAGTAAAGAAATTCCTTCTGATCTCTGTTTTGAGGCTGTGCCCTCTGGTCCTAGACTCCCCCACTATAGGAAAGATCCTCACCATGTCCACTCTTTTTAGACCTTTGAATATTCAATGGCTTTCAAAGAGTTCTCCCTATCAAATGCTGCTCATATGTTCTCCCTTTCTTTCTTGTGAACTTCCTCTGGACCCTCTCCAATGCCATCATTGTGTTACAGGCCACCGATCGCAGTCAAGGAGCTCTATTAAGACTCGTACAAATGTAGGGACAGGGAGAGACTATTCAACTCCCTGTGATGCTGTACTACGATGGAGTTCTGGTTGACATCTTTACTCCTTCTTTGTTCTTTTTTCTTGGATACAAAGTACTAAGTAATATCAATTATCATAGCATGTATATATAATCATATCCTACCTTGAAATTCATTTTCTTGCAGTTATTTACAGGAAAATAAAGAAATGCAATAGAATTTACAAAAAAATTTGCAAAAATTTACTATAAATAAAATGGACATTTGAGACATTTAGATAGACACGCGGATGAAAGAAAAATGGAGGGCTATATGGAGGGAAGGGTTAGATTGACTTTAGAGTAGATTAAAGGATCGATAGAAAAGGTCCTGTACTGTACTGTTCTGTGTTCTTTGTTTTATAAACAAAGACTTGACAACAAAAAAACAACCTGCAAAAGAAAAGAAATAGTCCAAATCAAAAAATACTGAGAACCTGAGTTACTGAGTCTATGTTGTGGAGTCAGTTCAGTGTTGAGTCCACACTGGTTCAGGAGCCTGATGATTGTACAGTAATAACTGTTTCTGAACCTGGTGGGTATGGGACCTAAGGCTCATTGTGGTGAGTGAAGTTATCCACGCTGGTTCAGGAGCCTGATGATTGTACGGTAATAACTGTTTCTGAACCTGGTGGGTATGGGATCTAAGGCTCATTGTGGTGAGTGAAGTTATCCACGCTGGTTCAGGAACCTGATGGTTGTAGGGTAATAACTGTACCTGAACCTGGTGGGTATGGGACCTAAAGTTCTGTACGTCCTGCCCAATTAGCAGTGAGAAAAGAGCATGGCCTGGTTTTTTGGAGGTCTTTGATTACAGATGCTGCTTTCTTGAGGCAGTGCTCAATGTGAATGTAATCAACAGTGGAGAGGGCTTCACCTGTGATGGACTGGGCTGTATCTTTGTTACTTTGTGGCACTTTTTCTGTTCCTGGGCATTGCTGATTCCATACCATGACATTTACAATAATGTTTCTGGGACTTGATGATCTGAATTATAGGGAAAGATTGAATAGGTTAGGACTTTATTCCTGGAGCAGAGGAGAATGAGGGGAGATTTGATAGAGGTATACAAAATTGTGAGGGGTATAGATAGGGTAATTACAAGCAGGCTTTTTCCACTGAGGTTGATGAGACCCGATGTCATAGTTTTAGGGTGAAAGCTCAAATATTGGTGGAGCATGAGGGGGAATGTCTTCACTCAGGGTGGTGAGAGTGTGGAATGAGCTGTTGATGGAAAGGGTGGATCCAGGTTTGATTGGAACATTTAGGAGATGTTTGGATAGGTACATAGATGGAAGGGGTATGGCGGGCTAGGGTCCAGGTACTGGTCAATGGCACTAGGCAGAATAACAGTTCAGCATCGACTAGATGGATTGAAGGGCCGGTTCTTTTTTGCTGAGGTGCTTTATGACTCTATTGAGGGAAAGATTGTTGTCATGACACCCTGTTACTAAGCTCTGTAACTCCTTCCTCCACTATGACTCATCATTATTTCAGATTTGGCCCACTATGATGGTATAATGGGCTTAGAACAGAATGTGCCCTCGCAGTTATGAGTGTACAGGGAGTAGAGTAGGGGGCTGAGGATGCAACCTTGTGGAGCACCAGTGTTCAGAGTAATCGTGGTGGAGTTGTTGCTGCCTGTCCTTACTAATAGTGGTCTGTCAGTCAGAAAGAAGGATCCAGTTGCTGAGGGTGGTGTTGAGTTTGATGAGGAGCTTGCTTGGAATTCTATATTGAAGGCAGAGTTATAGAGAAAAGATAGTAGTCCAATGTGTAGCAGAAAGCAGCTGATTGGGCAATCGAGGTCAGGTGACCAAGCAGTTTGAAAAGCTCAAACAAATAAATAGAGGGGTAGCTCAAGCGGAGCGGCCTGTGGAAAGGGGCCAGTGAGTGAGTGGGCCAGTGAAGGAGTGGGGATTTGAGGCTTTGACTCAAGAGGCTTTGACGAGAAGAGGTGGAGGACGAGCTTGTTCCCAGTTAGTCTTTACAATGCCTCCTGAGACAGTGATGTGCCTCTCCTGTGAGATGTGGCAGCCTTGGGGGAACTCCCCTCTCCTGCAGAGTCACATCTGCCAGAAGTGCTTGAGGCTGGGCGATCTGGAAGACTGTGTGAGGGATCTGGAGCAGCAGCTGGATGACCTTCGACTCATAAGGGAGAATGAGGCAGTCATAGATGAGAGCTACAGGGAGGTAGTCACACCTAGGCTGCCGGAAGCAGGTTGTTGGGTGACAGTCAGAGAGTGGAAAGCGAAGGTGAGTAGACAGGTAGTGCAGAGAACCCCCGTAGCCATTCCCCTGAATAATAAGTTTACCGTCCTGGATGCTGTTGGTGAGGATGACCGACCAGGTGTGAGTTATGGTGGCAGGGCCTCTGGCACTGAGTCTGACTCTGTGGTGCAGAAGGATGGGACGGAGAAGAGGAGAACCGTCGTCATTGGAGACTCTATAGTCAGGGGAGCAGACAGGAGATTTTGTGAATGTGAGAAGGACACACGCATGGTTTGTTGCCTCCCGGGTGCCAGGGTCTGGGATGTCTCTGACCAGGTGCATGACATCCTGGTACGAGAGGGAAAGCAACCAGAAGTCGTGATACATATTGGTACCAACGACATAGGCAGGAAGAGGGATGAGGTCCTGAAGTGTGAGTTTCGGGAACTAGGCAGAAGGCTGAAGAACAGGACCTCAAGGGTGGCGTTCTCAGGATTGCTGCCAGTGCTACGTGATAGTGATGGTAAGAATTGGAGGAGATGGCAGTTGAATGCGTGGTTGAGGAGTTGGTGCAGGGGGCAGGGTTTTAGATTTTTGGACCATTGGGATCTCTTCTGGGGAAGGTGGGACCTGTACAGATTGGATGGGTTGCACCTGGACTCGAGTGGGAGCAATATCCTTGCTGGTAGGTTTGCTAGCATGGTTCGTGAGGGTTTAAACTAATTTGCAAGGGGGATGGGACCCAGAGCGATAGAGCAGTGAAAGAAGTGCATGGAGTAAAGCCAGATCTAGCATATAGAGAGGCTTTGAGGAAAGAGAAGCAGAATAAAGGGTGTAAAGGTAGTAAGGTAGAAGGGCTAAAGTGTGTGTACTTCAATGCAAGAAGCATCAGGAACAAAGGTGATGAACTGAGAGCTTGGATACATACATGGAATTATGATGTAGTGGCCGTTACAGAGACTTGGCTGACAGGAATGGATTCTCAATATTCCTGGATTTCAGTGCTTTAAAAGGGATAGGGGGGGGGGGGAAGGGGAGGAGGGGTGGCATTACTGGTCAGGGATACTATTACAGCTACAGAAAGGGTGGGTAAGTTAGCAGGATCCTCTTTTGAGGCAGTATGGATGGAAGTCAGGAACAGGAAGGGAGCAGTTACTCTACTGGGGGTATTCTATAGGCCCCCTGGTAGCAGCAGAGATACCGAGGAGCAGATTGGGAGGCAGATTTTGGAAAGGTGCAAAAATAACAGGGTTGTTATCATGGGTGACTTTAACTTCCCTAATATTGATTGGCACCTGATTAGTTCCAAGGGTTTAGATGGGGCAGAGTTTGTTAAGTGTGTCCAGGATGGATTCCTGTCACAGTATGTTGACTGGCTGACTAGGGGGAATGCCATACTAGATCTAGTATTAGGTAACGAACCGGGTCAGGTCACAGATCTCTCAGTGGGTGAGCATCTGGGGGACAGTGACCACCGCTCCCTGGCCTTTAGCATTATCATAGAAAAAGATAGAATCAGAGAGGACAGGAAGATTTTTAATTGGGGAAGGGCAAATTATGAGGCTATAAGGCTAGAACTTGCAGGTGTGAATTGGGATGATGTTTTTGCAGGGAAATGTACTATGGACATGTGGTCGATGTTTAGGGATCTCTTGCAGGTTGTTAGGGATAAATTTGTCCCGGTGAGGAAGATAAAGAATTGTAGGGTGAAGGAACCATGGGTGACAAGTGAAGTGGAAAATCTAGTCAGGTGGAAGAAGGCAGCATACATGAGGTTTAGGAAGCAAGGATCAGATGGGTCTACTGAGGAATATAGGGTAGCAAGAAAGGAGCCTGATAGAGTTCTTTGAGGAGGTGACCAGGCATATGGATGAGGGTAGTGCAGTGGATGTGATCTACATGGATTTTAGTAAGGCATTTGACAAGGTTCCACACGGTAGGCTTATTCAGAAAGTCAGAAGGCATGGGATCCAGGGAAGTTTGGCCAGGTGGATTCAGAATTGGCTTGCCTGCAGAAGGCAGAGGGTTGTGGTGGAGGGAGTACATTCAGATTGGAGGGTTGTGACTAGTGGTGTCCCAGAAGGATCTGTTCTGGGACCACTACTTTTCATGATTTTTATTAACAACCTGGATGTGGGGTAGAAGGGTGGGTTGGCAAGTTTGCAGATGACACAAAGGTTGGTGGTGTTGTAGATAGTGTAGAGAATTGTTGAAGATTGAAGAGAGACATTGATAGGTTGCAGAAGTGGGCTGAGAAGTGGCAGATGGAGTTCAACCTGGAGAAGTGTGAGGTGGTACACTTTGGAAGGACAAACTCCAAGGCAGAGTATAAAGTAAATGGCAGGATACTCGGTAGTGTGGAGGAGCAGAGGGATCTGGGGGTACATGTCCACAGATCCCTGAAAGTTGCCTCACAGGTAGATAGGGTAGTTAAGAAAGCTTATGGGGTGTTAGCTTTCATCAGTCGAGGGATAGAGTTTGAGAGTTGTGATGTAATGATGCAGCTCTATAAAACTCTGGTTAGGCCACACTTGGAGTACTGTGTCCAGTACTCTGGTCACCTCACTATAGGAAGGACATGGAAGCATTGGAAAGGGTACAGATTTACCAGGATGCTGCCTGGTTTAGAGAGTATGCATTATGATCAGAGATTAAGGGAGCTAGGGCTTTACTCTTTGGAGAGAAGGAGGATGAGAGGAGACATGATAGAAGTGTACAAGATGTTAAGAGGCATAGATAGAGTTGTCAGCCAGTGCCTCTTCCCCAGGGCACCACTGCTCAGTACAAGAGGACATGGCTTTAAGTTAAGGGGTGGGAAGTTCAAGGGGGATATTAGAGGAAGGTTTTTCACTCAGAGAGTGGTTGGTGCGTGGAATGCACTGCCTGAGTCAGTGGTGGAGGCAGATACACTAGTGAAGTTTAAGAGACTACTAGACTCTATGGAGGAATTTAAGGTGGGGGGTTATATGTGAGGCAGGGTTTGAGGGTCGACACAACATTGTGGGGAAGGGCCTGTAATGTGCTGTACTATTCTATGTTCTATGTTCTATGTGTGTCTTTACTGTGCAGATGCTCCAGTGATTGGTGTAGGACCAGAGTATAGACCTGTTTTGGTGCTGAGTAGATTGCAGTGGTCTGGAAGGTTGTCGGACCAGCCTCTTGAAGCACTTCCAGATAGTAGATGTAAAAGCCAGCAGGAGGTAGTTTAGGCACTTCACCTCTTTTTTTAGGTACCAGGATGATTGTTGTCTTCTTAAGGCAGGTGGGAACCTCAGTTTGAAGCAGAGAGGCAAACGATGTTTGCAAATGCCCCTGCCAGCTGATCTGCACGGGATCTGAGGACAGTAGAAATGAAAATTTATTATCAAGGCACATACATGTTGGGTGCCATGGTAGCTTAGAGGTTAGCGTGGCACTATTACAGCTCAGGGCGTTAAGAATTCAGAGTTCAATTCAGCGCCATCAGTAAGAAGTTTGTACATTCTCCCCGTGACCCTGTGGGTTTTTCTGGGTGCTACAGCTTCCTCCAACAGTCCAAAGATGTGCTAGTTAGAGTTCAAAAGTTCTTTTTATTGTCAAAGTCTGCATGTACATTACAACTTCAATATTTGTCTTCTCCAGATAGTCATGAAATACAGAAAAACATGGCTGTTGATGAAAGAAAAGACATGAACTCCCCCCCATCCTCAGCACGGTAAAGATAAGAAACAAAACTCACAGACCCCCAAAGATCCCCCCCTTCTCTGCAGCAAAAAAAACACTGACAGTAACAAACCCTGACCCTGTCACTCACAGAAAAGAACAGTTAGTAGATAATTGGTCATTGTAAGTTATCCTGTAATTAAGCCAGTGTTAATATGTTGCGGGGGGGGGGGGGGGTGCCTGTTCCCATCTCTTCTCCTTGACTCTAAATCTAGTTTCAATCACCTCTGATTGGGGGAGAAATTAACTGCAGTCTACCATATCTATATCGCTGGTAGTTTTATATAGCTCAGTCATGCACCCACTTAACCTCCTCTGCTTCAGGACAACATCTCTCCTCATGACTGAAACACCCATCCCAGGCAATGTCCGGGTACACCTCCTTTCCAAAGGATCGTGTGGTGACCGGAACTTCACACAGTTCTCCAGCTGAAGTCTGAGCAAGGTTTTATGATGTTATAGAGTAATGCATCATGGAAACAGAGGCCTTTCAGCTCCTCTAGCCCATGCTGACCACAGAATCCTCCCTGTTTGTCCCAGTTGTCCGTATTCAGCTCATAAACCGCCACCCCAGGTCATGTACCTATCCAAAAGCCTTTTAAATGTTGCAATTGTAACCTTCTCAATCACTTCCTCTGGCAGCTCATTCCAGGTACTGCCTTCTGTGTAAAGAAGTTATCGGTCAGGTCTCCATTAAATCTCTCCCCTCCTATCCTCCATCTATACCCTCTAGTCTTGGACACTTCAGTCTGGGAAAAAGACCATGCACACCCCTCCTGATTTTATAAACTTGTGACTCAGAATCAGAGGCAAAAGAAAATCTGCAGATGCTGGAAATCCAAGCAACACACACAAAATGTTGGAGGGACTCAGCAGGCCAGGCAGCATCTGTGGAAAAGAGTGTAGTCAATGTTTCGGGTTGAGACCCTTGAGACCCTACATCATGAAGGGGTTTCGGCCCAAGTCATCGACTGTACACTTTTCCATAGATGCTGGATAATGTGTGTGTTGAGTCAGAATCAGAAATCAGGTTTTGCTCTCACTGACATAGGCCATAAACTTCATTATTTTGTGGCAGCAGTACAGTTACTATCAATTACAAATGAATAAATAGTTTGAAATAGTGAGGTAGTGTTCATGGACCATACAGAAATCTGATGGCAGAGAGAAATAATTTGTTTCTAAAAAGTTGAGCGTGGGTCTTCGGGCTCTGTGATGGTAGTAACGAGAAGATGGGATGTCCCAGATGGCGAGGGTCCTTAATGATGCCACCTTCTTGAGGTGTCCTCGGTGCTGGTCACTCAATGGTGGTGATGGTGTGAGATTACCCCTCATTCTCCTATGCTCCAAAGGCAACCATCCACGTGTGACTCATCATTCCTCCGGATCCAAGATGCAAACCACAGGACATGTAAAGTGCGAACAGTCACAAAATATTAGCCAATGAGTGGCATTGCCAGAAGATTGATGGTGCATAGGATGTTGTCCTGGAGTTATGTTTCTGCAAGAACAAGCACATGGGTCAGCTGCAGATGGATGCAACCCAGCTTGTCATCCAGAGGGTGAACACTGGAGAGCAGCACTGATGGGAGAGCCATCGTCAGCTGGGCGAAGCGTTTCCTATAACATGCTGACCAAAACTGACCACCATACTCGTATCTTATGCATTCAAAGAGTCGTAGAGTCATGGAGCACTACAGCACAGAAATGGGCCTTTTCGCCTGTGCTGAACATTGTTTTCCTCTGGGAAAGCTACTTATCCCCGTCTCATCTGGTTGGAAGGTGATGGTGGAGAAATTACTAATCTCTACACAAATACAGCAGAGAAATTTCAGGCCATAACATTTCTGTGGATGGCCTACTTCTCTACCCTCTTATTCTCTCTTTGAATTGAGTTTTATCTTTCATCTTGTGGCATGTTGTTGATCTTTTACAGAAGTTGTCCGGTGAGATGTAATTAATGCGCAGAAGTTCATCCTGATTCTTCTGACTGAGATCGAAGACTTATAACCCACTCAGCATATAATTACAAAGAAAAATTAAGATTTTCAAGGTTGAACACCTGCTGAATGGTAATTTCTCCCCCCCTTCCACTTTCTCTTTTTTCCATTCCCCGTTCCGGCTCCCCTCTTCCCCATTCTCTTCTCAGCACCTGCCTATCACTGCCCCCTGATGCCCCTCTTCCTTCCCTTTCTCCCACGGTTCACTCTCCTCCCCTCCCCTCCCAGATTCCTCCTCCTTCAGCTCTTTACCTCTTCCAGCGATCACCTCTCAGCTTCTCACTTCATCTTTCCCACTACTGGAAACATCCTCTCCGCAGACACTTTATCTAGGCCTTTCAGTGTTCAGTAGGTTTCAATGAGATCCTTCACTTTTTCTGAACTCCAGTGAGAACAGACCCAGAGCCATCAAATGCATTGCACCTGCATTAAGTACTCCAGAACTTCAGCAAAATATTGCCATGAAGTAAGTCTCCTTAAGGGATTCTGCACATAGGGACTCTGTAAACACACATCTATATAAATAGACTGCGCACTCACACACACACACACACACACACACACACACACACACACACACAGACACACACACACGCACACACACACGCACACACACGCATACACACGTACACACACGCACACACACGCACACACACGTACACACTCTGACTCGCAGAATCTACAAACAGATCATGTCTCTGACTAGTTCTTTATAAAGTATTCTCTAGTTAGTTGCACATTCACACTGCTCTGCAGTTTTCATGCAGCTTGCAAGTTGCTGTGGAGTCTGGTTTGTTAATAAGCCTGGCTCGAGTGTCTGAGTTACAAGCTGAAGTATCGCTGTCAGAGCTGTGACAGAGTTATCTGCTGCTCTCCAAGGTTTCTTCACAATAACACTCAGGCATCACATTTCAAATGACACATCTCACAACAGAGAAGGAAGTCCTCTTCTCACCAATTATATTAAATCTAGTTTTTCAGGTTCCGCTATTTCTTGGGAACAGCTCCTCAATTGTGAAGAAGAGGAATCTGATAAGAGAGGGCAGTGGACGATGGTCCTTTCACCTGCGGTCCACAGTCCTCTCTTTACCAGATTCCTCTTTCCACCCTTTACCTCTTCCAGCTATCGTCTCCTAATTTATTACTTCAAAAATGCTGAGGATCTCAGCAAGTCAGGCAGCACGAAGAAATGATCAACATTTCAGGCTGAGACCCCTTAATCAGGACCTGCTGAGTTCCTCTAGCATTCATTTTGTGTGTTACCTGGATTTCCAACATTTGCAGAATCTCTTGTGTTTATTCCTACTTCACCCCTCTTCCCCTACTCACCCACTCTCCGTCTCACCTCTCACTTGCATTCTTGTCCTCCTTCCCCTTCCATCACCTTCTTACCCCATTCTTTTCCAGTCCTGATGAAGGGTCTTGGCCTGAAATGCTGACTGTTTATTCCTCTCCATAGTTGCTGCTTGACATAGAGTCTTAGAGAAGTACAGCACAGAAACAGGCCATTCGGCTCATCGTTTAAACTGCCTACTCCCGACTACCTGCATCAGGACCACAGCCCTCCCTATCTCTACTATCCATGTACCTATCCAAACTTCCCTTAAATGTTGAACTTGAGCTCGCATGGTCCACTTGCACAGGCAGCTCGTTCCACACTCTCACAGCCTTCTGAGCGAAGAAGTTTCCCCTCATGTTCCCCTTAAACTTTTCACCTTTCACCCTTAACCCACGTCCTCTGATTGTAATCCCACCTGCTGAGTTCTTCCAGCATTTTGTGTGTGTTGCTCAAGATTTCCGACATCTGCAAAATCCCTTTCGTGTCTGTGACATTGTCACATATGCTGTTTCTTAGATTGAAGATTAAACCGAAAATATGCCACCTTTCTAGGATGGTTGTCAAACGATACCTGAATATACTGGTAAGAATAGGAGTGTCCATTCAGCCCATCGAACTTGTTTCACCACTCAATCAGGTCATAGCGTTTTTGATCTATTTCTTACCTCCATTTTCCTGCCATCTCTCATCATCCTTGATTCCCCCGTGGCCAAAAATCTGTCACTCAGCTTTAAATACCTTCATTCACCCCTACAGCTTTCTGAGGAGAGAATTTCAAAGATTTATATTTGTCTCAAAGAAAATATTTCTCCTCATCTCCACCCTAAAAGGACAATACCTTCTTCTGAAACAAATCAATGTTGAGTTTATTATCATATGCAAGTCCATCTGTGCATAGGTGCAATAAAAAAACTTACTTGCAGCTGCATCACAGGTACATAGCATCAGATAAGCAACATTCACAAGAAAAATATAATTTAAACAAATTAAACACAGTATTTACAAGAAAGAACACAATTAGAACAAAAGAAAACCAAGTCCATTGTGATGCCATGGTGTTGCTATACTGAGGTAATGATTAGGGTTGTGCAAGTTGATTCAAAGTTGATGAGAACTAGCTGATATTGAACCAGATGGTGTGGGACTTCAGGCTTCTGTACCTCTCACCTAATATTGTAGTTCTAGATACCACCAATGGGGAGCTATTTTCTCAGTATCTATCAAGCCCCAACATCAGCTCCTGTGCATAAGAGTTGCAGAGTCCCAGCACAGAAATGGACCCCTTGCCCATAATATCTACACCACCCTCTTTGCTCCTCTACACCAATTTCCTTTGTTTGCACTGGGAGCTGTATCCTTCTTTGTCTTGCCTGTAGACAGTCTCAATCTTAACCAGGGTAGAAATGACAAACACCAGAAGATAGGCTTTTAAGGTGAGAGGAGAGAAGGTTAAAGGTAAACGCTAACTCTCTACCAATTTATGCCAGTCATAATCTTATATAAATCTGTCAGGTTTATAAATCTCTCATGAGGAAAGGTTGAGTGAGCTAGTGTTTCTCTCTTTTAGTGAAGGAGGGTAAGAGGTGACTTGATAGAGATGTACAAGATGATATCAAGTGGATGGCTCGAGATCTTTCCCAGGGTGGCATAACTTAAAGGCGATTGGAAGGAAGTATGGGGAGAATATCAGAGGTAATTTTTTTTACAGAGTGATGCGTGTGTAGAACCCACTGCCAAGGTTGGTGGTAGAGTCAGATAATTTAGGCACATGGATGATCAGAAAATTGAGGGGAATGTGGGAGGGAAGGGTTACCAGCTTAGAGCAGGTTAAATGGTTTGCCAAAGGGCCTGTACCGTGCTGTGAGGCTCTAGGTCCTGATCTGCTGTAAACTGTAATGAGAGTCGGCATGGCTTGCTCAATAAAGTGAACCTTCCACGTTGTTATTTATACCTGCTCGAAGCTTCCAACCATTTCCACCTGGGCACCATCGATACAGATGCAAATGTGTGCTTCCTGAAGTCACTGACCAACTAAACATTGCTAAGTATACATTACCCCTCTCAAATCCACAAAAACTTCCATTAATAGATCAACCGTTAACAAATGGAGCAGCTGAGGAGATAATATCTATGTTTGATTCTTGCTGCATTGTTACTGCCAAACAAACCTAGAGACTTAAAGCAGGTGATTTATGAATATTTCCTTTTCATTATATTCACTACATAATGCGTATGCCATCAGTGATCCGTTTGTTTTTGCAACCACTCTTCTAATAGTGTCCAGTCTTGAAGATCAAAATCAATAAAAATGGAAATGCATGCCGAAAAATAAATATCAATTTTCATCTCTGTAATTGTTCAAAAAAACAAAAATCGATTCTGCTACCCTACTGTTATTAATCCGTGCCTGACTTACTGTTTACTGTAGTGCGGATGCATGGGAGATTGAGTCGAGTTCTGTAAGATATTCGGTGTTTAATGAAGGATTCTGATGGGGGGGGGGTTCAGCTTGAAACGTTGACTGTTTTAACCCCTCCATAGACATGAACATGAATTTATCCAAGTAATTTCTCCCCCTCCCCCTTCTGTCTTTTTCCATTCCCCACTCTGGTTTCCTCTCAGCCCTTCTTCAAAGACTCAAAGTACATTTATTATCAAAGTGTGTATACAGAATACAACTCTGAGATTCATCCTCCCACAGGCAGCCATGGAGCAAAGAAACAAAGTAACACCGTGGAGCCTGTTGAAAGAAAACATCAGATACCCAACGCGCAGATAAAAAACAAACGGCAGGAAGTGAGTGAACAGTGCACAGGATATCAAACATCAAACCAGGAGCCCGGGAGTATTCAGTACCGTTCAGTTCAGTGCCGTGCCAATAGCTCACTGCAGGTCACAGAGCCAGTCTTAGAGCATAGAACATAGAATAGTACAGCACATTACAGGCCCTTCGGCCCACAATGTTGTGCCGACCCTCAAACCCTGCCTCCCATATACCCCCCACCTTAAATTCCTCCATATACCTGTCTAGTAGTCTCTTAAACTTCACTAGTGTATCTGCCTCCACCACTGACTCAGTCAGTGCATTCCACGCACCAACCACTCTCTGAGTGAAAAACCTTCCTCTAATATCCCCCTTGAACTTCCTTCCCCTTACCTTAAAGCCATGTCCTCTTGTACTGAGCAGTGGTGCCCTGGGGAAGAGGCGCTGGCTGTCCACTCTGTCTATTCCTCTTCGCCGAAGAGCCCTAGTTTGTATTGATTGCCCTGGTCAAACCAGTCCAAAACAGCAAAAAAACAGAATAACAATAATCCAGAAACGCTCAAAGTCCCCCAATACAAGTACATAGCCACGAGCCTTGCTAATTAATCCTTACAACATGGAACCCAAGATTTCTTCACTTTCCTCCGAGAGGGAGAGGAAGGCCGGTCAAACCCAGACAGATGGCTCCGAACACCCACCTTTCCTCCACTCTCATCTTCACTGGCTTCAGCCTTGCTTGATGCCTCAAATGGGAAGGAGCAATGGAGTCGATCATGGGCTCGTGCCCTGTCTCCAGGCCTCCAGGCTGCACAATCTGCTCCCAACCTCACTGAACTCCCTTGGAGACATCAAAGTGCCGAAAGCACACTGTCAAGATGTAAATCACAGGTTTCAATCACACGCAGCTTAGTAGTAGAATCATATTTGAAATAAGTAGTAAAGTAAGTAGTTTTGTGAACTGCCTGCAGACCATTGCCGCTGGTGCCTTCTTTTCACCTCACTGGCCCATCCCCTCCCTCTGGTGCCCCTCCTCTTTCCCTTTCTCCTATGGTCCAGTCTCTTGTCCTATCAGATTCTTTCTTGTTCAGCCCTTCCACCTATCCCCTTCCCACTTCTTATGTCATCACTCCTCTCTCACCCACTTACCTTCTCCCTCACCTGGTCTCACTTGTCACCTGCCAGCTTGTACTCCTTCTCCTCGACCCACCTTCTTATTCTGGCTTCTTCCCCCTTCCTTTCCAGTCCTGATGAAGGGTCTCGGCTTCAAATTTTGATTGTTTATTACTCTCCATAGATGCTGCCTGACCT
Organism: Hemitrygon akajei; assembly: GCF_048418815.1. Classification (NCBI taxonomy): domain Eukaryota; kingdom Metazoa; phylum Chordata; class Chondrichthyes; order Myliobatiformes; family Dasyatidae; genus Hemitrygon; species Hemitrygon akajei. The sequence continues at coordinate 113,023,256 of NC_133133.1, read as the reverse complement.
GCTGAGTTCCTCCAGCATTTTGTATGTGTTGCTTTCGATTTTCAGCATCTGCAGAATCCCTTGTGTTATAAACATACAACATTTTGGTAGGTTTGACTGACAGGTTGCAGAGAGGATGTTTCCCCGGGTGAGGGGTCTATAATCGGGAATGCAGTAAGTGATTTCCAACTGAAGTGATCAGAGATGTTTTCCCTTGGAGGATGATGAACCTGTGGAATTTTCTTTCATACATGGTGCTGAATATATTTAAGGAGGAGATGGAGATTACAGGGTCTGGGGTCAGAAATGAGAAGGATGCAGAGTGATGGACCATCCAGGACCGTATCGATTGGCAGAGCTGGTTCGAGGGACTGAACAGCTCTCCCCTGCTGCTACTTACTGAGTTTCTGTACATAAAGATCTCTCTTTCTCTCTCTCTCTCTCTCTCTCTCTCACACACACACACACACAGACACACACACACACACATACACACACACACACACACACACACACACACACACACGCACACACACGCACACACACACACAGACACACACACACACACATACACACACACACACACACACACACACACACACACACACACACACGCATGAACAGGTTTACATAGATAAGCACCTAAATACAGACACGACTTGCACATAAATGTACAAATGCAGTCATATGTATAGAAATGCAGTCAGACACTCAGAGCAGACACTTCCCCTCTCTCTCTCTCTAGCACACACACACATGCAATTATACAGGCACATATAATTATACACATAATTAAATAGACAGACACACAGGTACACTTATATATAGATATGCACACATATACACAAATGTACACACTAATGAACAGACACATATACATAAATACACAAATGAACAGCGCAACACGCATATGGATTAGACAATGGCTTTGTGGGAGAAACCAGAGAGTGGTAGTAGATGTTGCCTCTCTGACTGGTGGTGTGCTACAGGGATCAGTGTTGGGTCCTTTGTTGTTTGTCATCTGTATCAATGATCTGGGTAATAATGTGTTTGGCTGGATCAGCAAATTTGCAGGTGACACCAAGACTGGGTTTGTAGTGGACAGTGAGGAAGACTATGATGGCTTACAGAGAAATCTGCATCAGCTGGAAAAATGGGCTGATAAATGCAAGATGGAATTTAATGCAGACAAATGTGAGGTTTTGCATTTCGATAGGACCAATCAAGGTAGGTCTTACACAGTGAATAGTTGGGCACAGAGGAGTGTGGCAGAACAAAGGTTTCTGGGAATACAGACCCATAATTGGTTGACAGTGATGTCACTGGTAGACAGGGTTGTAAAGAAAGCTTTTGGCACATTGCCTTTCATAAATCAAGGTATTGAGTACAGGAGATGGGATGTTATGATGAAGTTGTATGTTAGTTGGTGAGGCCCAATTTGGAGTACCATGTGCAGGTTTGGTCACCTACCTACAGGAAAGATATAAACAAGGGTGAAAGAGTGTGGAGAAAATTTACAAGGGTCTGAACCTCTGGGTCTGGAGGTCCTGAGTTATATGGAAAGATTGAATAGGTTAGGACTGTCTTCTTTAGAATGTAGAAGGTTGAGGGGAGATTTGGTGGAGGTAAACAAAATTAGGAGTGGTATAGAAAGGGTTAATGTAAGCAGGCTTTTTCCACTGAGGTTGGGTGGGGCTACAACCAGAGGTGATGGGTTAAGGGTGAAAGGTGAAAAGTTTAAGGGGAACACAAGGGGAAACATCTACACTCAGAAAGTTGTGAGAGTGTGGAACGAGCTGCCAGCACAAGTGGTTTGTGCGAGCTCAATTTCAAATTTTAAGAGAAGTTTGGATAGGTACGTGGATAGTAAGGAAATGGAGGGCTATGGTCTCAGTGCAGGTCGTTGGGAGTAGGCAGTTTAAATGGTTTTGGCATGGACTAGATGGGCCAAGGGCCTGTCTCTGTGCTGTACTTCTCTGTGACTATGACATAAATACACAAAAACAGAAATACAGACATAAATACACTCAGTCACTGGTGTACATTCATACACACACACACACACACACACACACACACACACACACACACACACACATACACACACACACACACACACACACACACACACACACACACACACACACACACACACACACACACACACACACACACACACACACACACAAATCCAGCCTTCATTTTCTACAATATTTGGTTTAATAACTTCTCCATAATTATACATCTGGCACAAATATCAGTGAATTGTTGCCTTCAGGTTAATTTTTTTTTACTGACTATCATGATCAAGGCAAAATCGAATTGGCTACTTGTATAAACAGCCATGACGATGAAGTTTAATTCGTTTCAGTTTTAGTGTGGGAGAATTGCTTGAGGTGAGTCAGTGTCTGCCTCACTTTATTATCTCCCTGCACACATGAGTATCCAAGCAATAAATCATATCAGCTCTGTTAATAACATCTTTAATTTGAAGAATGAAACCACATCTGAGAGTTTATGCCTATCAGGGAAGATTGAACGAGCTGGGAGTCTTTTGTTGAAAAGTGAAGGGCTGACCTGATAGAGTTCTTTATAGGGCCTTGAGATTGATTCCTAGATTGACCTCCCTCTGGTGTTCCTCCTCCCCTCTCTCCCCTGGTCCTCTCTTCTCTCCTACCAAATTCCTCCTTCTTCATAAATATGAGAAAATCTGCAGATGCTGGAAATACAAAGCAACACACACAAAACACTGGAGGAACTCAGCAGGTTGGGCAGCATCTATGGAAAAAAGTAAACAGTTGGACATTTCGCCCTCCTTCAGGACTGAGAAGGAAGGGGGCAGATGCCAGAATAAAAAGTAGGGGTGGGGGAGGGAAAAGAGGCTAACTGGAAGGGAATTGGTGAAGCTAAGTGGGTGGGAAAGGTCAGGGGCTGATAGGAGAAAGAATCTGATAGGAGAGTGGACAATAGGAGAAAGGGAAGGAGGAGGGGACTGAGGGGAAGCAGTGGGCAGGTGAGAAGAAGTGAGAGGTCAGATTGGGAAAAGGAGAACGGGGAGGGGAAATTTATTCACCAGAAGGAGAAATTGATATTCATGCCATCAGGTTGGAGGCTACCCAGAAGGAACATAGACGTTGCTTCTCCACCCTGAGGGTGGCCTCATCTTTGCACTAGAGGAGGTCATGGATCAACTCCACGGAACAGGAATGGGAATGGGAATTAAAATGTTTGCCCAAAGGGTCATCCTGCTTGTGGCGGATGTGGTGGAGGTGCTCGAAAAATGGTCCCCCAATTTACAACGGGTCTCACCAATGTAGAGGGAGTCACATTGGGAGCACTGGACAGAATAGACGACCCCAGCTGATTCGCAAGTGTTGGGTTGCCTCACCTGGAAGGACTGTTTGGGGGTAAATGGAGGTGAACAGGCAGGTGTAGCACTTTGGCCACTTACAGGGATAAGTGCCTGGAGGGAGATTAGTAGGGAGGGTCTAATGGACAAGGGAATTGCAGAGAGAATCCCTGTGGAAAGTACGGGTGGGGAGTTAAAGATATGTTTAGAGATAGTGGAGGTTAAAGTGTTGAATGCCGAGGCTGATGGGGTGGTAGGACAAAAGGGATAGCAGTAGAAAAATGCTGTGAGCGCAGATGTATAGGAATTGGGGGAGATGCGGGTGAGGGCAGCATAAACAGATGTATAGGAATTGGGGGAGATGCGGGTGAGGGCAGCATAAACAGATGTATAGGAATCGGGGGAGATGCGGGTGAGGGCAGCATAAACAGATGTATAGGAATCGGGGGAGATGCGGGTGAGGGCAGCATAAACAGATGTATAGGAATCGGGGGAGATGCGGGTGAGGGCAGCATAAACAGATGTATAGGAATCGGGGGAGATGCGGGTAAGGGCAGCATAAACAGATGTATAGGAATCGGGGGAGATGTGGGTGAGGGCAGCATAAACAGATGTATAGGAATCGGGGGAGATGTGGGTGAGGGCAGCATAAACAGATGTATAGGAATCGGGGGAGATGCGGGTGAGGGCAGCATAAACAGATGTATAGGAATCGGGGGAGATGTGGGTGAGGGCAGCATAAACAGATGTATAGGAATCGGGGGAGATGCGGGTGAGGGCAGCATAAACAGATGTATAGGAATCGGGGGAGATGCGGGTGAGGGCAGCATAAACAGATGTATAGGAATCGGGGGAGATGCTGGTGAGGGCAGCATAAACAGATGTATAGGAATCGGGGGAGATGCGGGTGAGGGCAGCATAAACAGATGTATAGGAATTGGGGGAGATGCTGGTGAGGGCAGGGAGGGAAGCTCCATTCTTTAAAGAAGGAGGACTCCTCTGATGTCCTGGAACGGAAAGTCGCGTCTGGGAACTGATGCAGCGGAGGTGAAGAAAGTGAGAAAAGGAAATAGCATTTTTACAGGAGGCGGTGGGGAGAGGTATGGTCGAGATAACCATGGGAATCAGTAGGTTTATTAAAGATGTTGGTTGATAGTTTGTCTCCAGAGATGGAGACAGAGAGATTGAGGAAGAGGAGGGTGGTGTCAGAAATGGACAGGGTGGAAGGGCAAGGTGGAAGTTAGAGGCAAAGTTGATAAAATTGATGAGCTTAGCGTGGGTGCATGATGTCCTCAGTGGCGGGTAGGCTGGTTCTGGTGATGCTTTGGGCAGTTTGGACTACCTGTGATAGAGCCTTCCTGTGTGCTGCAGCGCAGTTTCCCTACCACACAGTGATGTGGCTCTCTACTGCACAACTGTAGAATGACGTGAGTATGGATGTGCACAGTCCAGCTCTCTTCAGCCTCCTCAGAAAGCAGAGGCATTGCTGAACTTACCTGACTGTGTAGGATGTTTTCTGGGACCTTGACGGACTGTGTGAGATGTGCACTCCAGGAGTTTGAAACTACTCACAGTTTCCACTGCTGTGCCACTGGTGTAAAGAGAGATGTGAGTGGTGCGAGCTCTCCTGAAGTCAATAACCATCTCCTTTACCTTAATGACATTGAGGAAGAGGGCATTTGCCTGGCAGGCATCGAGCTCTTCACCTTCTCTCTGTCGGCTGTCTTGTCATTGTCGGTGGTGACCCCCACCACTGTTGTGTCATCGGCAAGCTTGACAACATGGGTGTTTGTCGTGTGTGAACAGTGTACAGCAATTGGCTCAGCACATAGCCCTGTTCATAATGATGGGTGGGGAATGAACAAGGAAGTGTGTGCTGGCCCTGGAGAGGGTCCAGAGGTGGTTTGTGAGAATCATCCCGGGAGAGAAATGATTAACATTTGAGGAGCCTTTGATGTCTGTGGGTCTGTACTCGCTGGAATTAAGAAAGATGCGGGGGAATCACATTGAATCCTACTGCATACTGAAAGCAAAACAGACAAAATGTTGAAGGATCTCAGGAGGTCAGGCAGCATCCATGGGAATGAACAGTCGATGCTTCGGCCTGACACCCTTCTTCAGGGTGAAGACGCCAGAATATAAAGGTGGGGGAAGAAGGATAGCTAGAAGGTGATGGATGAAGACAGATTTGTGGGAAAGGTAAAGGGCTGGAGAGGGAAGAATCTGATAGAGTGGACCATAGGAGAAAGGGAAAGAGGAGGGGACCCAGGGGGAGGTGATAGACAGGTGAGAAGAGTCAAGGGACCAGAGTGGGGAACGGAAGAAGAGGGAAGGGGGAGGAAATCGTTTTTTTAAACCAGACGGAGAAATCAATATTCATGCCACCAGGTTGGAGGCTACCAGATGGAATATAAGGTGCTGCTCCTTCACCCCGAGGGTAGTCTCATCGTGGCACAAGAGGAGCAATGGACCGACATGTCGGAATGGGAATTGGAATTAAAATGTTTGGCCAGTGGGAGGTTCCACTTCTGGCGGATGGAGCAGAGGTGCTTGACAAAGCAGACTCCCAATTTACGATGGGTCTCATCAATGCAGAGGAGGCCACTCTGAGAGCAGCAGGTTCAACAGACGACTTGTGCAGATTCATAGGTGAAGTGTTGGGGCTCTGAATGGATGTGAGGGAGGAGGTGAATGGAAACCCCGCTTTGGCTGCTTGTGCCGGGAGGGAGATTAGTGAGGAGGGATGAATAGACCAGGGAGTCATGGAGGGAGTGTTCTCTGCAGAAACTGGAAAGGGGTGGGGGGAGGGAAGTAAAGATGTGTTGGTGGTAGGATCCATTTGGAGATGGCAGAAGTTGCACAGAATGATGTGTTGGATGCGGAGGCTTGTGGGGTGGTAGGTAAGAACATGAGGATACTGAAAGGCCTAGATAGAATAGAAGTGGAATGGATGTTTCCCGTAGTAGGAGAACCGAAGAGAGGGCACAGTGTCAGAATAAAGGAGTGTCCCTTTAAAACTGCGATGAGTAAGAATTTCATCAGCCAGTGGGTGGTGAGTCTGTGGAATTTATTGCGGAGGCCAAGTCATTGTGTGTATTTAAGGCAAAGATTGATAGTTTGTTGAGTGGTAATGTCGTTAAAGGAGAGGTGGGAAAACAGGTTTGAAAAAAATTGGCCATGATGGAATGGCAGAGCGGACTCTGGGCTGAGAAGCCTGATTCTGCTCTTATATCTTTTCATTGTAATGATTAAAGATTGGCTTTATTTGTCACACATACATTGAAACGTCAAAACATACAGTGAAGTACATAAGCACAGGAAGTTCTCCAGATGCTGAAAATTGAAGGCAACACACACAAAATGCTGGAGGAACTCAGCAGGTCAGGCAGCGTCTATGGAAAAGAATAAACTCTAGACATTGCGGGCCGAGACTCTTCTTCAGGACAGGAAATGAAGGAGGATTGAAGTACTTTGTTTTGTGACAATGACCAAAATAGTCCAAGGGTAAACTGGAGGCAGCCCACAGGTGTCACCACACTTCCAGTGCAAACAGAGCATGCCTATAACTCACTAACCACGACCATACATTGTTAGAATCTGGGAAGAAACCGGAGCACCCAGAGGAAACTCACATAGTCACGGGGAGACTGTACAAACTCCTTACGGCGATGGGAATTGAACCCTAATTGCCGATCGCTGGAGTAGAAAACCATTGCATTAACCACTATGCTTCTGCTTCCTTTCTCTTGAAGATATTTGGAAGCCTGCCAGGTTTAAAGGGCCACCTTCCAAGCTTCCAAAATACGGTTACCATGTCATCAACATCACATCAGCTGAGTGGTTGAGTTCAGGATCACAAAATGTTGGATAACAGTCAACGCCAGGGGACACCCGTGGAGGAACAGTTAATAGTTTCAGATCACTGACCGTTCACCATAGCAGTTGGAGACTTGGGAAGGTGCAACATTGGTGAAGACCTAGTAGAGCAGATAATGCCAAAATGGATGATGGTACGATTGAATAAAGAGAAGGGAGATTTGATAGAGGTATGCACAGTTATGAGGGGTATAGATAGGGTAAGTGCAAGCTCTGAGGCTGGGTGACACTAGATCTAGAGGTCATAGGTTAAGGGTGAAAAGTGAAATGTTTCAAGGGAACATGAAGGGGAATTTCTTCATTCAGATGATGGTGAGAGTGTGGAACGAGGTGCCAGTGGAAGTGGTGGATGCAGGACAGATTGCAACATTGAAGAGAATTTTGAATAAGTACGTAGATAGGAGGGGTGTGGTCCAGATGTGGGTCGAAGGGACTAAGCATCGAATGATAGAATAGTAGTTCAGCATGAACTAGATGGGCCAAAGGATCTGTTTCTGTACTGTAATGCTCTATAAGTCTATGACTCTAAAAGGAGTTTGCACTTGGCAGCTGTGCTCCATCCATCGCTGCTCAGCAATTCAAGGCACAAGAAGCGGTTGAGTCTGATTTTATTGCTCCACTTGGTCTTGCATTTAGAGAATTTGCTTTCATATTCATCTCTTGAGATTGCCTTGGGAACGTTATTAATAATGGAAGTGTATTTTGTTAAGAAGTGTTGTGTTCTAATGGACCCTTTCCCAGGAGGTTTGAAGGACATTTACTTCTGATGTGCTCTATGCTCAAGGAGGTTAATGTCTTTCGAATGCTCTCCTCTCTAGGTTTGGATGTTTAAATGGAATGGAATGCAAAAGCATTTATACTTCTTAAGTACAGTTGGTCTACACTGGCAAAATGAACTTACATTGGGTAGCCGCTTTTTCAGGCACTGTGCCTTCTGTTCCTGGTAACGTGGCCACTGAGTGTATGTTCTTCTGTTTTTACGTTTTATGCTCTTCTGCACACCACTCTTGTGACACGTGTTCATTTGAGCTTCCCGTCAGCTTGAACCGGTCTGGCCGTTCTCCTCTGACTTTTCTCATTAACAAGGTGTTTTCACCCACAGACCTGGATGTTTTTTTTTGTTCTTTGCACCATTCACTGTAAACCTTAGAGATTGTTGTGAGTGAAAATGTCAGGAGATGAGCAGTTTTCTGAGATACTCAAACCACCCTGTCTGACACCAGCATCATTCAACAGTTAAAGTCATTTGGATCACATTTCTTCCCCCATTCTGATATTTGGTCTAAACAACAACTGAACCTCTTGTCCAGATCTGCGTACTTTTATGCATGGAGTTGCTGCCACATGATTGGCTGATTATCAAGCAGGTGTACCTAATGAAGTGGCCACTGAGTGTATGCTCTGACTTTCTTTCTGCTGCTTGACATAAAACATTGAGCAATGGGGCCAATATAAACCGGGGGTTGGGGGGAGCAGGGGATAGGATTGTACTCTATAATGATTTCTGATGTACAGAGAGATAGGGTAGCGAGAGAGGCTTTTTGTATGTTTGCCGTCAGAGGACATGCCATTGATTACAAGAGAGGAGGCATCGTGTTGCAGTTTTTCCAAACGTTGGTTGGAACAGAGTTGGAGGACAGTGTACAGCCCTGTTCGCCTCGTCACAGGCACGTCCTTCCCCACTACTGGGAGTATCTACACTGCCTCGAGCCAGCTGAGTTAGGACTTTACTCTCTGGAGTGTAGAAGATTGAGGAGAGGTTTGATAGAGGTATACAAAATTGTGAGGGTGTAGAGAGGGTGAATGCATGCAGGCTTTTCCCCCTCAGGCTGCATGAGACTAGAACTAGAGTTCCTAGGTTTAAAGTGAAAGGTGAAATATTTAAGGGGAATCTGAAGGGGAGCTTCTTCACTCAGAGCATGGAACTAGCGGCCAGCAGAACTGGTAGGAACGAGGTCAGTTGTAACAGTGAAGCGAAATTTGGATAGGTACATGGATAGGAGGGGTTTGGATTGGTTTGTTGATCATTACAGAATTTCCCTCTGGTACTTAATGCTTTTTCCCCTCTCCCTTCCTCTTTACCCAACTATGATTCCCCTCTTCCTGTCCCGTTCCCTCTTTCAGTCCACAATAGAGAACCATATCAGAATCAGGTCTATCATCACTCACGCATGTCATGAAACTTGTTTTCTGCGCAAGCAGTATGGTGCAATATATAAAATTACTACATGCTGTGCAAAAGTCTATCACACTGACAAGAGCCAAGGTGCAGACTGCTGAAACCACCCAGCACACGGTGGCAGAGTGCGAGATGCAGGCAGGGACAGAGTACACTGAACTGCACAACCAAGTTGTGTACAGGAACATCTGTGTTGAGTAGGGATTGGACATTCCCAAATCCAAACAGGAATCACCCGAGAAGGTAATGGAGAATAACAGAAACACGATCCAGTGGGATTTCCAAATATAGACGATACATAGGTACTGGCCATGGTAATACTGACAAGGAACAGAAGAAAGCATTTGGAATAGATGACAACAACATCAGGAAGGAAGAACATGAGAAGCTGGAGAAAAATGAGGGCTTGAAAGAGTCGATAGAAAGGACGTGGAAGGTTAAAGCCAGAGTAATCCTGGTGGTGATAGGAGCACTTGAAGATGTGACACCTGGGAGAATGGCTCCGACAAATCCTGGGAACAACATCTGAGATCTCGGTCCAGAAGAGCGCCTATTAGGAACAGCAAGGAATGCACCAAATCCTCAAGCTCCCAGGCCTCTGGCAGAGGACCTGAGATTGAGGGAAAAATACACATGCTCATCATCCATTAGGGGTGAGGGAAAAAATAAATTTAAATAATAGTGCAGAAAGAGAAAGCAAAGAAATAGTGAGGTAGTGTACATGGGTTCATTGTCCGTTCAGAAATCCGATGGCAGAATTAAAGAAGCTGCTCCTGAAATGTTGAGTGTGTGTCTTCAGGAACCTGATGGTAGCTCCTGAAGGTACGTCCTGGGTGATGGGGGTCTTTAATGCTGCTTATCTGATGTCATGTGCCTATGATGCTGCTACAAGTAAGTTTTACATTGTACCTGTGCACATGTAGTTTTGCATGTGACATTAAACTCAAATTTGACTTGTTTCAGAAGAAGCCTTTGTCCTTCTAAGGTGAAGAAGAGGAGAAATGTTTTCTTTCAGAGAAATGTAAATCTTTGAAAATTGCTCCCCAGCAGGTTGTGGAGGTGGATGAAGGTAATCAATACTGACGTTATGTGTCTGAGCTGTATTGCTTTGACATTTCAGACTTAATGCAGGGATGAGCAATAACTGCTGGCCTTGTTATTGGTGACAGCATGGTAGCATAGCGGTTAGCAGAATGCTGTTACAGCAATCACCAATTTGTGGTTCAGATCCCACCGCTGTCTGTAAGGAGTTTGTATGTTCTCCCTGTGACTGCATGGCTTTCCTCAGGGTTCTCCGTTTTCCTCCCACGTTCCAAAGAAGTACAGGTTAGTAGGTTAATTGGTCACATGCTAGGTGTGAGCTCCTTGGGCTGGAAGGGCCTGTACCATGGGCTGCACTGTAATGTAGTGGTTAGCACATTGCTTTACAGCTCCAGCCAGTGATCACTGAATGGGGTTCAATTCCCACCACAAAACGTGTGCATTCTTCCTGTGACCACGTGAGTTTCCTCAGAGTACTCTGGTCTCCTCCCACATTGCAAAGATGTACGGTTGGAATTAGTAACTTAGTGTCAGAAGATTGGCGACATTTGTGGGCCGCCCAGCACAATCCATATGCTGATTTGATTTTGACACAAAGTGAAGCATTTCACTGTATGTTTGGATGCACATGTAACAAATAAACTAATCTTTATTCTTTAACTGTGCTGTAAATAAAAATAGACAACTAGAAAGATAAGTAAATGATCAAGAGGCAAATTCTGCTCTAGGTAAGTAGCTGAAAACCAAACTGATTTCCGTTCCTATTTAAAAACTGACTGCTTGAGCACACAGTCAGGAGGCCTGTACTCTGTAGCCAGGCTGTGGTTAGTCTTTCCTTTCTGGGGTGGACCTGGCCAGGACACCAGGAAAAGCATCTGTTTAGCTTTTGGGATTATTGATGAGTTTGGATTCCTTGTTGATGAACAGCGGTGTGGTACAAATAGTTCCCTGTGATGAGTGGGATGTATTCAATTATGGAATGATAATTGAATTCATTGTGACTGAGAACACAAAACATAATGAATAATCTGCGGGAACAAGTCATCGAGGTGGGATGAATAGATATTTCTTACTGATGGAAATTGTTTTCCTAATGTAGTGGCTTTAAGTGCTGCCTTGTACTTCATGACAGGAATTATACTGGAGAGGCCTTCCACTGGTCAGAGTCGAACAGGAATATTGCATCCTAGCTGTCAATATGCAAGCCAGTATACCAGCTGGGATCATACAACATGGCGAGCAAGTTGTTGTCCACGTAGCACGCTCCCCTTATCCACTCAGCTGTTGAATCCAAAGGAACGGCAGAGACCGATACAGTTTGGCACCAGCGATATCGCAGGAGTTGCCATTCGGCATTGAACTCAACGTAGGACTGGCTTAAGGACTCCGGTTGTGGAAATTTCTATTACTGTTGCCTTCCTGTCAACTTGAACCAGTCTGGCCATTCTCCTCTGACCTCTCTCATTAACAAGGCATCTTCAACCACAGAACTACCACTCATTGTATTTTTTTTGTTGTTTGCTGCACAATTCCCTGGAAATTCGAGCCTGTTGTGCTGAAAATCCCAGGAGATGAGCAGTTTCTCAGATACTCAAGCCACTCCGTCTGGCACCAACAATCAGTCCAGGATCAAAGTCACTTCGATCATATTTTTTTCCCATTCTAAAGTTTTGTCTGAACAACATCTGAATCTCTTGACCATGTTTGCATGCTTTCATGCATTGAGTTGCTGCCACATGAATCAATTTGGTGCTGTGCTGAAGTTGTGATTAGCTCTGGGTCAACAACTGAAAGATTGAAGAGCAGTAGGTGTTCTTGGACCTGGTTCAAAGTTTAAAGTAAATTTATTATCAAAATGCCTATATGTTATCAAATACTACCCAGAGATTTATTTTCTTGCAGGCATTTACAGTAGAATCAAAATATACACAAAGTCTGACAAGAAACCAATGTGCAAAAGAAGACATTGTACAAATACAAAAAATAAATAATAATAAATTGAATAAATAAATACAGTGGTTTCTGGTTAATTGGGGCATACCTGAACCAGTGCATTTCAGCTCAATTAAATGGCTATCCCAATTAGCCAAATTTCATAGAAATCATTCAAAAGGTATAAAAAAAGATACACAACTGCTTAACTGTGTAACAAATTATGTATTTAAATGAAATAGAGAACAAATTAGAACACTACCAGTACTATCATGGTATGATAAAAACTATGTATTGGTTTCTAATAGTTAGTGGCAGAGGAATTCATACAGTGTACACTGCTGGTTTTTTGATTGACTGTAAATGAACAAAATCAGTGCAGATACCTAGTGAAGGTAATTGATTGTCTTCATACAATACATTCAATGATTGCATCCTCAAAATCTTCATTTTCATTATAACATTCAAGATGATTGTTGATACTATTAAATTCTTCGTAGTTTCTAACTTGTCGTAAAATCTTTTCATTTTCACTCCTGGCTGTTTCTGGCATCTGCAAACCTGAATGCTTGAAACAGCAGTGAGCAGAGTGGTTCTGAATTGTCTTGCTGCTAATTTCTTGCCAACTAACAGTGACAAAGTTCACTGCTTTTTGAATCCATGCACATGCAACTGACACTATTTGAAAATTGTTCGTTATAAGCATGGTGTAATGTCTAGTGACCACGCAAGTACACATGGCTGACGCTAGTTAGAAACTGTTCAGCAGCAGTTTCCTGTCCCAATTAAGAGGCATGGTGTCCCAGATGAATGAATCCCAGCAATTTTCTCAATTAATTTTTGTTCTTTAAGAGTTGTCCCAAAGAAGTGGCTGCCTGGATTAACCAATGGCCCAATTAACTGGAATCCACTGTAATACTGGGAAAATGAGTTGTCAGATCCTTGAAAATGAGTCCATAGGTTGTGTTGAGTGATCAATTCAGTGTTGTGGTGAGTGAATGGTGTGGGGTTGAACATAAGTGCTTCTTCTTGTCATTTTTATTTTGCTGAATAAATATGGTGTTCTTTGTATGATGGACCTGCAGTGATCCCACCTGCTAAACGAGCCCACAGTTGTGCACAACAGTTTTCAGAATGTTCAAAGTTGTGAGAAAGAGTTGCCCTGGTCAGATCCTTTCTTGACCTCACAAATGCTGAAAGTCCTTTACAATCTATTGAAGTCTGGTCAGTTTTGTAATGTCGGCAACAAGGCGCTAAGTATCAAGTTCAAGTTTATTGTCATCTGACTGTACATATATACAACCAAACAAAACCATGTTTCGCTGATATACCCACAATACAGTATATCACATATAGCACATAAACCAGCATATTACCACAAACAAGTGGTAATAAAATATAATTCAAATTGCATGTAGTGCACAGCATAGGTAAACAGTGCAGTAAACGGTAAACAGCTTGCTGTCCTAGTGACGAGACCTAGATGGTAGTAGTGTATTCATTAGTCTCACGGTCTGGGGGAAGAAGCTGTTACCCAGCCCGGCAGTACTATTCTTGGTGGTCCTGTAAATCCTTCTTGACAATAGAGGTTCAAAGCAATTATGAGACGGGTGTGTTAGGGATCCTCAGCAATGCTTTGGGCCCTTAGCATACAGCGGTCCCAGTAAATGTCACAAATGGGGGGTGGGAGACTCCTCTTGGTGGTTTTTACTATCCTCTGCATCAAACTGCAGACAACAAGCCCCCAAGATAACAAGTTCACACAATGGTGTAGTAGTTAGCACGAAGATATTATGGTGCCAGCAATGTGGGTTCAATTCCGTAGCTGTCAGTAAGGATTTGCACATTCTCCCCATGACTGTGTGGGTTTCCTCCAGGTGCTCTGGTTTCCTCCACGTTCCAAAGGCATATGGGCAAGTAGTTTAATTGGTCACATGGGTGTAATTGGGCAGCCACACTAACAAGTTCAGGAACAGTTATTACCCTACAACCATCAGGCTCCTGAACCAGTGTGGATAACTTCAACTCTGAACTGATTCCACAAGCTACCGACTCACTTTCAAGGACCCTACAACTCATGTTCTCAGTATTATTCATTATTTATATTTGCATAATTTGTCTTCTTTTGCATATTGGTGTTTGTCAGTCTTTGTTCATGTATAGCTTTTCATAAAATTCTATTGTATTTTTTCTTATGAATGCCTGTAAGAAAATGAATCTCAAGGTACTATTTAGTAACATATACATACTTTGATAGTGAATTTCCTGAACCTGGTGGTGTGGGACCGAAGGCTCCTGTGCCTGCTGCCCAGTGATAGAGTGAGAAGAGGGTATGGTGGGGGTCTTTGATGATGAATACTGCTTCCTTGTATCAGTGCTCCATGTGAATGTGCACAGTGGTGTGGAGGGCTTTAAGCGAGGGAGTGGGCTGTACCCACTACTTTATGGAGCACAAGTCAGTACAGCACAGTGCAGGTCTTTTGGCCCAGGATGTTATGCTGACAGTTTAAATCTACACCAAAATCAACATTAACGCTTCACCCATGTACCTATCTATGGGTCTCTTAAATGTCCCTAATGTATCTGTCTCCACCACCACCCCGGCAGCACGTTCCATGGTTAACATTATGGTTGTCACGACAGTGATTTTGATTCTCCCCCATCCCCCTTTGACTATTCAAATTGTAGCACTGCTGTGTTACAACCCTCCCCCCCCCGCCCCCCCACCCCAGCACTGAGTATCCTGGCCTATCTCTCTCCTGCTGCAGTAGCCTTTTATTAGGTTTTGATGAATGGTGTCAGTGGCCCGTCATCTGTTTCCAAGTATTAACGGGGAGCAGAATGCACGCAGATCTGAGGATGCAATTTTCCACCCCTTGACTGACAAATTGCTGAGCGTCTGATCTCGGAAGGACTGCGGCAACCATCCCATGAATAGTTAATACTGGGGTCACACTCGTGCTGATCTTCCACGAGGGTGTTAAGGTCTAGGTGTCATGGAGACATTTTTGCCAATGAACAGGGAGTGCAGCAAACTATCGGGAATTCTCACTTTTAATTTAAAAAATTGCAATCTAACATGCCAAACGATGCAGAGAACATTACAATTTTGTCTCAAAAAGGCCCATCTTTCCATTTTGGCCTTGCAACATGAATTTTTAATGAAGAAGGATTAAAGAGATGTTGCTGCCCTGCTCCCTGTGGATGGAGGATGGGGGTCGATCTCTCTCACAGCAGCAGTATTTCCTGTTGGTTTATCAGGATTGTGAGAACTACCTTGTGAAATATTCATCTCTTTGTGTGGACATGGCGGTGGAGCGAGGTTACTGTGAAATCACGTCAATATTGCAGCTTTCTGTCTCTGTCAGGCGAGCCTTTTAAAAAACAGTAAAACAGCATTCGTAGGTCTGTTGTTCGATTGAATCCAAACTCTCTTCAGTTTGTAAATGCTTGAAGATTTCTAATTTTGAATCCATTGCGAACTATTCTGACAAGAATTAATGGGTTATTCGGCTCCTGAACAGAGAGGAATTGCTTCTCTTGTGTAAGATGGACTAAATTCACTGGAGCTTAGAAGTGAAGTGTTAACATTCACAGGGTAGCTGGGGTTAGTGTTTGAACAAAAGGATGCTTCAGTATAACCAAGGACCCTTCACCTTCACCCTGGGCATTCTCTACCCCCCTGCCAATGTTGAGACAAAATTGTAATGTTCTCTGCATTGTTTGGCATGTTAGATTGCAATTTTTGGGTAGTTTTTCATTGATTCTATTGTATTTCTTTATTCTATTGTGAATGTCTGCAAGAAAATGAATCTCAGAGTAGTACTAAGTGACATATAAGCACTTTGATAATAAATTTACTTTGTACTTTGAACTTTGATAGAAAGATTTGTAAAAACATATCACCAGGTTCGAGCAGTTTCTATCCCATTTTCAAAATACTTGACCTCTAGGTCAGTAGACATGATCTCCCAGTCTACCTCGTTGTGGTCCTTGCACCTTATTGTCTACCTGCACGCCATTTCTCTTTGAACCTGTAGCACTTTATTCTTCATTCTCTTGTGGTTTTTCCGGCTTGTGGAATGATCTGTTTGGATGGCATACTTTATCACTGTATCTTGATACATTTGACAATATTAAAATTATAAATTGGAGGTTGGCATGGATTTGAAGGAATGACGAGCCTTTTTCTGTCGTGTATAATTAACGCATTGTGTATGTGCGTGAGGGGGAGGGAGAAACCGGGCTTTTTTCGTTTCTGTTGCTTTCTTGCTTATTCTGTTCTGTGTTGTTCTGCTGAGAGCTGACATATTGGAGCCAGAAGGTGTGGCGACTCTTGCAGGCTGCCCCCAGCACCTCCTTGGGTGTGTTGGTTGTTGAGGTAAACATCACATTTCACTGTATATGTGATATACAGTCTGAAATATATTTAAATATAGATCTGAAACTGATTCCATAACTAGAATCAGAGCGGCTTCTTCCTCGTGGCTGCAGAGAGCAGCTGAGATCCTGTTTCAGAAGGTGAGTGTTCATTTATGGAAGTGAACTGCTTCCATTAACCAGGGGGCAACCCTTCAAATTCCCTCTTTCCAGGGGACTGTGGTTCCTTGGGCTGTTGACGGCTTTTGGTATGCTGGCCTTTATAAATCAGAGCATTGAGTATTGGAGTTGGGATGTAATGTTAAAATTGTACAAGGCATTGGTGAGGCCGAATTTGGAGTATTGTGTACAGTTCTGTTCACTGTATGATAGGAAAGATGTCAACAAAATAGGGAGAGTACAGAGGAGATTTACTAGAATGTTACCTGGGTTTCAGTACCTAAGTTACAGAGAAAGGTTGAACAAGTTAGGTCTTTATTCTTTGGAGCGTAAAAGGCTGAGGGGGGACTTGATAGAGGTATTTAAAATTATGAGGGGGATAGATAGAGTTGTTGTGGATAGGCTTTTTCCATTGAGAGTAGGGGAGATTCAAATAAGAGGACATGAGTTGAGAGTTAGGGGGCAAAAGCTTAGGGGTAACATGAGGGGGAACTTTACTCAGAGAGTGGTAGTTGTGTGGAAGGAGCTTCCAGAAGAAGTGGTAGAGGCAGGTTTGATATTGTCATTTAAAGTAAAATTGGATAGGTATATGGCCAGGAAAGGAATGGAGGGTTATGGGCTGAGTGCAGGTTGGTGGGACTAGGTGAGAGTAAGCGTTCGGCACGGAGAAGAAGGGCCGAGATGGCCTGTTTCCGTTCTGTAATGGTTATATGGTTATTCCCAGGGGCATCGAGGGGTATGTAGATGGAATGAGTCGAAGGACTGACCACGAACACCTTGAATCGGACAGCTGGCACACAAGAGATTCTACAGGTGCTGGAAATCTGGAGCAACACATTCAGAATGCTGCTGAACATGGTGGCCGTGCTGTGTGGGCACCAGAATGTGTGGTGACACTTTGGGCTGGCCCCAGCGCATCCTTAGGTTATGTAGGTTGTTAATGCAAATCACACTGTATGTACACGTGATAAACAGAAGCTGAGTCTGAAATGCTGGAGGGTGTCAGCAGGTCGGGCAGCATCTGTGGAGGGGAATGAACTGTCAGCTGTTCAGGCCTTCATGAGGCACACGAGCACTGATGGGTTTTCAGAGGTTCACTCTCCCACTCGCTGCTGAACCTATATTAATTCAGAATCAGAACCAGACTTATTATCACTGACATAGTGTGGCAAGCATTCGGTCCATGATGACAGACGAGAAAGCTCGCTTAACTCAACAGCCATTTTTATTGCGATGAGCACAGAAACAGACCGGGCACTATGACCTGGGGAGAGAACACACAGACTCACATACAGACAGGGGAGGTGATTATTATACACCCCGGTTAGGGTCAAACATACATGTGAACAACTGTATAGCCCAGGCTAAAATGTAACAATAAATGAACTGGAACATCCCACCATAATCCCTTGGACACATTTTAACACAAGACCAATAAGTAGTCCTGGCCACCAGGAAGGCTGGGGTGAACGGTTGACCACACCTCTGGAGTACCACACTGGCCCTATCTGAGGGGTTAGCTGTCCCCGACAACCCAAGAGTCTATAACAAAGTTCACGTGTCCGGTGCGGTCGATGCTGCCAGCTGGGGCACTGTGGAGTGTCTATAGGCCCCCCCACTCCATGAGTCATTATTTGGTGAGACAAGAGGTCGGGGACCCAGAGTGTCACTTCCTGCCTTCAGCCTCGCTGAGTCGAGGGCCGATACACTGCCAGCCGGATGCTGTGCAGCACGACTGCTCAGGCAACAGCACCTGGTGTACCACATTGGAGATGCGGCCCCGCACCTCTCCTGGCCCCTTCCAGCGGCTTCCACGTTTTGGGAATTGTCCCTTATTCCGGGCGGGGCAATAGACCCATACCGGGGCCTCCACACGGTACTGTTACATGGGTGCTCTAGATTGGTGGCCCAGCCCCTTCTGGGATGTGCAGGTGTCACAGCAGTGGCTGTCACACACAAGTGGCTCCGTGTCCTGCCAGTACCCAGGCCAATGGAAGCGTTGGTGCTGTTCACCCATGTCTCTGCAAGTCTGAAGTGGCTGGCCCCTACGAGCCTATACATCGACTGCGGCACTGTGGCGCGGGATGCCCAGGGACCACCAGCTGCAAGGGATGTCTGTCGTCATTGGAAAATGGCCTGCACTGGAACAGCAAGCCGGCGTGTTTCTCCAGTGTACCCACTGAAAGTGTAGGGATCCAGGGTGGAGAGCTCTGCCCACTCCAGCCACTGTCCCACGCTCAGCCGTCCCTCCACCCGGGCCAGCACAGGGTCCCTCTCCTGCTCCCTGCTGGTCAATGGTGGGGAGGCCTACCTTGCCGCCTGCTGCCACTGCCTCTTGCCCTGGATCCGCTGCGTTGTGTTGGGCCTCTGTGGGTTGTGAGACTGGTGGTGGTTGTTGCTGCCCCTCCCTGACCCCGTGTCCGCTCTCAGGAGCTGCCCTGCTGCCGGAGAGCTATGGCTTCAGTGCCGAAGGAAAATGTTGCTCCCGGCACATCCACACGGGGCCCCCTGCAGGACAGCAGGTCCAGGCCACTGATGCAGGACTCTCAGATGTCGGCGAGCCACACCTCGTGCTCTGCTGTATTTGTCCTCACTGTGATGCGCAGCCTCCTCTTCCCTCCCATCGCCACACAGTCGCCTGTGACCGTAGCCAGATGGACCGCTGTCGGTTTCCCCCAGACGGGGAAGGCTGGTCCAGGTTGGGGAGAACACCGAACGGATGATGGTGATAGTTGACCTCATGTCCACATCTGATGCGCTCCACCACGCAGTCCACGTATAAGCCTTGCTCTTCACCCAGAGAGGCGAAAGTGGAGTGACTTTGCTGGAGGCCTCGGGTGGTGCCACCCTCTCGGTGTTTCCCGATGGCTGTGCTGGGCTGTGGTGTGGGCCAGTCCCGGGCCACAGAGCCTGCCTTGCCACACCGGTAGCGAAGATGGCTCCATGGCATGCAGTGGGGCTGGGGCGGCTCTCCTCCGACCTGTCTCACGGTTCCTCCTCGTCATTTTCTCCTCTGTCTGGGCTTGCTATGTGCGGGGTGAAGTTGGAATGCCTTGGGGGGCTAATATTGCTTCTGCCCTCTTCATCTCTGCCAGCGATGATGGTGATGTCAAGTGAACATGCTGCTGAAGGAGATCCGGTCTCAAGAGCAAGCTCTTCCTGGGCTGCAGGAGGCAATGGGGGGTAGCCATGCTGGGCACAGTGGCAGAGATCCACTGTGCCATCTGCTGCCTATTTCTTCCCTCATTGCTTCATCCAATGGCCTCTGCACTGCTATGAGAGCCCTGTAGTCACACTGTTCAGCCAGGTTAGGTCGAGGAAGGCCCACAAGGCATGGCCCTCCAGCGCCAAGGCAAGATGCACAGCCGTCTCGGTGGGACTCCACCTGCTGTGCCATGTGGCAAGTTTGACTCCAGGCTCTAGGTGGCCAGTTTCTGGAGAGCTTCAAGGGTGGACCTTGTGGTGTCAATTGCTGAGTTCCTCTGGTCTTCCTCTTGCTTTGGAGCCGTTGGTGGTGCCTGCCATGTTGCCCATCCTCCCAGGGCTGTGGCGTTTTCGGTTCTCCGGTGCAAGCCGCGAGGAAAGTGGGTGATGCTCTGATATGCCCACCGGGTTGGGGAGCCTGGGTCCGCTCGCCTCGTCGGGGTTCCTTGAGAAGGAACGATGCTCGGTTCACAGGTCCTCCCTCCGGGTCAGTGTCCTGTTTTCGGGAGCTCAGCCCGAGGGTGCAGGGAGGCATACGGCTCGGTCCCTCGACTTATTCCTCGCACTCCATCCGAGTTGTGGATCTTCAGTTTCACGGTCAGTTTCTAATCCCACCCCGCCACAACGTGGCGAGCACTCGGTCCATGATGACAGAAGAGAAAAACTTGTTTAACTCAACAGCCACTTGTATTGCGACAATCACAAAAATAGACCAGGCACGATGACCCAGGGAGAGAACCCACTCAGTCACATCCAGACAGAGGGAGGATGTGGTAACTTCTACTTTACAAAAAGACCACTCGACAACTTGATGGCCAAAAGAGCATCTTTATCCGGGACGGCAAATGATATTTACAATACAGAGGCTTCCAGGTACCTTGTGCAGCATGGATGGGGAACTATATACAATGCAGACTGGGAGTAAAAACCCCGCCAACCCCGGATCCCGCCTCTTGCTACCAACAGCTTCACTATTAGTATTAACTCACTTTTAATAATATTCACATTGCAATACTTCTCCCCCTTTAAAATCCAACATTCCCCAAATATAGAAGAACTGGGAAATAAAAACAGTGGTATCATTAGCAACAGGTTACCAATACAAAAACACCTAAAAAACATGGCAAATTCAACATTCAATCTAACAACAAAAGAAACTATCCAATCAAAGATTTGTTCTGTCAGGGGGTTTGTGAGGGCGCTGTGATCTACGCACTACCCACGGTGACACAGCAGGCACCGCTGGTGAGGATGTTTTGGGTGGATCTACTGTTGGGGACACGAGAGGGGTCTGTGTGTCTGCGTGAGAATGTCCATCCTCTTCAGGGGACTCTACCCCCTCTGCCAGTGTATCTCCCTCTAGCAAAGTCACTGGTGGACATGCTTTCCTGGTATGCATTAAATGGTCATTGCTGCTTAACTGTTTTGGACTACTGAGCTTCTTTGAAATCGGTGGCAAGTTATTCTCAGCATTATTGGGATAAACGGCATCTGTAGGTTTGCCACCTGGCTTGGAACTTGAAAAAGGAACTTTGGTTTTTGAATCATCGTCACGACTGTGGCTCAGAATAGACCCAATTGCAAATTTTTCATAGAGTTCCTTGTTATAACTTGGAACTATCTGGAGTTCAACAGCAGGAAATTGCAATGTGTTTCGGAAAACCTCTTGTACTTGAACAAAGGTCTTGTCTGTTAAATCACAGTCATTGATTTTGATGATACGTTCATTCTCCTGGAGCAGATTCTCTTTTCTTGAACGGCTGTTCTCTTCAATACCACGAATACTCAGCCCAAGGAATCTTCCACTCAGCGCAGAGTTAAAAGGCACCACATGGATTCCCAGGGGGCCACCGCCTCCAGAAAATTCTACTTTCTTTGTCAAAGAGTGCTTTCTGAATGCTTGTCTGGTGGTCCTGGAGGCTCTTTGTTCTTACATCGTCTGCAGGTGCCCCGTTTGCTACTGTTACAATTGGCTTCACATGCAGGTTCCTGTTAGCGGGATCATCAGGCTGAGATGCACCTTGCTGTAACTGGGCAGGTGACACAAGAGCTGGGTCACTGCTTCACTGTACTAGAAGTGGCATGCTGGCTTTCAGTGCCGAAGGGGTAACTTCAATTGCCCCTGTAATAGGCTGAAGAGCCGCAAGCTGTGCTGCGAGCTCACTCTCAAATGTGTCCGGACTATGTCTGTCACTCACATTGCCATCGGTGACTTCATCTGCACGCTGCACCTCATGCTCTTCCGTCATGTGTGCATATTTAAATTCATGCCAGTTGAGCCAGATTTTGCGAAGCCAATCGTGGCCCAAAAGACTGGGCCCACTGCCCTTAGCTATCACCAGCCTGGCTTCAGCCTTCTGGCCCCTGGCCAAAATATCCACATATAACACCCCTAAATGAGGTATGGGCTGCTCTGTATAGGTCCTGAGTTGGAGCTTAGATGGTCTGATGGGAGGCAGGTTGAATCCCCATGTCCTCCTGTAGGTCTCTTCACTAATGACCGATGCAGTAGCCCCTGAATCAATCTCGAACTTAATGTCCTTTCCCTTGACGGTGACTGTGGCATAACATGGTTCAGGTGGTCCCTCATCCGTTTCCACCCCAAACATGTTGTAGGCACACGCTGCCTCCTCGTCTGCTTCTCCTAGGTGGTGTGTGGCTGCCTGAGTCTGTTGAGCTTTCCCCTGCCCAGGCTTAACCTTACCCTTTATGCTCCTGCACTTTTTAACTAAGTGTCCCTTCTTGCTACAAGCATGGCAGACAGTAACTTTGAATTTACAAACTCTTGCATAGTGCGTTCCTCCACACCGAAAACATTCCACCCGCTTTTCCTGTCTACCAGTCTCCCTCCTGACTTGGAGCACTGCCGCCGACTGCGACCCCCCCTCCCCCCCATATCCTTTCTGTATA
Organism: Hemitrygon akajei; assembly: GCF_048418815.1. Taxonomy (NCBI): domain Eukaryota; kingdom Metazoa; phylum Chordata; class Chondrichthyes; order Myliobatiformes; family Dasyatidae; genus Hemitrygon; species Hemitrygon akajei. The sequence continues at coordinate 113,000,247 of NC_133133.1, read as the reverse complement.
CCCTTGGCATTATTAGCAGCCAACTCCATGCCTTGAGCAATCTCTCGGGCTGTCTTGGAAGTCAAGCGGCGTTGTATGGCGTCATTATTAATGCCGCATACTAATCTATCACACAGCATGTCATCCAACACGGCTCCGAAATCGCAATGCTCCGACAGCTCCCGAAGCTCGGCCACAAAATCGCCCACAGACTGACCTGGCTTCCGGACATGGCTGTGAAACTTGAACCGTCGGACTATCACCGAAGGCTTCGGATTGTGGTGGTTCCCCACGAGCTTGACCAGTTCGTCGTATGGAATTTCTCCCGGTTTCCGCGGTGTAGCTAAGTTCTGTATCAGCTTGTACATCCTTGCCCCACACATACTCAGGAGAATAGAGTGCTTCTTAGCCTCCTCAGTAATTCCATCAGCACAGAAAAAGTGGCCCAACCTTTCCTCGTACTCTGGCCACTCCTCGATTTGCTCGTCGAACACACCGACCGTTCCGAACATAGCCATCCGAACACGAGGCTCCTCGTCCGCTCACAGCTCCTGATTGAAAACGGGGCCAACCCGTCCACAAAACCAGTTTACCTCATTGCCAAAAATATGTGGTAACTTCTACTTTACAAAAAGACAACTCGACAATTTGATGGCCCAAAAGAGCATCTTTATCTGGGACGGCAAATGATATTTACAATACAGAGGCTTCCAGGTACCTCGTGCGGCATGGGTGGAGGAACTATATACAATGCATACTGGGAGTAAAACCCCGCCAACCCCGGATCCCGCCTCTTGCTACCAGCAGCTTCACGATTAGTATTAACTTACTTTTAATAATACTCACATTACAACGGAGGAGATTATTGCACACCCCAGTTACAGTCAGGGTGACCCACAAACACACAAGCGAATAACCATATAACCCAAGCTAAACTGAAACAGTAAATGAACTGGAACATCCCACCATAACCCCACAAATGCATTTTAACACAAGAACAATAAATAGCGCTGGACAGTAGGAATGCCGGGGCGGGGTGTTGACCACATCCCCGGAGTGCCACAATATGTTATGAAATTTGTTGTTTTGCAGCAGCAGTACTGTGCTATACTTTCAATACATTATAAATTACAGTTCTATATATGTATGTATAACATAAATTTAATAAGTAATGTAAAAAAAGAGCAAAAATAGTGAGGTGGTGTTCCTGAGTTCATCGTCTGTTCAGAAATCGGATGGTGGAGGGGAAGAAGCTGTTTTCAGGTGTGTCTTCAGCTTTCTTTACCTCCTCCGTGATGGTAGTAATGAGAAGAGGCCACGTCCTTGGTGGTGGGGGTCCTTAGTAATGGAAGCTGCCTTTTTGAGTCATGCCTTTTGAAGATGTTCTGACTCTCTTTTCAATATTAAAACAGCTGAATGGGCAAGGACAGTCAAACAATCAAAGCGATTTGTGCTCATTATAGAGTCCTTACACTGGAAAATCAGATTTCTTTCCTGGGGAAAGTCCTCTGTCTCTGTACTTGAGATTGAGATCCAGTTCATATATTTGAGATTGCTGTGTCATCTCCTGATTGCTGCTGTGCCCTGTAGAACATCTTGAATCACTTTATCTTTCAACTTCATCTTCAAAGTTCTGATCTGATTTCTGAAGGGTTTCTGTCTGTGCAATGCATGTCTGCATTCTGTTTCATCTTGACGTTGTTCCAACAGTCACGGAATCAGAGAGCACCACAGCACAGAAGCAGGTTCTTCAGCCCATCTAGTTCATGCTGATCTACTATTTTGCTGGTCCCATTGATCCACGCCTGGACCGTAGCCCTCCATACCTCTCCCATCCATGTACCTACCTAAATTTCTCTTAAATTTTTAAATCGATACTGCACCCATCATTTCCACTGGCAGCTCGTTCTTTACTCATGTTCCCCTTAAACATGTCACCTTTCACTTTTAACCCATGATCTCTTATTCTAGCCCCATCCAATCACAGTAGAAAAAGCCTGCTTGTATTTACCCTATCTATACCCCTCATAATTTTGCATACCTCTATCAAACTTCCCCTCATTCTCTTGCGCTCCAGGGAGTAAAGTCCTAACGTATTCAGTATTTCCCTAAAGCTTAGATCCTCAAGTCCTGGTAACACCCGTGTAAATTTTCTCTATACACTCTCAATCTCATTGATATAGATAGGTGACCAGAACTGCACTCAATATGGGGTCGTCTGGAGTTCAGAATTCAATTCCGGTGCTGTCTGTAAGAAGTTTCTGTTCTCCTCGTGAACCTGTGGGTTTCCTTGGGTGCCACCATTTTCTCCCACAATCCAAGCTACGAGCTGATATACCAGCTAGTAGATTAATTGGTCATTGTAAAAAACTTGTCCTGAGGTTAAGCTAGTGTTAAAAAGTTGGGTTGCTGGGAGGTGTGGTTCGTTGGGCTAGAAGAGCTTGTTCCTCACTGTATATCTAAATAAAAATTTAAATAAATACTCCAAATTGGGCCTCGCCTAATAGTTAGTTGAACAACTATCAGTCTTTCTGAAGCAGAGGCTGCCCCAGTCCAGCAGGCAGGGATTCCACGATTTAGACCCAGCCATGATGAAGGAATGCAGCAGAGGCCGTAGAGCCAGAAAACATGAAAGTGAGACCTTTGGCCCATCAAGTTCACACTATCCATCAGGCATCCACTTGAACAGATACCCAGTAATCCCAATTTTATTTTCATAAAGACATAGAGGTAGATATAGCATGGAAACAGGCCCTTTGGCCCATTGAATCCACTGTCTGGTAGAAACCCACATACAAGATCCAATAATAATCCCAATTTAATCTCGTAGGTCATAAAAAATAGAGCACAGAAACAGGCTTTTTAACCCAACAACCATTGTATGCTAATATCCATCCATGGGCCCAGGAGCTGGGCAGACAAGGGTTCTGACAGAGCTGGTTACCCGCCCATCTTCCAGGCTTACATGCATGCCCGTGAACATTTACTGGAGCCTGAACATTTTTAGAACAGCTTCTTCTCTTCCACCATCAAATTTCTGAACAATCCATGAGCACCACTTTGTTATTTTGATTCTCCGCACTATTGATATATTTAGTAATTTTTATGTCTTTGTATTGAGTTGGCTGTCCATCGCATCCGACAATGACAGGAGACCTGTGTGGGAGGGTTTTTAAAATGGAAATGCCATTGCACTGGGGCAGTTCCACTCTCTCGACCTTGGAAGTCCAGTTCCAGCCGTAAGAGTAATCGTCATAATTGGGGTCTTCCTTGGTTGCATTGAATGACCGTGACTTCCTCTATGCCCTTCGCTCTCCACGGAGCACTGCAGAGCCGCCTTCTTGGCCAATGAATCTCACTGTTGATCATCCGCCCAGTCCGCTGGAGCTGACTTTGCATGTCCCTATCGTACTGGGGTATGATGTCTCTGGTTATCCTCACCTGATTTAGTCTGCCTGTTGAAGCGCTGTGCTGGGGTGTGGCCACTGTTACACGCAAACCGCCACTTGGTGAGAGCTGAGTGTCTGGTGGGGCCCAAAGGTGAGTGAGCTGCCCTAACATGGACAGAACAAGACCATCATCCCTCCCTGGCCGCCCCATACACCCCATTTGTTTTGTACTGCTGCTGCTAAGCAACGAATTTCATGTCCTATGTCATTATGCTAGGTTTTGGTTCTGTGGCCAGTGAATGACAGGGCCCTGGAGAGCATTGTTGAACACAATGACTTGTAGTACAAGAACATAGTTTGCTGGAAGTGACGACACTGTTAGACAGGGTGATGAGGAAGATGTATGACATGCTTGTCTTCATCAGTCAAGGCACTGAACGCTGGAGTTAGGATGTCATGTTGGTTAGATTGCACTTGGAGTATTGTGTGCAGTTCTAGCCCCCACATCCCAGGAAGGATATGGTTATGCTAGAAGATGCACAAAGGACTCGCAAGGCTGTTTGCTGGCTTGGAGTACTGGAGTTATAAGGAGAGATTGGAAAGATCGAAGGTTCAAGGTTCAGATTTATTTATCAGGTCTACATTGAAACATACAGTGAAATGTGTCATTTGCATTAACCAATACAACCTAGGGAGGTTCTGAGGGCAGCCCACAGCACGTCGCCACGCATTCTGGTGCTAACATAGCATGCCCACAATGCGCGTCAGGGCACAACAAACAGCGAAACAAATCCCGTTGCACTCTCCCACCCATCCACTCACACGCATAACACAGTCCTCTGACCTCAGGACAGGTCATCTCCAGCCTCCAGGCTGGGACTGTTTTCCCTGGAGTGAGCAGGGAAGTGACAGGGCATAGATAGGGTAGGTAGCCAGGAGAGGAGAGTCTAGAACTAAAGCTTAAGGTGAGAGGGAGGAGGTTTAAAGAGGATCTGAGGGGATAAGCGTTCAGTGAATGAGCTGCCAGAGGAGGTGGTGGAGTCAACGATCCCTGAAGTGGCATCAGTTGAGGGCCGAAGATCAAACCTATGATTCATGAGTTCTGGGATCGAGGCCCAAAGGTCAAACCCATGATTGGTGAGTCCTAGGGTCACCTTCCAAAGGTTGAACCCATGATTAGTGAGTTCTGGGGTTGATACTCAGAGGTCAGCAGAATCTGGAGGGCAAAACGAAAGCCCGAAAGATCAATGACTGAAGTCAGTTAGCCAGGAGCTGGAGGGCAAATCCGGTCCAGAGACTCAAGATTGAAGGCCCAATGTTTGCGAAATTGAGGCTCCAGGCCAAGGACGGGAGGCCCAGAAACAGCCTGCCCCTGGTGTTGGAGGCCAGTGTGTTTGAGAGAGTGGGAGGATGGGAAAGGGATTTGTTTTGCTGTTGACTTGTTTCCTTCTGTTGTTTTGTTCTGTTATAGTTGTTGATGCTGTTTGTGTTGTAGTTTTGTTGTCCTGCTGAACATTGTAGGCACACTATGTTGGTGCTGGAATGTGTGCTGACTGAGCATATCCTTTGATTTTAGCTCCCATCCACTTCCACAAAACACATACAGTAGTTCCCTTACCCCACACTGCTCGTTTCTACCTCCTGCCCAAAATCCACGAGTCTGACTGTGCGGGCAGGCCCATTGTCTCCGCCTGCTCCTGCATCACTGATCTCGATTCCATTCTAAACCCCTTGGTCACCAGTGACACTAAACATGATCTCAACAACCTTCAATTCTCTGGCCCTGACTGCCTCATTTTCACCACTTAAGTCCAGTTCTCATGCACTTCTATTCCCCAATCAGAAGGCCTTAAAGTTCTCCACTTCTTCTGTCAACAAAAGACCCAATCAGTTCCACTCCTCCATCTGGGAGAAATGGACCTCACTCTCTACAATTGCTCCTCAGTTCTTTCCACATTCCCCAGACTGAGAGGGTAACCATGGGCACCTGCATGGGCCCCAGCTAGGCATGTCTTTTTGTTGGCTACATAGAACCATCCATGTTCCAAACCTTCCCCGGTGATGCTCCCCAACTCTTCCTGCGCTACATCGATGACTGCATTGGTGCTGCTTCACGCACCCACGCTGAGCTCGTCAATTTCGTAAAATTTGCCTCCAACTTCCATCCAGCCCTTTAATTCACTTGGTCCATTTCTGACACTACCCTCCCCTTTCTCGATCTCTCTGTCTCCAACTCTGGAGACAATCTGTTGACCAACATCTTTTATAAACCGATCAATTCCCACATTATCTTGACTATACCTCTTCCCACCCTGTCTCCTGTAAAATGCTATGCCCTCATCCCCACCACATCTGTTCACAGGACAAGGCTTTCCTTTCCAGGACATCAGAGATGTCCTCCTTCTTCAAAGAACAGGGGTTCCCTTCCTCTTCCATTGATGCTGCCCTCACCTGTATCTCCTCCATTTCCTGTACATCCGCACTCACCCCGTCTTCCCGCTGTCTTAAAAGCGATAGAGTTCCTCTTGTCCTTACCAACTAACCCATGAGCCTCTGCATCCAACAATTTGTTGGCCACAGCTTCCACTATCTTAACGGGATCCTACCACCAAACACGACTCGACCTTCTCCCCACTCTCTGTTTTATGCATTGATTGTTCCATTTATGATTCCCTTGTCCATTTGTCCTTCCTCACTAATCTCTCTCCTAGCATATATCCCTGCAAGTGACACATATGCAGCACTTTCCCATTTACTTCCATTCAGGGTTCCAAATGTCCTCTCCATCTGCCAGTGTCCAATCATTTTAATTCCTATACCCTTTCCCATTCTGACAAATCAGTCCATGGCCGCCTTTTTTGCCACGATGAGGCCACTTTCATGGGTGGAGAAGCAAACCTCATTTTCCATCCAGGTAGCTTGCAGCCTGTTAGCGTGGACATCAATTTCACCTTCTGCTAAAAAAAATTCCTCCCCCTTCTCTCTTCAATTGCCCACCCTGGCCTCTTACCTCTTCTCCTCACCTGCCTATCACCTTCACCTGGTGACCTTTCTTATACCCTTTCTCTGATGGTCCATTCTTCACTCTGATCAGATTCCTTGCTCTCCAGTCCTTTACCTTTCCCACCCACCTGGCTTCACCCATCGCCTAGCTGGTCCTCCTTCCCCCATCCCCCACAGCTTTTTATTGTGAAGTCTTTGCCCTTCCATTCCAGACCTGAAGAAGGGCCTCGGCTTGAAAGGTCGACTGTTTATTCATTTCATATTATTCTGCAAGCCTGACCTGCTGAGTTCCTTCAGCATTTTGTGTTTGCTGCTCTGGACTTGCAGCATCTGCAGAATCCCTTCTGTTGATGACATTTTTAGTTGTTAAAGCAAACAACGCATTTGATGTATGTGTGATAAATAAATCAGAATTTGTCAGAGGAGCTGGTGGAGGCAGGAACAGTAACAGCATTCAGGGGGCACTTGAGTGATCAGGGCAGAGAGGGATGGGTAATTATTGGAGGTAAGTGGGATAGTGTGATGGTCCAGATGAAGGAAGCATCTCTATGCTGTGCAACTGTCCCAGGAGCAGAAAGCGTAGGTGGATAGTGTTGCTCTGTCTGCTGCCTTTGGAACAATTCTCTCACATCAGCCATTACCGTCTGGTTTGGTGCAGCATCCTCTCTCACAGACAAAATCTACAGCAAACTGTCAGGTCAGCAGAAAAGAGCACTGGCTGCAGTCTACCATCACTGCAGGACCTGTATGTGCCCAGAACAAAGATGTGGGCAGGAAAATCATCGCCACCACTACCCACCCTGTAAACTGCCTTTTCCACAGCTCCCTTCTGGAAAGCGCTATAGGGCTATTAAAACAAAAACTTCATGCCATCTGAAAAGTTTCTTCACCTAGGCAGTCAATCTGATCAGCCACTCTCGTCATTATCCCTCTATCAATTAGCCTCGTTACTGCACTGCACTGTAGATATTTTAAACCAGCTTTATAACTGCAATAAATATACATTTATTTATGCAAATTTGATTCCATATCCTTCCTTTGCCCCAGCCACTGCACTATAAACACATTAAACTGCTTTTTACTCAATAATGTTGTTTACATTGTAAAGGCAATAAGACACAGGAAAGAATTAGGCCATTCGTCCCATCAAGTTTGGTATGCCATTCCAAACATGGCTGATTTATTATCCCTCTCAACCCTGTTCTCCTTCCTTCTCCCTGTAAGCTTTAATACCCTTACTATCAACTTCCACTTTAAGCATACCCCATGGGTTTGCCTGCACAGGTGTCTGTGGCAATGAATTCCACAGATTCACTGCTGTCTAGCTGCAGAAATTCTTCCTCATTGTTGTTCTAAAAGACATCCTTCTACTCTGAGGATGTGCCCTCTGGTGCTGGATTCTCCCATTGTATCAGAGTGGCATGGTAGTCTAGTGCTTAGCATAGAATTCAATGACCAGCATTCAATTCCTGCCACTGCCCGTAAGGAGTATGTACGTTCTCCCTGTGACCTCGTGGGTTTCCTCCAGGTGCTCCTGTTTGCTCCCACACTCTAAAGATGTATTGGTTGATAAGTTCATTGGTCGCTGTAAATTGTCCCGTGATTAAGCTAAGGTAAATCCAGGGGTTGCTGGGTATGGCTCAAAGGGCTGGAAGGGCAAATACCCCAATAAATAAATAAATAAATAAATATCAACATAGGTTGTTCAATTGGTTTCATCCTTCTAAACTCCAGGGATTATAGGTCCAGGGCCATGAAATGCTCCTCTTGGGATCATTCTTGAGAACCTCCTTTGGACCCTATCCAATGCCAGCATGTCCTTTCTTAGATAAGGCGCCCAAATCTGCTCACAGTACTCCAAGTGCAGTCCGACCAATGTCTTCTAAAGCCTCAGCATTACATCCTTGTATTTATATTCTAGCCCACTTGAAATGAAAGCTAACATTGCATTCGTCTTCCTTACCACCAACTCAGGACCGAAACATCAACTGTTTATCCCTCTCCATAGATGCTGCCTGACCTGCTGAGTTCCTCCAGCATTTTGTGTGTGTTTCTCTGGATTTCCAGCATCTGCAGAGTCTCTTGTGTTTATATTGCGAATACATGCTGATATTTATGTATTTATGCACATTTTATTCCAAATCCTCATAGCCTCAAACTGTAATTGTTATATAATTCTTTATTCTTTATAATGATTAATGTTGACGTTTTTTGTTTTATGTCGGGCCAACACACCACAGCAAATTCCTAATATATGTAAATATACATTCAGTGGCCACTTTATTAGTACAGCAGGTACATAATCAAATGGCCACTGTGTATTTTTTTATTTTCATGGTTTTCTGCTGTTGTAGCTCATCCACTTCAAGGTTTGACATGTGTGTTCAGAGATGCTCTTCTGCACACCACAGTTATAACGTGTGGTTATTTGAGTTACTGTCAGCTTGAACCAGCCCGGCTATTCTCCCCGATCTCTCTCATTTTTGCCTGCTGCACTGCTGCACACTGGATCTTTTTTTTTGTTTTTGCACCATTCTCTGTAAAATCTGGAGAAAATCCCAGAAAATCACCAGTTTCTGAAATGCTCAAATCACCCCATCTGACACTAAAAATGATTCTGCTTGGATCACATTTATAACCCATTCTGATGTTTAGTCTGAACCTCTTGACCAAGTCTGAATGCTTTTATACATTGAATTGCTGTCACGTGATTGGTTGATTATGTATGTGCATTAATGAGCAGGTGTACAGGTGTACCTAATAAAGTTGCCACTGAGTGTATACAATGAATAAAGTTGATCTTTTTCTTTGTAAAAGATCTGTCTTCATCCTAAAGCCAGCCTCGTTTCGTTGTCAATTTTGTAATTGCCACCCTTGTCCGCTGCTGGTACATGGAAAACCTCCGGCTGACTTTTACTTACACCACCACATTACTTACAGCACAGATTTACCAGCCACAAAGTACCTTATGCATTTGATTCGACAGTGTCAAGACTAGGTTTTCTTATGACTGGAAAATTATATGGCTGCTTCATTCCGTGTCACTGTGCTGAATGCTGGTCTCAACAAAATGACACGAAAGGCAGCGAACATGACTGAGTACGACGGGCCATGCGAGAGGCTGGGGCTGCCCCTTCCTTTCACTTCTCCCACAGATGGATGTGGTAGATGTGCTCAGTGGAACTCACCCTGCTCCCTGCTCTGATGGTCAAACACATCAACTTTATTGTCATGTGTGCAGTTACAATGAAGTACTTACCTGCCCGGACAAAGAGGAAATTCATTGCAGGCATTACCCATCCAGCAAACTGCCTTTTCCAAAAGTTCCAAAACCATCTTAAAGTTTCTTCCCCAGGCAGCTAATCTGATCAACCAGTCTAGATGCACCCACCCACATCCCCTCTATCTATTACCCCCGTTACTGCAGTACACTGTAAACATTTCAAACCACTTTTTACAATGGTTTAATATTGAAGGCACATAGCATTACGGACCTAATATTCACATAAATTAAATAAAATAAACATAAATTAAACAAGGAAGAACACAATTAGAGCAAAAAAGATGTCAGCTGAAGTGAAAAATGAGCAGAGTGGTCATAGTGTTGCGATATTTTAGTGATTACTTCAGGCATAATGAAAAACCTACTTCCAGCGACATCACATGCACTTACATTATAGAGACAACTTCCATGAAAAAGCATATATTAAACAAGAAAGTGTTATGATTTGTACCTCCAAAACATAAATCTAATTGTAAGAAAAAGACAGAGCTGGGGATACGAGTGTAACCTTGGTTTTTTACTTTAAGCGAGGCATGCATGTATCACGTAGTGGTGTCAGGACATATGCAGTTCACGTATTTTTACATATAATCCGTTGTGAATTATTTAAATAAGCATGAATGGTTAATCAAGTAATATACTTACAATATTGCCGAAATATTAAATACACAACAGAAAGAACACAATTGAAACAAAACTGTCCTTTGTAATGCAAAGTGCAAGGTGGTCAAAGGGCTGCTATACTTTAGTGATCAGGATTGTGTCAGTTGGTTCAAGAACTGTATGGTCGAAGGGAAATAGAAGCCAGAACGGTGGCGTAAGACTTGGCAGTGCCATCTGTAGGATGAGGGTTCAGTTCCCGCTGCTGTCTGTAAGGAGTTTGTACGTTCTCCCTGTGATTGTGTGGGTTTCCTCTCACATTCCAAAGACGCCTGGGTTAGGGTTAGCAAGTTGTGGGTATTATATATTGGCACCAGAAATGTGGTGACAGTTCAAAGCACATTTATTATCAAAGTATGTATACTTTATACAACCTTGAGATTCATCCCCTTACAGGCAGCCATGAAACAAAGAAACCCAATAGAACCCAATTAAAAAAGACTTATATACCCAATGAGCAGAAACCAATTGTGCAAACAGTGAAAGTAAGCAAATCCCATTCAGAAATGAAGTTCACGAGAGTGATTTCACAGCCGATCCAGGGGCCTGTTAGTTAGTGGTTGGGTAGGCTTCTCCCAGCACATCCTTGGACTGTGTTAGTTGTTGACGCTAACAATGCTTTTTGCTGTGTATTTTGATGTTTCGATGTACATTTGAGAAATAAAACTATTTTTCAATCCTTAGTCTTTAGTCTGTTCTTAAACCTGATTGTGTGGGATTTTGGGCTTCTGTACCTCCCGGCCAATGGTAGCTGCAAGTAGATGACATGGGTGGATGGTGGGAGGGTTTGATGGTGGATGCTACCTTTCTGAGGCAGTGTCTTCTGTAGATACTATTGATAATGAGGAGGGACGTACCCATGATGTATTGGGCAGAGTCCATAACTCACTGTAGTTTCTTATGTTCCTCTGCATCGTAAGAGACCATGATGTAACCAGTCAGTAAACTGCCAGAAGTGCATCTGCAGAAGTTTGATAGAATTTTCGGTGATAAGCCGAACCTCCTAAATACTCTAAGAGAAAAGACGGTGGCACACTTTCCTGTGATGTACCTGTAGGTCAGGTCCAGGACGGGTCACCGAAAATGGTTTTGCTCAAAAATTAAAGCTGCCGTCTCTCTCCACTGCCGATCTCCCGATGTAGACTGGTGCATGTTTACCATCCTTCCACTTCCTGAGTCAACAGCTAAACTCTTTAGTTTTGCTGACGCTGAGTGAGAGGTTGTTGTTACAACACCACTTAACCAGGTGTGCCGTCTCACTCTAAAACCCTGACTCATCACCAGCTGTATTTTCAGGTGTCAGTCACAACTGTGACCTGCATTTCACAGCTTTGTCAGTTCCGTTGTATGTGTTCTCTCTCACTAAATGTCTCCATTAACCTATTAACCAAACTGGAAACCTCAGGATCATTTGGGTCTCTGTCAGTCTCTATCTCTGTTTTGTCTGTCTGTCTGTGTTTGTCTGATGTCTGTCTCTCTCTCACTCTCACTCACTCTCTCTCTCACTCTCCCTCCCCCTCCCCTCTTCCCTCTTCCCTTTTCCTTCTTTCCTCTCCCCCTCTCAGCCTCCTCTCTCCCTCCCCTTCTCTCCCTATCTCCCCTCTCTCCCTCTCCCCTCTCTCCCTCTCTCTCCCTTCCCCTCTCTCCCCTCTCTCCCTTCCCCCTCTCTCCCCTCTCTCTCCCCCTCCTTCCCCCTCTCTCCCTCTCTCTTTCCCTTTCTCTCTCCCCCTATAATACATTACTTTCTAACTGAATTTTGTTATGATTATTCAACATGGAGAGATATCCTCCAGTTATGAACTGACAATTTTCTAACTGTTCTGGATGTGGAAGATCTGAATAAAATATTTGTGCTTACGAAGACAGATAGTGATTTTAATTTCACAGGGCAAATTTTAATTGATCTGAATTGTTTTAATTAAATTTAATTTGCAGAGCATAATTAATATTTAGGAATAATGATCCTTTCATTTAACACTTACAAGAGCTTCACTGTTCAGGAAATTAGTCAACAAGGAATAGGACTGCAGTCCTTGATTGGAATTCTGTGTGGATTCTCCTTACGCAGTCTGAGACTTGGTGTGTAGTATGCCTCTCTGCTTTACCTCCTCAGAGGTGGCATGTGGTGTCAGCCTGGAAAAGTTTGAGACATGCAGATGCTGGAGTCTGAACAAAGCAAGAAAGAGCTGGGGGAGATCAGCAGGTCAGGCAGCATCTGTGGATGGGAATGTTTCCGGTCAAGACCCTTCAACTGGACTGAAAGGCAGAGAGGAGTGACTAATGAAAGCATGAGATCCTGCTGATGCTGGAAATCTTGAGCAACACACACAAAGTGCTGGAGGAACTCAGCAGGTCAGGCAGCATCAATGAAAGGCAATAAACAATCGATATTTCATAGAACATTACAGCACCGTGCAGGCCTTTCGACCCACAATGCTGTGCCATCCTATTAACCTAATCTGCAATCTAACTATTCCCTCCTACATACCTCTCCATTTTTCTATCTTCCATGTGCTTATCTGAAGTGTTTCCTAAATGTCCCTGATGTATCTGCCTTTTTCACAACCTTGGCAGGGTCCTGACTCACAATGGTGAGTTTTAGACCGAGATCCGAAACTTTAAGCTCTAAACTTTCGAGAGGATGCAGAGGAGATTTACCGGGCTGCTGTCGGGATTAGAGAGCAGGTTTTATGAGGATAGGTTGAGGGAGCTAAGGTTTTTCTCTTTGGAACAAAGGAGGATGGGACTGACATGATAGAGGTGTGCAAAATGATAAGAAGCATATGTAATGCCCTGGTTCACATCTTTACTGTTATGCTGTAGGTGTTCCGTTTAGCAGCTCTGTAAGAGCTGTTTGTTTTGCTTTCAGGCTGTTTGGGGTGTTGTTGAAGATGAGGGATGTGTGCCATCCAACTAGTGGGAAGTTTTTCTTGGTGAGGGACAATAAGGTTGGTCTTGGGGTTTTTTTTGTTCGAGAGGAGATGAGGAGGGAAGATGCCGGGGAGAACCGGTTGTAGGATAGGATCCGGCAGGAGACCGTTTGTTCGAGATGGATTGCGAGCGAGGTTCGTAAGGTGGTGAGTGCTTTCACACTGACCGAGGGCCCAGCGCGTGAGTGACAGTGAAGTTCAAGATGAATCCCAACTTGTGCACATTTGACTGCTTAATTAGGGCCCTTTTCCTTTTTGTCATTCTTTATTAACCCTTCAGTTAAGATTCATAAATAATAATTCCTTCAGTCGTATGCAGTGTACTCTCTGTTATTTTGTGGAATTAATTTGCAGCAGGGTAGCAAGTGACACAGCATCCATACAAACCGGGGTTTGGGGTGGGATCAAGCGCGCCTCAATCTCACGAGTTTGGCAAGGCTGGAAATTGTCCTCCCTAGACCTACGTAGCCAAGGAAACCAGGGCGTTTCACATAGATAGAGTGAATAGGCAGAGACTCTTTCCCAAGATGGAAATGGCTAATATGACTTTCATCCCATTCTACTTTTCTTCAATCACTTTATGCAGAAGTGTGCTGGAAAAGAGCTGGTAACATCATGAGGGATCACACCCACCCTGTTCGTAGACTGTTTGTCCCACTCCCATCAGGGAGGAGGCTATGTAGCACAGTAGGACCACCAGCCTCAGGTGGTAATGCTAATCACCACCTTCACCACTACTTAATTATGTCCTGTTGTTCACCTATGTACAGGCTAGTGTCACTTTATGGGCGTACAATCAAAGTATATAAGCTATCTTGTGTATTTATTTAAGCAACACACACAAAATAATGGAGGAACTCAGCAGGCCAGGCAGCATGTGTGGAGAAAGTACAGTTGACGTTTTGGGCCGAGACCCTTCGGCAGCACTGGAGGAAAAATGCTGAGGAGTAGATTTGAACGGTGGGGGAAGGGGAGAGAGAAACGCTGGGTGATAGGTGAAACTTGGAGGGGAAGGGATGAAGCAAAGAGCTGGGAAGTTGATTAGTGAAGCAGAAGGCCATGGAAGAAAGGGAAAAGGGGGAGGGGATGGAGACATTATTGGAAATTTGAGAAATCGATGTTCATGCCATCAGGTTGGAGGCTACCCAAATGGAAATTAAGGTGTTGTTCCTCCAACCTGAGAGTGGCCTTATCCTGGCAGTGGAGGAGGCCATGGATGGACTTATCGGAATGGGAATGGGAGTGGAATTAAAATGGGTGGCCACTGGGAGATCCCGCCTGTTCTGCTGGACGGAGCATAGATGCTCGGCGAAGCGGTCTCCCAATCTAAATCGGGTCTCACCGATATACCAGAGGCCACACCAGGAGCACTGAACCCAGTACATGACCCCAACAGACTCACAGGTGAAGTGTCGCCTCACCTGGAAGGACTGTTTGGGGCCCTGAATGGTTGTGAGGGTGGAGGTGTAGGGGCAGGTGAAGCACTTGTTCCACTTGCAAGGGTAAGTGCCAGGAGGGCGTTCAGCTTGCAAGGATAAGTTCCAGGAGGGAGTGCCTTTACACTAGTCTACAAGAAATTACATTCAACAATCTTGAATCATGAACCTTAAAATGATGCTCCTTGGTATTAGGTATTTCTGTCCTGGGAAGGGGGTACAAGATGATAAGAGGCATAAATGGAGTGGACAGCAAGAGACTTTTGCCTAGTAAATGTCCATTTACTACCTTTCTGTCCAACTGACCAGACCATCGATAACCTTCCTATCATCTAAACTTACCTTCTTGTTGTCAACCGGCTAGGTTTTCAAGGCTGCACCTGCTTGCATTCAATGGCTCGCTAATCTTTAGGTCCCTCAGAGCTTGTTAGCAATTTGATGAAAGGGTGAACTAAACTTAGTGTCAATCCTTCCATTTTTTATTGCTGAGATGCTCATTAATTTTATGCTTATTTGATGGGATCAACCTGGTGTACAAAACCACAAAATTGGAAATCTTTCTGCAAGAATTCAGGCATCAGAATTAGCTGTCTTAATTAATAGTTAGGTCGCAGATCTGGAATCTAACTAGTTTGCGATTTAACATATTCTGCCTTTCAGCATTTAGGAACGTGTACCATGATTGTGTGTAGTTACGGTTTCCCCTTTATAGGAAGGATGTGCAGCTTTGGAAAGGGTATGAAAAAGTCTACGAGGATGTTGCATGGGGTTGGCATAATGCTTGACAGTGTTCCAATTCTCACTGCTGTCTCTTATCTGTCCCCATGAATCTGCAGTACCTCTACCCACGTCACTACCACTATTGTGTCATGTGTCAGCTTTTTAGTTTTCAAATTCAAAATTATTAAGTAAATTTGAATTTGAGATGCCACAGTGGGACTTGAACTCAAGATTCAGGGTTGTGAAACCAGGTTGCTGGGTGAAGGGGTCTGGTAATCTAATCACCACCCCACCGTTGTCTACAAACTGTTCCCAAAATAAGGATAAAATACCGTTTTGGATTACTTGAGATTATAGTTTAGTTTAGAACTAGAATTAGGTATATAATCACTGACACATGTTGTGAAATTTGTTGTTTTGTGACATAAAATCATAATGAGAAAAATATACAAGACCATAAGACAGAATTCAGCCACTCAATCCATCGAGTCTGTTCACCATTCCATCACTGGTGATTTATTATCCCTCTCAACCCCGTTCTCCTGCTTCTCCCCATAATCTTTAAATTAATCAAGAACCTATCAACCTGCACTTTGAATATACTCAATGACTTGGCCTCCACAGCCATCCATGACAATGAATTTGACAGATTCATCATCTCTAGCTAAAGAAATTCCTCCTAATTTCTGCTCTAAATGGTTGTCCCTCTAGTCTGAGGCTGCGCCCTCTGGTCCTAGACTCACCCACTACAGGAAAAGTCCTCTCCATATCCACACATACATATACTGCAAAAAAGAGTAAAAATAGTTTGTGGGTTCATGGATCATTTGACCGTTTAGAAATCTGATGGTGAAGAGGAAGAACCTGTTAGGAACATGTATTTTATAAAAACAGTCGACTTTAAGACTTTATGAAAATAGTCATAGACAAGTGTGTCCCCACCAAATCACTTAGAGTCTTCTCCAACCAAAAGCCCTGGATGAACTATGAGATCCACAATCTGCTGAGGGTCAGATCAGTGGCATTCAGGTCTGGAAAGCAAGTAAGATACAAGAGGTCCAGGTTCAATCTCTGGAAAGCTATCTCAAGGGCAAAGTGGAAATTCTGGGCTAAACTTGAATCACTGAAGGATGCTCGGCAGATGTGGCAAGGCTTGAATGCAAAGTGAAACCAAGCAACGTAAGTGACAACAAGGTTTTGCTCCCAGGTGAGCTCAAGGCCATTTATGTTCATTTTGACTGTCAAAACATGGAGGAACCTTCACGAACTCCCACAACCCCCAATGACCCTGTGATGTCTGTCTCTGAGGCTGACGTGAGAGGATCCCTTGGGAGGGTGAACCCACAGAAAGCATTTGGCCCAGATGGGGTACCTGGCTGAGTACTAAAGACCTGTGCTGATCAACTGGCTGGAATGTTCATTGAGATCTTTAACCTCTCACTTCAAGCAGGCTTCAATTATACCAGTGTCTAAGAAGAATATGATAACCTGCCTCAATGACTATTGTCAAGTAGCACTTACATCCAGTGATGAAGTGCTTTGAGAAGTTGATTATAAAACATATCAACTCTTGCTTGAGAAGCAACTTGGATCTGCTCCAATTTGCCTACCGGCACAATAAGTCCACAGCAGATGCCGTTTCATTGGCTCTTCACTCAACCCTGGAACATCTGGACAGCAAAGGTGTATACTTCAGGATGCTCTCTATTGACTACAGCTAGGCATTCAATACCATCATCCCCTCAAAACTAATCCTTAAGTTTCAAGACCTTGGCCTCAGTACTTCCTTGTGCAACTGGATCCTTGATTTCCTCAGTTGCTGGCACCAATCAGTTTGGATTGGCAACAACATCTCCTCCACAATTTCAATCAGCACAGGTGCAGTACAAGGCTGTGTGCTCAGTCCCTGCTCTACTCGCTTTATAATTACGACTCTGAGGCTAAGCACAGCTCCAATACCATATTTAAGTTTACTGATGACATCAATGTCGGTGGCCAAATCAAAGGTGGTGATGTATCAGCACATAGGAGGGAGATTGAAAATCTGGCTGAGTGGTGCTGCAACAGCAACCTCTCAATCAATGTCAGCAAGACCAAGGAGCTGACTATTGACTTCAGGAGGAGGAAACAGGAAGTCCAAGATCCAGTCCTTAATGGAGGATCAGAGGTAGAGAGGGTCGGCAACTTTAAATTCCTTGGTGTTATCATTTCTGAGCACCTGTCCTGGGCCCAGCACACAAATATAATTGTAGAGAACATACAGCAGCACATCTACTTCCTGAGAAGTTTGTGAAGATTTGGCATGACATCTAAAACTTTGGCGAGCTTCTATAGATGCACAGTGAGGGTTTATTGACTGGTTCTAATATAGCCTGGTATGGAAACACCAATGGCCTTGAACGGAAAAGCCTATGAAAAGTAATGGATATGGTCCAGTCCATCCTGGGTAAAGCCCTCACCCACATTGAGAACATTTACACAGAGTGCTATCACGGGAAAGCATCATCCATCATCGAAGACCCCCACCAGCCAGGCCATGCTCTCTTCTCGCTGTTATCATCAGGAAGGAGGTACAGGAGCTCAGGACCCACACCACCAGGTTCAGGTACAGTTAATACCCCTCAGCCATCAGTTTCTTGAACCAGAGGGGATAACCTCACTCACATCAGCAATGAAATGTTCCCACAACCTATTGACTCACATTCAAAGACTCTTCATGTCATGTTCTTGATATTTATTGCTTATTTATTTATTACCATTATTATTATTATTATTAATTCTTTTTGCTCTTTTGTAATCACACAGTTTGTTGTTTTTTGCACATTGGTTGTTTGGTACAATCAAATTGCCTGTTGGGTGCAGTCTTCCATTGATTCTATTGTGGTTCTTGGATTTATCGACTATGTCCACAAGAAAACAAATTTCAGGGTTGTATGTTGACATATGTGTACTTTGATAATAAATTTACCTTGAACTTTGAATTTTGAGTGCGGGCCTTCAGGTCTCTGTATCTCCTCCCTGACTGTATCAATGAAAAGAGGGCATGTCCTGGGTGGTAGGGTCTCTAATGATGGATGCCACATTCTTGAGGTGCCAACTTTTGAACAAGAGGGTGGGGAGGCTAGTGCCCATGCTGGAGCTGGCTGAGTCTGCAAGCCTGGGCAGCTTTTTCTGATCCCTCCAGACCAGAGGATTGGAAGCTGCATAAGGTGTTCTCTGCAGGAATCCTTTTGACAGATCACCTACTACTCATCATGCACCTTGTTTTAAGCCTAAATTACCAAGCATAATTTATTAAACATTATTAAATTAATGAAAAGATCTAGTAATGGCACAGACACAACATATATTTACAGTAGCTGTCACACCGACCAAGTACTCTGCACAGTACAAAATAATGGTGTGTGCTCCACTGATCAATTAGTCTAATTACTGTTTACTGTTGAGTTTTCACTTTCCTTCTCTGGAGGTGGTGGGTCCATGTGGCTTTTCCCTGCCTCTTGGTACTTTTTATCCTTCAGAATGTTCTTCATCACTTAACGTGAGCAGAAACGTGTGGGAGTCAGTGGCTGGTGAGGGACCGAGACCAAATGATTGATAGGTGATGCAGACAGTAGTGTATGCAGCAGGAACCAGCCTCCTCTCCCTCGACTTTCCACCACCTCAATAAAACAGAAAGTGAAGTCTCCCCACCCCCCACCCTGGATCTCCTCTCTCACATTGGGTATAAGATCGAAAAGCCCGAAAGCTCGACCCACCAGCCTCCAGAACAGCTACTATCCCACTGTAATCAGACTCCGGAACGATAAGGGTGACTCCTGGCCTCATAATCTACCTTGTTATGGCCTTGCACTTCTTTTATCTGCACTGCACTTCCTCTGTAGCTGTTGCACTTCCTGTTATTGTTTTACTATAATGAATAGCTGTGTACGTACAGTATACAAGCTTGTAAGACAAGCTTGGTACACGGACAATAATATGAGGGGTGATTGATAAGTTAGTGGCCTATAGTAGAAGGAGTCAATTTTAGAAAACCTAGTGTGTTTATTTTTCAACACAGTCCCCTCCTACATGTACGCACTTGGTCCAGCGGTCGTGGAGCATGTGGAGCTTGGACCTCCAAAAGGTGTCCACAGCAGGGGTGATTGATAAGTTTGTGGCCTAAGGTAGAAGGAGATGAGTTATTAACTTCAAACTTTCTGCATTATCACTCAAAGAGTTGAACTGCACGTGCATGTAACGAGAGTGTCTTCGACCTCCAAAAAGTGTCCACAGATGGGTGATTAATAAGTTCGCAGCCTAAGGTAGAAGGAGATGAGTTATACAGCTCTCATTACAAGCATGTGCAGTTCAAATCTGAGTGAAAATGCAGAAAGTTTGAAGTTAATAACTCATCTCCTTCTACCCTAGGCCATGAACTTATCAATCACCCCTGCTGTGGACCACTTCTGGAGGTCCACGACGCCGACTTCTGCAAAGAAGGGATCCGTATGCTCCATGACTGCTGGACTAAGTGTGTAAATGTAGGAGGGGACTATGTTGAAAGTTAAATGTGCTAGGTTTTCTAAAATAGGCTCCTTCTACCTTAGGCCATGAACTTATCAATCACCCCTCGTAAAATAATACCAATACCCACGATCAGACTCCAGTATCTGCACTCTCTGTGTCTCCAATGCTTAATATAGTTTTACAATCCCTCTGTTCTTGTATATTGTACTTTGCTCTGCCATTGAAAGCACGTATCCCATTTGCCTGATTCCCATGATCACTTTCTTTGCATTAGGTTCCAGAACTGATAGTCATTGTATTTAATTATTTATGTTCTCCTCCTTCCAGGCAACCATCTCCACCATTACCCTCCCCGGCTCTATATCCTACCTTTCTGCCTCCATCCATTGTCACCTGTCACCCAACTTCATTGCTCCACAAACCTCCTTTTCCCCCATTTTGTTTCACCTTCCTTCACCTCCTCCCCTCCCCCCCGTGGCCCACCTCAGGCTCCAGTCTCTCCTTTCTCCCCTTTATAGTGGTCATCTCCTCCTTCCACTCTCAGTCTTGATGTAGGGACTTTGCTCAGAAGTGTCGTTGATTCCTTCCCTCCCCACAGCTGCTCAGCGTATGCTCATTAAGCAGGGCTGAGATGGGCCGAAGGACAGGTTTCTGTGTACATGATTCCAAGATTCTTGCGGATTGTTTGTTGCTCCTCTTTAACTAGGTTCTTTGTGGAAATGGGACCCGCTCTCGGGGCCTCACAACTGGCTGCTTTTCGATATGCCAAGGATGCGGCCTGGAAGACTAACGCGCCTTCCGGGTGTTGGATTTTCGCGGCTCTGGAGGCAGGTGGATTCGAGGTTGGTGCCACCGCCTGATGTGTCATGGGAGTACACAGAAGATCGAAAGTAGTGAGCTGGCTGCTGGCTGTGCGCCCAGAGACCAGAGTTCTTTGGGCACAGAGCTCGGAAAAAGCAACGCAACAGACTTTTAACACCTTAAATCAGCGAGTTGCTTTGTTATGTCTCCCCTCTCACTGAGGGACATTTCTTTTTCCCTTATTCGGGGGAGAGAGAGCCTGTGGTATGTCGAATACTGGGTGAATGAGTAGTCTTTGGGGTACTGCAAGTCTGTGTCTTTATTGATGCTTTGCTGCACGCTTGAGTGCTCAGTGGGGTGGGGGGGGGGTGATGCTTGTTTGCTGGTGGGGAGGGGTCGTCACTTTGCTGCTGCTTATGGGGGAGCTGGGGTGGCTTTGGGGTTCTAATATTTAACTGACATTCATTCTTTGGGCAATCCTCTGTTTTCGTGGATGTTTGCGAAGAAAAATAATTTTGTGATGTATATCGTATACATTTCTCTGACATTAAATGTACCTATTGAAATCAATTGAATTCCATTACCACTGTTTAGAGGCACAGATAGATATTCATAACCTTTATCCCAGAGAAGAAATGTCAAATAACAGAGCCTGAAGGTGAGAGCAGGGAAGTTTAAAGGACAAACATGAGTAAATCTGCACATGCTGGTAATCCAAAGCAAAGGACTCGGCCTGAAATGTTAACTGTTTACTTTTTTACATAGATGCTGCCTGGCCTGTTGAGTTTCCCCAGCACTTTGCATGTCTTGCAAAAGTTTAAAGGAGCTGTGTGGAGATAGTATTTTTACACAGCAAGTGCTTGGTACTTTCATGAGTAGTGGTGGAAGCGATTATGATAGAGGTATTTAAAGGGCTAGTAGATGGATATGTATTTGAGTTATTCAGGGAATGGAGGGATATGGACCACTCTTAGATAGGCACATGGATGAAAGAAAAGTGGAGGGCTAAATGGAAAGAAAGCATTAGATTGAACTTGGAGTAGGTTAAAAGGCCAGCACAGCTCTGTGGGCTGAAGGGCCTGTGTTCTATGCCCTATGTGACGGTGGGATGAAGGGCCTGCCCTGTGTTTCAGCTGGGGGAACTCAGCAGGTCAGCAGCACCTGTGGAGTGGAATAAAGAGTCGATGTTTTGACCCGAGACTGTGCTGTGTTTTATTCTAACACAGGACACTGAGGCCAACGTGAATCAGCTCCGGCCCGGAGTCCTTTGCTGGATGAATGGTTTTCTCTCTTCAGTGTTTCAAACCCTCCAGCCCTCCACTTCTCCGAATACTTCTGTAACCTAGTTGAATTCAAATTGAGTGTAAATTCCAGGAAAACATTTCTTCTGGGTGGACAGTCACCTTTCATTGTGTTGGACAAGGCTCAGCTATTGAAAGCATGCGCCAAAGCACTGGTAGCGCTATAGCCGCCCAAAGGAATTAAGCTACGATCCTGTCAAAATTAAACATTTAGGTGATAAAAAATTAATTGTACACATGTGGCTGACAGAATGAATGGTTGTTAACCTTCCACTAAATGTGCAACAGCGCTAATGTCAAGAGCTCACTTAGAGACCCGTTGCAACGTCCTGCAGTGTCTGCTTGTGTTTCCATCATCTCTCGATTCTTGGCTCTTTCTCACTGGCTGCTTCGCACACCCACACTGGTGGCCATGCTCCAGATAACTGACGCCAAGCTTCTGTGTTTTTAGAACATAGAACAGGACAGCAGAGCCCAGGTCCTTTGGCCTGTGACGTGCTGACCTTTTAACCTGCTCCAAGTTCAATCTAACGCTTCCCTCTCACAGAGCCCTCCATTTTTCTTTCTTTCATCTAGAGACATAGAGTCATACAGTCCTGCAGTAGGCCTTTTGGCCCATCTAGTCTGTGCTGAATTGTTGTTCTACCTAGTGCCATTGATCCACAGCTGGATCATACCCTTCATACTTATCTTAAACTTTGCAATCTATCTGACATCCGTCACTTCTCCCGGCAGCTCAACACACACCCACACCACCCTCTAAAGGAAAGAAGTTCCCTCTCAGGTTCCTCTTAGGTAAGTCACCTTTCCACATTTAATCCATGACCTCTAGTTCTAACCTACCCAACCTCAGTGGGGAAAGCCTGCTTGCGTTTACCCTATCTATACCCATCAAAAAATATTTGAACCTCTGTACATAGGCAGACAGTCAGAATCTTTTCCCCTGGAGTAGTAATGTCAAATAGTAGAGAGGAAGAAAGTTTATTGTAACTCTGTTACAGCGCCATTGATTACCGATTGGGGTTCAATTCCTGCCGCTGTCTGTAATGAGTTTGTCCGTCCTTTTCGTGACCACACGGGTTACCTCTGGTTGCCCCGGTTTCCTCCCATGTTTCAAAGCATATGAGTTAGGGTTTGTAAATTAGGGGATTGCTACGTTGGGGTAGAAGCATGGCACGTTCTCATGGATTAGATTTGATGCAGAACAGCACATTTCACTGTATTATTCAATACATGTGACAAATAAAGCTAATCTTTTAAAGAAGTGCACAGCATGCATTTTTACACAGTATGTGGTGGGTGCTTTAATGGGCTGCCAAGGGATGGTGGTGGAGGCAGATACAATATCTTATTTTTGGATGTGTCCAGAAGGAATTTCTGAATCTGATTTGAAGCAGATTTTAAGGGCTGAAATAAAAGCAGATAATGCTGTGATGATAAACAGACAGTAGATCATGATGTGTCTGCGGGAAGAGAAACCGAGCTAATGCTTCTGGCCGAAGAGCCTTGTCGCAAATTCCAATGATTTCAGATGAACGTTTTTTGACCTGAAATATTAACTGTTTCTCTCTCCAGAGATGCTGCCTGGCCTTCCGAGTAACGATGGCATTTTGGTATTGGAATTGGTATGGGCTTCTATTGCGATTGTACGGAGATACATTGCAAAGCTCATCTTGCAGATCAGAGCATTGCACAGTGCATGGAGCTAAAATAAGGTGAAACAATAACAATGCAAAATAAAGTTTAACAGCTCCAGTGCAGGTAAACACTAAAGTGCAAGATCATAATGAGGTAGATTGTGAGGCCAAGAGTCCATCTTAAAGTTGAAGAGGTCTATTCAAGAGTTTGATAACAGTGGGATAGAAGCTCAAGAATCTGTCTTATTGTACAAGATAATACACACAAAGTACTGGAGGAACTCAGCTGGCCAGGCAGCATCTATGGAACAGTTGACATTTCGGGCTGAGGCCCTTTGTCAGGATTTCCAGCATTTGAAGATTTTCTCATTTGTTTTATTGTACGAGATGTCCATTCAAGAGTCTGATAACAGTGGGATAGAAGCTGTCCTTGAGCCTGGTGGTACGTGCTTTCAGGCTTTGTACCTTCTGCCCAGTGGAGAGGGAAGAAGAGAGAATGTCCAGGGTGGGTGGGCTTCTTAGTTATGCTGGTTATTACTGAGGCAGTGAGGAGTGTCCTCAAAGCCCATGGAGGGGAGGCTTGTTTCCCTGATGTGCTGAGTTGTGTCCACAACTCTGCAGTTCCATGTGGTGAGTTGCTACACCAAATCGTTATGCATCCAGACAGAATGTTTTCAATAGTATGTTGATGAAAATTGTTAAGAGTTGTCGGGGGCAGGCTGAATGTTTTCTTGGCCTTCTGAGGAATTAGAAGCATTGTTGAGCTTTCTTGGCATTAATATCAATGTGATTGGACCAGGACAGGCTATTGGTGATGTTCACACCGAGGAACTTGAAACCCCCAACCCTGTCGACCTCAGCACCGTTTAGACGTAGACAGCATTTGCAGGTTTTTTGGATTGTTTTTTGGAGGTTGCTTGAAGATCCCATGAACAGCCACTGGATGCTAGGGCTTTTCTTGTCTTATGAGGAAAGTCTGAGTGGAGGAGGATGGGAGGCGACTTGATAGAGGTGTATAGAATGATGAAAAGCGTAGATATTGGACAGCCAGTGCTTTTCTCCCAGGGCAGAAATGGCCAATACCAGAGGTCATCAGTTTAATGTGAACAGAGGAAAGTTTAGGGGAGATGTTTTTTACACAGAGAGTGGTGGGCATCTGGAATGCACTACAGGGGTTGGTGGTAGAGGTACATACATTAGAGACATTTAAGTGACTGAGATAGGCACATGGATAATAGAAAATGGAGGGTTTTGGCCTGTGTAGGAGAGAAAGGGCAGATTGAACATGGGGAAGGTTAAAAAGTTAGCACAGTATCATGGGCTGAAGGGCTTGTACTGTGCTATAATGTTCTATAATCCCTTCTGAGCATCGCTTTAGATTCTCCATCTTGCTTGAATGTTCCTTCTGCTGTTTCTTTTTATACTCCTTCCTCCCGACTAGAATATGTTGGTTTATTTTTTTTATCTTTTGACGCATGGGCTAATATTACTTCAGCAGTGATATATTGGGACAAGCAAATAGACTTTCAGCACAGATGGCTGTACAATCATCTGCAGAATGTGCAGAAGAGAGATTTTTATAGTACCTCCTCGATGAGTAATTGATGCCAGTGGAATGGTGGTGCTTTTGGCATGGAGTCAACATCGTTTCTGGCCAGCAGATTTTTCTGAAAAGTTGCACTGAGTTGGTGGAGGACAGACGAGCAAGCCCTTCCCTCCCTCCTGTGGAATGAACCCATTTGTGGATTTTGGTATCCATTACAGAACCTCCATTGACTCTGTCTACACTTGCCCATGTGACTAACCTGTACATCTTCATACTGTGGGAGGGAACTGGAGCACCCAGAGGAAAGTCATGGGGTCATGGGGAGAACGTACGAACTCCTTACAGACAGTGGCAGAAGTTGAACCCGGATCGCTGGCACTTTACTAATTTAATGGTAACTGCTATGCTACCATGCCGCCCCCAAACACATGACTCTCTGACTGACGGAAATACCTTGACATCTACCCTGTTGTGCACCCACAAGATCTTGCATGTTCGAACAAGATTTGTTTCAAGAAGCTCTACAAGAACCTCCTCACAGCACTCTATGGGAAGCATCCCATAATCTCTAGGCTTCAGTTGTGTAGGGACCAATTAACTTTTTCTGTATGGGATCTACAAATTGAGAGAACCATCTGCTTCTTTGAACTTCTGATGCTTTGTTGATCTACCATTTGGCTTTGATGCAACAAACCAGAAGTTGGGGGAACTTGGCATGTCAGGCACCAGCTGTGGAGGGAAATTGTGGGGGAGGGCTTTGCTCATGATAGATTGAGCTGCATCCATTACTTGCTGTAGGCTTTTCTGTTCAAGGGCATTGGCGTTTCTGTACCAGGCCATAATATATTCATTCGCCACCAAACAAATCTCCAGTTTTCTATCACTTATGTGCCTATCTTAGAGTTCCTTAGATGTCCCTAATGAATCTGCCTGTACCACCAATTCACCACACTGTGTAAAAGAACTTACTTCTGACACCTGCTCTATACTTTCCCCCAATACCCTTAAAACTATGCCTCCTAATGTTAACTATTTCTACCCTGGGAAAAAAGTCTCTGGCTATCCACTCTATCTGTGCCTCTTATCATCTTATACCTCTCGTCCTCCTTTGCTCCAAAGGGAAAAGGCCTAGCTCATTCAACCTATCCTCATAAGTCATGCTCTCCAATCCAGACAGCATCCTGGTAAGTCTCCTCTGCACCCTCTCTAATCCAGGCAGCATCCTGGTAAATCTCCTCTGCACCCTCTCTAATCCAGGCAGCATCCTGGAAAATCTCCTCTGCACCCTTTCTAATCCAGGCAGCATCCTGGTAAATCTCCTCTGCACCCTCTCTAATCCAGATAGCATCCTGGTAAATCTCCTCTGCACCCTCTCTAAAGCTTCCACATCCTTTCTCTAACAAGGCAAGCAGAACTGAACCAATGGGAGACACAGGTCATTGATGTCTTGGCCAGTGGCTGAAAGTATTGATCTTCTGCTGCAGGAGGACACTGTCCTCAGGTTATGGAGGCTCCAAAATGCTCAGGATCGAATGAGGCTTCAGAGGGTTGTAAACACAACTAGCCCCATCACAGGCAAAAGCCATCAAGGACATCCTCAAAAAGTGGCATTCATCACTAAGGACTCTTGCTATCCAGGACATGCTCTCTTCTCATCAGTGAGGAGGTATTGGATTTGCCACTCCTCTGGGTGCAGTATGACCAGGAATCTGGTGTTTCATTAGTTAAGTCTACCACATGGAACATCTATTTCTTTAGCACATAGAAGAAAACCATTCAGCCCATTGGCTCTATTCTGGCTCACAAAGTAAGCCCATCCAAAAGACCATTAGATATAGGAGCAGAATTAGTCCATTCGGCCCACTGGGTCTGCCCCCCATTCCATAATGGCTGATTTATTATCCCTCTTGACCTCATTCTCCTCCCTTCTCCCCATAACCTTTGACACCATGCCTAATCAAGCTCCTATCAGCATCTGCTTTAAAAATTCCCAATGAATTGGCCTCCACAGTCATCTGTGGCAATGAATTCCACAGGGTACCCTCTGGTTAAAGAAATTCCTCCTCACCTCTGTTCTAAATTCCCCACTATATTTTTTCTTGTAGTTTTCTCCCTCTCTTTCCCATCAACTCCCCACCAGACTCTACCATCACCTACACACTGGGAAGAATTCACAGTGGCCAGTTAATTCACCAATAATGGAATGTGGGAAGAGACTGTGGGAAGGGGAACCTACACAGTCACAGGGAGAACGTGCAAACTCCCCAGACAACGCCTGAGGTCAGGTTTGAACCCTCTCTCCGGAGCTGTGGGGGAGTAACACGACTAGCTTTTCCACTGAGCCGTTCTGGGACAGCAGTGCTGAATTTTCTCTGTATAAATTTGTCCTGAGATTCCACTGCTCTGCAGTTGTGGTTTGACCTGGATTAATGCCCAGCATTCAGCTTTCCAAATGATGTTTTAAACGTTGATACTGTTCAGTGACTTTAATTTGCTTCCTATTAGTGATCGCTGAATTTGATGGTGTTTAATTATACTGTCGCAAGGCTGACAGACGTGCATTAATATAGCACCTTTCATAGTTCCTCACACTATCATAATCTCAATCTTTGATAGTGTGTTGGTCTGTGAAAGGTGCTATGCAAATCCAAGTTTGGCAGCCTAGCAGTAGTTCAAAGAATTCATGTTCACAGTATTACTTTTTTATTTGCATAGTTTATCTTCTTTTGCACATTGGTTGTTTGTCAATCTTATGTATAGATTTTAGAATCAGAATCAGGCTTGATGTTACTAACATATGGCATGAAATTTGTTGCTTTGTGGCTACAGTGCAGTGCAATACATAAAAATACTATAAATTGCCAAAAGAAATATATCTGAAACCCCCTTTTTACTGGCTGTCTCTAGAGATGCAGCTTTTTAGCCCCTTGCTAACAGCCACTGGAATCAGCGGTAAGAAAACCACCTGTCTTAAACTCTGTACTAGGGTCGGTGTGACTTGGATCCCACCAAAACTGGGAAGTTGGGATGTCTCGACCACCCGAACCCTGATCTGTGCGAATACTGTGTAATTACTGCCCTCAAGCAAATAGCCATCAGCAAGAAATAACAGATCAAACACTGCATACAGTTATGAAGAAAGTTTATTTATGAATGTCCACTTAACCAAGTTGTTATTAAAGAAGAAAGAAAAAGTACAAAAGGGCCCATTATAATTAAAGCAGTCACAAGGTTGGGGCTCAGATCTTCCAAAAGCTGGATGTGTCTATATTACTCATGGTGCCAACTCCTATTCACCGATCCCCAGTAGAATTTTCCATCTTGGACTCCATCGTGCATTCCAGTTGGATCAAATCTTATGGACAGTTTTCTCTCTCCATTTCCTGCTAAAAAGACCTTGGCCCATCCCAGCATCCATCACAAAACCTCTCCACCCAGATTTCTCTAGAACCTTCTCCCAATTCCACCATCCTAACTGGCTGACTCGACATTCCTAAGCTGAACATCACAACCCCTTATCTTTAATAGTAATCTAAACGCTACCAGTAGAACATGCTGCTTCTGCAGAAAGCCATTAAATAAACTACTCTACACATTAGCAATAAAATCTTAACCTAGGCATTACATATCTAAAATTAAGTAAGCAGTGGAAGAAGAGACAAAAATAGTGAGATAGCATTCATGGGTAGGTTCATTGTCTGTTCAGAAGTCTGATGGATGAAGCAAAGAAGCCAAGCTGGTCTGCAGGTACAATTGAAACACAGAAGTCCCCACTCTCAACAATCCTGCTGGTGAATGTCCAGTCTTTGGAAAATAATGTTAAAGACCTCAGAGCAAGTTTGCAGTACCAGAGGGATATCAGGGACTGCAGTGTATTTTGCTTTACAGAAACCGGGCTTGCACCCACCATTTTGGATGCAGAGCTGCAGCTTGATGGTTTCACTATTCTCCATAAAGACAGGACAATTCAATCCTTTAAAGGTAGAGGAGGAGGAGGAATATGCTTTATGATTAACTCATCGAGGTGCACAGATGTGGTGATTCTATCTCAATTCTGCTCACCTGACTTGGAACATCTAGCAGTCAAGTGTCGTCCATTTTATCTGCCTGGGGAGTTTTCTGCCACCATCCTGATAGAGGTGTACATTCCACCAAAGGTTAATGTCAGGAAGGCACTGGAAGAGCTGAGCACTGAAATCAGCAGGCATGAAGCAGCACACCTGATGTCTTCCCTGTCACTGTGGCGGACTTCAGCTTCTGGCATATAGGCAGAGACTCCAGCACGAATGGTGAGGACCAAGAAGGTATGGCCAAAATGTAGTGGTGCTGGTGTGGCCCAGTTAACTGGAATTCATTGTATGTAAAAAAATTGAATTATATTAATAGTGCAAAAAGTGAGCCAATTATAGTGAGGTAATGAAGTGGACTTTTTGTACGTGCATGCAGAGGTGTAAAGGAAAACTTGCCTGAGGAGCATCACAAGTACTTAGCATCAGGTTTTTATTAATTTAGAGAGACAGCATGTTCCGGCCCAGTCAGCCCAAGCTACCCAAATACACCCATATGACCATCATGTACAAACCCATACTTCCTTGGAATGTGGGAGGTAGCCCCCATATGGTCACTAGGAGAACTGACAGCCTACACCTGGACCATAGCCCTCCATAACCCTCTCAGCCACGTACCTATCGAAGCTTTTCTTTAATGTTAAACTCGAACCCACATCCACCACTGGCACTGGCAGCTGATTCCACACCCTCAGCACACTCTCCCCTTATGTTCCCCTTAAACATTTCACCTTTCATCCTTAACCCATGACCTCTAGTTACAATCTCACCCAAACTCTGGAAGAGCCCTGCTTACATTTACCCTATCTTTACCCCCTCAATCTCCTATACTGCTTTTGATCTTTTCTACCCAGATCTGGATCACTGCGGGCTGCGGTTTTGCTTGCCTGACCACTCTGCTTTTTGTACATCTCCCTATCATACTCTTTTGATTACAAGTCAATGAATTGTGTCAGGAGCTGAGGCATGGAAATATTTGCAGAGATTTTGATGCTGGAACTCCATAATGTCATTAAGTTATCAGAAGACTGTTAATCTCCATCAGTTTGAAGAGGGGACTCTTTGGCAATTTTTCTTTGAAATGATGTGAACTATTGTCGAAGGATAAATGACGTGCGAATGTTCCGATTGCACAAAATGTTTGAATAATTTACTTCTGTGTCTAAACCTTGATTGATTACAGCATTATTGCTTTTGCCAGGGAATTAATCGCCAACCATCGCAGTTTTGCTACTTTCAGTTTACCTAATGACATGAATTTTTTCTGTACTCTAGATTTGTTCTGGTAGGAAGCACAGACAGATGACCAGTATGCATTCAAAACACTTGTGTTCTGAGTAATAACCCCAGGAGACTTATCGCTCCTTTTAAAAGCAAGGTTGTAGTTAATGTCGGGTCTTGGAGGCTCTGACCATCTGAATATCAGAATCAGAATTGGGATTATTATCACTGATCTAGGTCATGAGATGTGTTGTTCTGTTGCAGCATTACAGTGCAATACATAACGTGCTATAAATGACTATAATATATATATACTGTAGTGTATATCATAAAAATATAAGCAGTGAGATGGGAGTTAGCTGCCTCAGTAGGACCACTCCCACTCTGGACATTCTCTCTTCTCTCTCTGATTTGGCAGAAGATACAAACCCTGAAAGCAGCTTCTACCCTGTTAGCATGGAGCATAGAACAGTACACACCATTCAGCCCACCATGCTGTACTGACGTGCTCTAAGATTAATCTAACCCTCCCCTCCCACATAGTCCTCCATTTTTTTCACTTAAGATTCTCTTGAATGTCACTAATCTACCACCACTGCTAGCAGGGTATTCCAGGCATCTACCACTCTCTGTGTAAAAAAACTTACATCTGACATCCCCGCTATACTTACCCTCAATTACCTGAAATTATGCCCTCTCATATTAGCCATTTCCATCCTGGGAAAAAGGTTTCCTGTCTATCCATCCTATCATGCTTCTTATCATTTTATACACTGCCCACTCTGAGCTTCAATCCTGACTGCTGATGTATGATGAGATGGACTTTTTGAATTCCCAAAGCAATTCCAATTCTAATTCCATTGCTGCCCTGGGGGAAGATGTTCTGGCCCTCATGATTATTGACCGTTTCTCTAGTATGATAAGATTAAAGTTCAAAGTAAATTTATTATCAAGGTATCAGCATATACCACCCAAGGTTCATTTTCTTGTGGGCATTCACTGTAGAACAAAGAAATACAACAGAATCAATGGAAAACTGACAAATAACTAATGTGCAAATGCAGACAAACTGTGCAAATACAAATAAATAAATCAATCTAACGAATAAACTGAGAGGATGGGTTGTAGATTCCTTAACAGTGAGTCCAGAGGTTGTGGAATTAGTTCAGTGTTGAGATGAGTGAAGTTATCCACACTGGTTCAGGAGCTTGATGGCTGAAGGGTAATCACTGTTCCTGATCCCTCAATCTACCTCATCATGGCCATCTCACCTTATTGTCTTACCTGCACTGCACTTTCTGTCTAACTGTAATGCTCTATTCTGCATTTTGATATTGTTTTACCTTGTACTACCTCAATGCACTGATGTAGTGAATTGATCTGTAAGCAGGACCAAGTCTTTCACTGTTTTGGGTACATCGGACAGTAAAAAAGCATTTACCAATTACCGTAGCAAACTGGGAATTGGTTTGGAGTGCGAATAAAACAAGCACGAACTGTACACGTTCTGAATCACAGGAGGATGAGGGGAGATCTGTTATGAGATAGAAGATCTATGAGGAGAGTAGGTATGATGAATGCATCCAAGCTTTTTCTCCTCAGGGTTGGTGAGACCAGAACTAAAAGTCATAGGTTTAAGTTGAAAGGTGAAATATTTAAGGAGAATCTGAGAGGAACATATTGACCCAGAGAGTGGTGTGAGTGTTGAACAAGCTGCCAGCAGAAGTGATAAATGTGGGTTCAATTGTAACATATAAGAGAGGTTTGGATAGGCACATGGATGGGAGTGGTCTGGAGGGGTATAGTGCTGGTGCAGGTAGATCAGACAAGGCAGAAGATCAACTTAGCATGGACTAGATGGGGCAAAAAGGGCCTGATTCTGTGATGTAGGAGTTTAAAACACAAAAACACAAACCATTCAGCCCGTCATAGTCAAAAAAGATCATGTCTGGGTTACTTAAAGGTCCATCCCCTTTTATTTCACATCTCTTGTGCCCCATAATTGATTAATCTTGGTCACATTATTGGGTCATAATAAAGTGGCCACTGAGTGTATGTTCGTGGTCTTCAGCTACTGTAGCCCATCCACTTCACAGGTTTGATGTGCTGTTGTAACATGTGGTTATTTGAGTTATGGTTGCCTTCCTCTCAGTTTTAATCAATCTGGCCACTCTCCTTTAACCTCTCTCATTAACAAGGCAATTTTGCCCATAGTGCTGCTGCCTTCTGGATGTTTTATGCTTTTCACACCATTCACCGTAACTCTAGTGATTCTTGTGCATAAAACTCCCAGGAAGAGAGCAGTTTCTGAAATACTCAAACTACTCCATCCAGCACCAACAATCATTTCACTGTCAAAGTCACTTAGATTGCATTTCTTCCCCACTCTGATGTTTGGTCTGAACAACAACTGAACCTCTTGACCATGTCTGCGTGTTTTCATGCACTGAGTTGCTGCCACATGATTGGCTGATTAGATATTTACATTAATGTGCAGATATGCCGAATATAGTGGCCACAGAGTGTATGTTCGATGTTCTGACTCCTTCTTGTTGGTAGAGGTCATGGGATTGGAAGATATTATTGAAGATGCTGTGGTATAGATCTTAAGACTGCCCTAGAGCAAGTGCTGTTAAATTATTAAATATGCCAAGATCCAATTTTCCTCTCTTTAATATATAGCTACACTAAAGGTCAATTTTCTGTGCATGTACAAAATGTCACTTGTTTTGGCATGACTTAAAATGCTACAGGAACATCATATTGTAGGAGTGACGTTTTGTCACCAAAATGCTGATCTTATACTATTGGTAACATTAAATCAGAAAGATTAAAAGCAGATAAAATGTGAACTGCAAATGACACTCCTGTGTTGTGTATTCAAGTGGTTAAATAGTGTTCATTGTATATCCAGCAGTAAGATTGCTACAGATATATTTCCCCCAGGAGCTATTGAAATACTGCTATTAAATTGCTATTAAGACCATAAGACAGGAACAGAATTAGGCAATTCGGTCCATTGAGTTGGCTCCGCCATTTCATCATGGCTGATTTATGATCACTCTCAACCCCATTTTCCCCCCTTCTCCCTGTAATCTTTGACACTCTGACTAATCAAGAATATATCAACCTCCTCTTTAAATATATCCAATGACGCAGCCTTCTGTGGCAATGAATTCCACAGATTCATCACCCCCTGGCTAAACAAATTTTTCCCCATCTGTCTTCTAAAGGGATGTTCTTCTATTGTGAGGTTGTGCCCTCTGCTCTTAGACTCCGCCACTATAGGAAGCATCCTCTCCACATTAACTCTGTCTAGGACATTCAATATTAGATTGGTTTCAATGAGAATCTGTCTCATTCTTCTAAACTCCAGAAAGTACAGGCCCAGAGCCATGAAATGGCATTAAGGTATTAAGAGAATAACTTTGGGAAGTTTAGTTTGATTTAGATGTCTGTTAGATTTTGAAAAGAAAATAAAGGACTTATTGATGCAAGGACAAGTGGTGACAACAGTGTCTTCAGAAGTTAGAAATCATTCTGCAGGAGGTGATGTAAAAACAGTGATGATTTTCCTTGTTGGCACCGGGTGCTGTGGCAGTGCAGAGGTTAGTACAATGCCCTACAGCACCAGCTATAAGATCAGGGTTCAATTCCCACCGTTGTCTATAAGGAGTTTGTATGTTTTCCCCATGACCGTGGGGAGTTTCCTCTCACTTTACAAAGATGTGCGGGTTAGGGCCAGTATGTTGTGGGCATGCTATGTTGGTGATATTTGCGGGCTACTCCCAGTGCAATCTATGGTTGTTGATACAAAACGATGCATTTCACTGTATGTTTTGATGTACATGTGACAAATGAAGCTAATCTTTATCTTTCTTTCTTTCATTCTTTATTTAGTGATACGTGAGGAGTAGGCCCTTCTGGCATTTCAAACCATGCCACCCTAGCAAGATCACAATCCCAATTAACCCCAAGGGACAATTTACAATGACCAATTAACCTACCCAATACGTGTTTGGACTGTGGGAGGGAAGTGAGGCACCCAGGAGAAGTCCATGCATTCCCCAGGGAGGATGTACAGAGAATCCTTACAGAGCAGCACCAGAATTGAACTCCAAGCTCTGGAATGCCCTGAGCTGTAGTAGCAGACGCTAACTGCTACACTACCATGGTGCCCTTAATCTTTCATAATTAATCTGATGGTCATTACTTATCGAGCAGCTGTTGGAAAGCCCAAGATTTATTCTTACTTACCTTGCTGTTAGGGTTCTTGCCACAATGTGTGTGCTGATCATGTTGGCAATTTCAACTAAAGTGGCCAGAGATCATAGACCACAGACCGTAGAGTATAGACCAGCGATGATAGAGCACAGACCGTAGAGCTTGGGCTAGAGACCTAAATTGCCATTTTATCAGTCCATTTCCTGCCTTTCACATGTCTGTATGAATGCCTCTTAAAAATCTATTCTTTAAAAAGTTAAAGATGAGTTTAACACACAGTAGGAACTCAGCAGGTCAAGCAGCATCTAGTAAAGGGATTAAAGAGTTGATGTTTTGGGCCAAGACCCTTCATCAGGTCCTGATAAAGAAGGGTCTCAGCCCAAAATGTTGATTCTTGACCTGACTAACACCGTAAAGTGTTGCGCTAACTGCTACACTACTATGCTGCCCCTCCTTTTATGTTTCCTCCACCTTCCCTGGGAGCATGTCCCCGGCACCTCCCATACTTGGCGTTAAAAAACTTGCCTTTTAAATGTCTTTTGAGCTCTCCCCCTCTCAGCTTAAATCTATATCCTCTAGAGCAGTGGTTCCCAACCTTTTTATGCCATGGACCAATACCATTGAGCAAAGGGTTCGTGGACCCCAGGTTGGGAGCCCGTGCTCCAAAGTCAGCGTCAAATTGCAGGAAACAAGTTCTCAGCCCAACTTGACCATGCCAACTGTGCTGCGCAGTGAGCTAGTCCCATCTGCCCTCAGCCCTCTAAATTTCTCCCATTCACGTACTTAACCAGGTGTTTTTTAAATGTCCCCACCTCAATCACTATTTCTGACAGCTCATTGCAAATGTGTTCCATCTTTTATGTGAAGGAGGTGCCACTGCCTGAGAAGAAATTTGGATCCACTGCAATTTACCTACCGTCGCAACAGGCCCACAGCAGATGCTGTTTCATTGGCTCTAAACTCAACCCTGGAATATCCAGAGAGTAAAGATGCACACATCAGAATGCGCTTCATTGACTACAGCTCTGCATCAACACTATCATTCCCTTTATAACTGATCGATAAGCACCAAGACCTAGGCCACAATGCCTCCTTGTGCCACTGAATCCTCGATTTCCTCACTGACCCCAGTCAGTTCAGCTTGGCAACAGCATCTACTCCACAATCTCCATCAGTACAGGTGCACCACAGGTCTGTGTGCTTAGCCCCCTGCTCTACTCACTTTATACATATGACTGTGTGGCTACGTATAGCTCCAAAACCACATTTTGGTTTGCTGATGACAACGCTGTTGCTGACCAGACCAATGGTGGTGATGAATCAGCATATAAGAGGGAGTTTGAAAATCTGGCTGACACAACTTCTCCCTCAACGTTAATGAAACCAAAGAGCTGATTATTGAATGTAGGAGGAGAAAACTGGAAGTCCATGAGCCAGTCCTCATGGGTGGGGGGGGGGGGGGGGGGTGGAGTCAGAGGTAGAGAGATCAGTAACTTTAAATCCTTGGTGTTATTATCAGAGGATCTGTCCTCGGTCCAGCACAGAAGGGCAATTACAAAGAAGGCACAGCAGCATCTCTGCTTCCTTAGAAATTTGCATGTTGTTTAACTTCTGTATCGACTGGCTGCAACACAACCTGGTATGGAAACACCAATGCCCTTAAACAGAAAAGCCTACAAAGAGTAATTGATACAACCCAGTCCACCATGGGTAGAGCCCTCCTCACCCCACTAGTGAGCACACCTACAGGAAGCACTGTCGCAGGAAAGCAGCATCCATCCTGACCATACAGGCCAGGCTCTCTTCTCACTGTTGCCGTCAGGAAGGAGGTACGGGGGCCTTAGATCCCGCCCCATGAAGTTTTGGAACAGTTATTACTCCTCAACCATCATGCTCCTAAATCAGTGTGGATGACTCACAACAACACTGAACTGATTCCACCAACTATGAACTCATTTTCAAGGATTCTATGCCACAATATATATCACTTATTTATTTTATTATTACTATTGTTATTTTGTTTTTGCATGATTTGTCTTTTTCACCTTGTTTTTATGTCCATCTGTGTTTGTAGTTTTTCACTGATTTTATTGTCTTTGTATCTACCGTGATTGCTCACAAGAAAATGAATCTCAGGGTTGTATATAGTAACATATATGTACTTCGATAATAACTTTGATGTTTCTTTTAGATCTTTTGTCTATTTTGTACCACTCATCCATACACTAGAGGCAAATTAACTTACCAGGATGTGGGAGAAAAAACTACCTGGTCACAGGGAGAACGTGCAAACTCCACACAGACAGCACTGGAGGGCAGGATTGAACCCACGCCTCTGGAGCAGTGAGGCAGCAGCTCTGCCAACCGCACGAGTGCAGAATAAGCTGGCAGTCTGATCTGTTCTTGTTCCCTTGTGTGTATGTCTTGTTGCGTATGGTCCACCCTCAGATTGATTCTACAGTGTGTGTGCAAACATCATAGAGTATAGAGCTTAGAACTGAATACCCCAGTACAGGCCCTTCAGCCCATGATGTTGTGCTAGCCTTTTCAGCTACTCTAAGACCAATTAACCCTTCCCTCCCACATAGCCGTCCATTTTTCTTTCATCCATGTGCTTATCTAAGAGTCTCTTAAGTGTCCCTGTTGTATCTGCCTCTGCCACCACCCCTGGCAGCACATTCTATGCTTCCACCACTCTCTGTGTGTAAAAAAAACTATCTCTGACACCCCCTTCCCCCACTATACCTCCCTCCAATCTCCATAAAATTATGCCATCTCATACAAGCTACACTGTCCGCTGTGAGCTTCTATCTTGACTCTAGAGTGGACCTCTTTTAGAAACATAGAAACATAGAAAACCTACAGCACAATATAGGCCCTTCAGCCCACAAAGTTGTGCTGAACATGTCCCTACCTTAGAGATTACCCAGGGTTACACACAGCCCTCTAATTTTCTAAGATCCATATACCTATCCAAAAGTCACTTAAACGACCCTGTCATATCTGCCTCCACCACCATTGTCCGCAGCCCATTCCACGCACTCACCACACTCTGTGTAAAAGACTTACCCCTGACCTCTTCTCTGTACCTACTCCCAAGTACCTTAAACTTGTGCCCTCTTGTGGCAGCCATTCCAGCCCTGGAAAAAAGCCTCTGACTATCCACACGATCATCTTATACACCTCTATCAGGTCACCTCTCATCCTCTGTTGCTTTTGTATGATAACTGTCTGCTCCACCATCCCATCATGGCTGATTTATTATCCCTCACAACTCTATTCTCTGCCTTCTACCCGTAACCTTTGACACCCTAACTAAACAAGAACCTATCAACCTTTGCCTTAAATATACCCAATATCTAGGTCTCCACAGCCACCCGTGATAATGACAAATTCACCATCCTCTGGCTAAAGAAATTCCTTCTCACCTGTCATTAAGAAGCATGATGCCCCTGTCTTTGGTGCCCAGCAAACCCCTGTCTTTGGTGTTGACTACAGCCAGAAACCCCTATCTTTGGTGTTGACTACAGCCAGAAAACCCCTGTCTTTGGTGTTGACTACAGCCAGAAAACCCCTGTCTTTGGTACCCAGAAAACCCCTGTCTTTGGTGTTGACTACAGCCAGCAAACCCCTGACTTTGGTGTTGACTACAGCCAGAAAATCCCTGTCTTTGGTGTTGACTACAGCCAGCAAACCCCTGTCTTTGGTGTTGACTACAGTCAGAAAACCCCTGTCCAATGTGTCCAAGGTGACTGGAAGTCTGAGCCACTGGCAGAACTCACTACTGAGCTGGATGACCACAAGTACTTGATGAAAGCGGGAATGCTGGAGAAACTACCAGTTGACATGATTCTCTGAATTGATATCCTTATATTCTGAGGCTGTCTTCTCTTATCCTAGAATCTCCCACAAAAGAAAACATCCTCTTCACATCCATTCTATTTAGGCCTTTCAATATTTGATAGGTTTTAATGAGATTCCCCCCCTAAACTCCAGTGAGTACTGGCCCAGAGCCATTAAAATGCTTCTCATACATTAATCCTTTCATTCCTGGAAATATTCTCATGAACCTCCGCTGGACCCTCTCTAATACCAGCACAGTTTTTCTTAGAAAAGGGGTCCAAAGCTACTCACTACACTCCCAAGTGCAGTCTGACCAATGCCGTATAAAGCCTCAGCATTGCATCCTTGCTTTTGTATTGTTGCCCTCTGGAAATGAATGCTAACATTGGATTTGCCTTCCTTACCACTGACTCAATCTGCACGATAACCTTTAAGGAACCCTGCCCAAGGACTCCAAGTCCCTTGCACCTCTACTTTTGAATTTCTTCCCCATTTAGTATATGTCTAGGCTGCACCTTTATTCCCTCTGCCAGAGTGCATGACTATACACTTCCCTACACTATGTTCCATCTACCACTTCTTTGCCCATTCTCCCAATCTGTCTGAGTCCTTTTGCACATTCCCTGCTTCCTCAACACTACCTGCGTCTCCACCTATCTTTCTATTGTCCACAGACTTGGCCTCAAGGCCATCAATTCCGTCATCCAGATCAATAGCATATAATATGAAAAGTAGTGGACTGAACACTGACTCCTGTGGAACCACAATAATCACTGGCCACCAGTCAGGAAAGAGCTCTCTTTTTCCCTTTTTTGCCTCCTGCCAGTCAGCCAATCTTCTATTCATGGTAGAATCTTTCCTGCAATACCATGGGCTCTTATCTTGCTGAGCAGCCCCATGAGTGCTGCCTTTTGAAAATCCAAATAAAAACATCCACTGACTCTGCTTTATCTATCCTGACTGTTACTTCCAACAGATTAGTCAGGCAAGATTTCCCCTTAAAGAAACCATGTTGACTTTTGCCTATTTTATCATGTGCCTGTAAGCACCCTGAAATCTCTTCCTTAAAAATGGACTCCAACATCTTCCCAACCACTGAAGTCAAGCTAGCTGGCCTATTGTGGCTCCTCCCACAGACCCCTGTATAAAGGCGATTGAGGTCTGAGCCCGGCCTCTCTGTCTCCAGGATGTAGTATGGTGGTCAACCACTGCTTGTTCCTTCTTCCAGTCAATAAAAGCCGATATCTCGCCTTCACGTCTCAGAGTGAGTTATTGATGGTGCATCACCTATAATTTATTTTTTTCTGCCTCCCTCCCTTATTAAAGAGAGGAGTGACATTTTCAACTTTCCAGTCCTCCAGAACCATTCCAGTATGCAGTGAATCTTGAAAAATCATTACTAATGCCTCCACAATCTTTTCAGCTACCCCTTTCAGAACCCTGGGATGTAGTCCATCTGGTCCAGGTGACTTATCTACTTTCTCCTTAGTAATAGTAGCTCCACCCACTTCTGCTCTCTGATACGCTCAAATCTTT
Source organism: Hemitrygon akajei (assembly GCF_048418815.1). Lineage (NCBI taxonomy): Eukaryota > Metazoa > Chordata > Chondrichthyes > Myliobatiformes > Dasyatidae > Hemitrygon > Hemitrygon akajei. The sequence continues at coordinate 112,960,162 of NC_133133.1, read as the reverse complement.
CTATCATCCATGTGCTTCTCTAAGAGTCCAGTGAACCTACCTCTGTCACCCCCCTGAGCAGCATGGTGTATGCACCTAAAAATCACTGTGTAAAAAACCTACCTCTTTCCTTCAATCATCCTAAAATTATGCCCCCTTATATTAGCCATTGTTATCCTGGGAGAAAGTTGCTGTCTTTCCACTCTACCTATGCCTCTTCTAATCTTGTACACCTCTATCATGTCTTCTCTCATCCTCCTTCACCCCAAGCCTGAGTTTGTTTATTTTTCACTGCACGAATTATACCTCCTTGTTTTTACTGTGCTTCTTGGCAGTAACCCTTGAGAGACTATTGCCTTCCAGTCAGTAAACTTACAGATGTTTCTGTCTGTTGCATGCTGGGATTAATTGGATTTAAGCACTCTAGAGAGATTCCTGCCTGCTATTAGAGTGTGATAGGACTTGATCACGTCGCCACTTCATTTTCTGCAGCGACGTGCCAACGTTAGCAGCAATCTGCACCACACCGAGCACCACCACAATCCTATCATGACAGAAGCTTGCAGATCACTCAAATGCGGGGTCAAGAGAAAGGCAGGACAGACGGTTCATGATAATTTCTTGGAAGAGGCAGTTCCATTGTTTAGGGATAACAAGCCATGTTGTCCTGTTACCATGGTAACAGACCTCAACTCTGCCACTGCCTGTTTGAGGCCTTCTAATGCAGGCCCCTCATAGCTGTCTGTGGGCTATTTGTACCGTCTGTGTGTTTCTCCCTGTGAAAAGATGAAGGTTGCCAGAGTAACTGTTCTACCTTCACCCCAAAGGCAGGCAAAACCTAAGGCCATTTCAGCTCAGTGGGGTTGGGGTTTGGTATCTCAATCCAAATGTGTGAGAGGGTGTGAAAGGGGCTTGTTGTTCTGTTGTGTTGTTTTGTTCTGTTATTAGAACATAGAGCACCACATCCCTTCGGCCTATGATGTTGTGATGTCCTTCTAACTCCTCCAAGATTAATCTAACCATTAAAAGCCCTCCATTTCCTTGTTACTGTTGTTGCTGCTCGTGTTGTTCTGTGTTGTTTGAGTGGTTGTGTTGAACATTGTAGGCATGCTAAGTTGGTGCTGGAATGTATGGTGTCATTGCGGGCTGCCCCCAATTTACCCTTAAGTGTGTTAATGCAAATCTGAATCTGAATCAATGGTGCAGGAACCTCAGAGTGCTGGCGATGAGAAGGTACAGTTCCCATACCAGGCAGTGATGCAGCCAGTCAGGATGCTCTCAATTGTGGCCCTGTAGAAAGTTCTTAGGATTTGGGGGCCCATACCAAACTTCCTCAACCGTCTGAGGTGAAAGAGGCGCTGTTGTGCTTTTTTCACCACACAGCTGGTATGTACAGACCACGTGAGGTCCTCGGTGATGTGGATGCTGAGGAACTTGAAGCTGTTTACCCTCTTAACCCCAGATCCATTGATGTCAATAGGGGTGAGCCCATCTCCATTCCTCCTGTAATCCACGACCAGCTCCTTTGTTGTGACATTGAGCAAGAAGTTGTTTTCTTGACACCACTGTGTCAGAGTGGTGTCAGACTTCTTCTCTGTAGGCCATCTCATTATTGTTTGAGCTAAGGCTAATCAATGTAGTGTCATTGGCAAATTTAATGAGCAGATTGGAGCAATAGGTGGTGATAGTCATGGGTATACAGGGAGTAAAGAAGGGGACTCAGTATGCGGTCCTGTATTGAGAGTCAGAGGGTTGGAGGTGAGGTGAACTCTTAAAAGCTGCTGGCAATCTGACAGGAAGTCCAGGATCCAGCTGCACAAGGCAGGGTCAAGGCTGACGTCTCTGAGCTTCTTGTCGAGTCTGGATGGAACTATGGTGTTGAATGCTGAACTGTAGTCCAAGAACAGCATTCTCACATAAGCATCCTCCTTCTCCAGATGTGTAAGGACAGTGTGTAGAGCAGTGGCTATTGTGTCATCTATCGATTGGTTGTGTCGGTAGGCGAATTATAGGGGGCCCAGTTTGGGTGGTAGCAAGCTGCAGATGTAATCCTTGACCAGCCTCTCAAAGCATTTGCTTATTATTGAGGTGAGTGAGACAGGACACCATTATTTCAGACATGTTGCCTTGGTCTTTTTTGGTACAGGGACAATGGTGGATTATTTGAAGCAGGAGGGCACTCTGCTCTGGGACAGTGAGGGATACAAAATGTCTGTAAACACACCTGCCAGTTGTGCTGCACACATCCTGAATACTTGCCTTAGGTGCTGTCTGGTCCCGCAGCCTCGCGACTGTCCACTCATTGGAAACATCTGCGTACCGCAGCCTCAGAGATGACCAGGCTGCAGGTTGTAGCAGTGGCTTTCCTCGGAGGCTCAGAGTTAGCGACATCGAACCAAGCGTAGAAGCGATTGAGCTCATCTGGGAGAGAGGCTGCGATGTTAGCGGCACCACAATGTTTGGCTTTGAAGTCTGCGATGGTACGCAGCTGTCGCTACAAGTCAAGTGTGCTATTCGTTGTGACTCAGTCTTCTCCCTATATTGTTGTTTCGCAGCCTTGATAGCTTTGCGCAGATCACAGCTGCTTTTCTTGAGCTCTAATTGATTGCCAGCGATGTAAGCTCTATGTCACACTGTAAGTGCTGCTGGCATGAAAGTATTGATCCAGGGTTTCTGGTTCAGGAAGACCCTGACCGATGAAGCACGTGACTCCATCAGTGAACTCGGAGACATCCTCATCATGGAAGACATTCCAGTTGACGCCATTGAAGCAGTCCTGCAGCATGGAGGCCGATCGGTCAGACCAACAGTGGACGGTTTTAACCATGGCCGCCTCTTGTTTCAATTTCTGCCTGTACGTCGGCAAAAACAGGATTGAAGAGTGATCTGATTTTCCAAAAGCTGGGCGAAGGAGAGCTTTGTAAGCATTGTGGAAGGGATTGTAGCAGTGGCCAAGTGTGTTATCTCCATGAGTGCTCACCTGGATGTGCTGACAAAACTTTGGAGATACTTCCATCAGCGACGCTCAGTGACGACGAAGGCAGCCTCCAGCATGTTGATCTTTACAGTGTCTTCTAAATGACGCTTTGCAAAATCAAGGATGTGCTTTTCTTTTAAGCCAAGGCTTCTTCCTTGCAACTCTTTCATAAGTATCTTTTTTGTGGATGGCCTTAGAGATTGTGGAGCCAAGAACTTTGTCTCCAGTTGCAGCCACAGACTTTTGCAGCTCACTCAGAGTGACCATTGGCATCACAGTAGCTTCTCTTACAAGCGCCATTCTACTCCAGTGATTAAGTTCAGATGGGTGGCCTGACCTTGGCAGTGTGGCTATGGTTTCAAATATTTTCATGATGGACTGCACTGAGCTGAGAGGTATGTTCAGTACCTTTGAGATGTTTTGTACCCTTCCCCAAATCTGTACTTCTCTATTATCATTTCCCTGATTTGCTCTAAATGCTCTTTTGTCTTCATTTTGGTTTGATCTGTTGAAAATCTTCCAAACTGTTGGACCTTACAGAGAGAGGGGATATTTATTCATGTAATTCTCCAATTTTCAACGTCAACAAATTAGGTGAATTGGTAAGGTAATATACAGTATTGCACCTGAGGAAAGTTAGCGTAGTAAATTACAAAGGAGATGAATACTTTTTCAGTCTCAATTTTGGTTTTTAATATTTTGTAATTTGTTGACAGGTTTTGAATTTTTTTTTGATTTGACATTGCACAGTTAGCTTAAAAGATCCTACTTCAATATATTTTAAATTTAGAAAATGAGACAGTTAAATGTGAAAGTAGTTGGGTCTGAATACTTTATCAAGGGACTGTATACATAGATTGATTGTACGCCCATAGAGTTGCGCTAGGCTGTACATAAGGTGACTGATGGGAAATAATAAAATAGTGGTGGAGTTAGTGAGTGGAGATTTTGATCAGTTTTACTGCGTGAGAGAAATGGAGGGCTGTGTGGAAGGAAAGGGTTAGATTAACCTTAGATTAGGTTAAAAGGTTGGTACAACATTCTGGGCCTAAGGGCCTTTACTGTGCTGTAATGTTCTCTGTTCTATGATCTAAATGCAGAAATGTAGCATTTCTTTTACACCAGTGGCTTGGAATAAAAAATTAAAGAGACAAATATGATACATGTGTTTGTTAATTATTAACAGAGGCCTAACATGGTGATTTTAAGTCTGCAGTTTTAAGCACACTGCTGATCCTAAACTCTGCCCGCGAACCAGGTGAATCTTGAGCTTTGACAATCAGAGTGATTGAGATTCAGATACTGACTGGATAAAATTGGCCGATTTCCCTCCTTACACAGCTACACTCAGTGGCCACTTTATTAGGTATACCCGAACACCAGCTTATTAATCTAATCAGCCAATCATGTGGCAGCAACTCAATGTATAAAAGCATGCAGACATGGTCAAGAGGTTCAGTTGTTGTTCAGACCAAACATCACAACAGGGAAGAAATGTGATCCAAGTGAGTTTGTCCATGGAATGATTGTTGGTACCAGACGGGAAGGTTTGAGTTTCCCAGAAAATGCTGATCTTCTGGGATTTGCATACACAAGAGTTTACAGGGAATGGTGTGAAAAACAAAAAAAATCTTGTGAGTAGCAGTTCTGTGGTGAAGAAGACAGAGAATGGCTAGACTGTTTCGAACTAACAGGTTGGTGACAGTAACCATGTGTTCCCCTGTGGTGTGCAGAAGAGCATCTCTGAGCGCACAGCACTTCAAACCTTGGAGTGGATGGGTTACAACAGCAGGAGACCACGAACATGCACTCAGTGGCTAATCTGTTAGGTGCAGGAAGTACCGAGTGTATAGTGAACTAAAGGGGTTTCTACTGCAGTCCAGTAGTTTAATAGTCATGGTTTCTGTCTTTTGAATTCCAGCTTTTACATAGAAACAGGCCCTTCGGCCCATTGCGTCCACACTAACACTCAACCACCCATATACACCAATCCTAAATTCCATGTTTTTTATTCCACACACACTCTCTTTAGCTCCCCACCAAGTCTACCACTCACCTACGTACTCGTGTCTAATTAACCTCCCAACCTCCGTATCTTTAGTAAATGGGAGGAAATTGAAATATCCAGGGAGAGCCAGTGTGGTCACAAGGAGAAAGTGCAGACGCCACATGGCCAGAGCCGAGGTGGGGATTGAACCTGGGACTCTGGTGTTGAGAGACCAGCTGAGCCCCTCTGCCACCCAAATTTATGTAATGCAGATTCAGATTCATTTATTTATCACATGTACATTGAAACATACAGTGAAATGTGTTGTTTGCATGAACAACCAACACAGCCTAAGGATGTGCTGGGGGCAGCCACACATTCTGGTGCTGACATACCATTCCTCCCTACTACCTGCCCACCTGTGTTGATTGTGTCTTCTGGTCAAGATGCAGTCTCCATCAAGATCATGGCTGAGACTGGGAAATCAAACCTCAGCTTACATGCACCTCCAACTTTGTGCACCTACTGGAAACAGTTCATCACCATCTATTCCGGCAGAATCTCCCCAACCACTCATGGAGAAGGACAAGGGCAGCAGATGCAGGGGAGCACCACCACCTACTAGTGCCCCTTCCAAATTAACTTCAAAGTAAATTTATCATTAACATAAGATGGGTTACCATAAACAACCATGTGATGCATTTTCTATCAAGTATTCACAGTAGAACAAAGAAGTACAATAGAATCAGTGAAAAACTACAGACAAAAGATGACAAACTGTGAAAATATAATCAATCAATCAATAAAGTAAATAACACGAGTTGTAGAATCCTTGAAAGTCAGTCCATATTCACGCCATTTCAGGGTCCTGATGGTGAAGGGTAATAACTGTTCCTGAACCTGGTTCTGGGGGCTTGCAGATAAGATTTGCCAGATGACCCCTCCCTTATCCATTTGGACTATCGGCACTGCCATGGTTAAGGGATGCTTGTTGCTGATGTGGTCATAGAGTCATTGAATCATTCCAAAGTCAGTGTATCCAGAAATAAAGGCACCCAATGTCAAAGCCCCTGGTTCAGCTTGTCCGGAGGTCAGATTGCGGTGAGCTTCTGACTGGAGTTCGTTGAGTGGTGGGCAGGGTTACTGATGCCAACCAGCAACACAATACAACAGAACAAAACAGAGAGGATCACATTCTCTCGTGTTAACCAGCATCACAAAAGGAAGGGTATTGCTTTACTTACTGATAAGATGCTACAGGAGAGCTAAATGTAGCTCTCACGGTTATATTCCGAAGGCAGAGCGAGGCACTTCAGGGATCAGATGAAATGTCTGAGCCCTTCAAACAGTAGAAATTAATTTAGACAATCCAGTGAACGATCTATGTACGATCATTAAAATGTCACATACAGTTACAGAAAATGATTAGACAGACTAATGGAACAATGACCTACAAGTGGATGAGGGTCTGTGCTACAGGTGATTTAGGTCAGATTAGACACCAGGAGCACTAAGCACAGTTCTGGCCACCCCATACTACTGAGAATATATGAGGCTTTGCAGAACACAAGGGTTTATCAGAACCAACTCTAGGCTCCAAGGGCTTAAAAATGCTTTATTATTACTGCATGTACAGTGAAACATTTTGTTTTGTGTCCATCCATACAGATAATTTCATCACAGTGAATATGGTACAAGGTAAAACAATGTATGTAGTAGGCCTCCGTTAGTCTATATAGACCATGGATTAGCGCCTTGGAAGGTTTCCAGGGCGCAGGTCTGGCCAAGGTTGTATGGAAGATCAGCAGTTGCCCATGCTGCAAGTCTCCCCTCTCCACGCCACCGATGTTGTCCAAGGGAAGGGCACTAGGACCCATACAGCTTGGCACCGGTGTCGTCGCAGAGCAATGTGTGGTTAAGCGCCTTGCTCAAGGATACTCACGCAGCCTCAGCCACGGCTCGAACTAGCGACCTTCAGATCACTAGATGAACACCTTAACCACTTGACCACACGCCAACACACACACTGAAGTAAAACAATCCAGAATGCAGAATACAGTGTAACAGTTACAGAGAAAATGCTAGGTCAGGTAGACTAGGTCGTAACGAGGTAAATTGTGAGGTTGAGAGTTCATCATGTTGCACCAGGTGATTGTTCAATAGTCTGATAGATGTGTCCTTGAGCCTGGTGCTTTCAGGCTTTTGTGCCTTCTGTCTAACAGATAGAGGAGAAGAGAGAATGTCTAGGATCTCACTACTATCTACCCGCCACTCTCTGCTTTCTGCAGGCATTGCTCTCTCTCTGATCCCCGTATCTATCCATCCTTCCCCTCTAATGTCCCTCCTGGCATTTATCCCTGCAAGTGGAAGAAGTGCTACACCTGCCCATTCACCTCCTCCCTCGCCTCCATTCAGGGCCCCAAACAGTCCTTCCATGTGAAGTAACACTCCACCTCTGAATCTTTTGGGTTCTTCTGTATCCAGTTCTCCTGATTCAGCCTCCCCTGCGTTGATGAGATCTGACGTAGACTGGCGGACCACTTTGTTGAGCAACTTCATTCTATCTGCAGCAAGCAGAACTTCCTGGTGATCAACCATGTTAATGCCAATCCCCACACTCGTCCTGACACACTGGTTCATGGCCTTCTCCACTGCCATGACGAAGTCTCTCTCAGGCTGGAAGAGACACATCTCATACTCTGTCTGGGTTTCCCTCAACCTGACGGCATGAACATTGATTTCTCTAAGTTCCAGTAATTTCTCCCCCCTCCCCCATCCCTCTTCTGCCATTCCCTGCTATGGTTCCCCTCTTACCTCTTCCCTTCTCCTTACCTGCCTATCATCTCCCCCAGGTGCTCTTCCTCTTTCTGTTTTGCACATGGTTCACTCTCCTCTCCTATCAAATCTCTTCTTCTTCAGCCCTTTACCTTATCCACCTATCACCTCCCAGCTTCTCACCTCCCCTCCCACATCCACCCGGCTTCACCTATCACCTTGCACTTACTCTGTCCCCTCACCCCATCCTCTTATTCTGGCTTTGTTCCCCTTTCTTTCCCACCCGATGGATGAAGGGTCTCAGTCTGAAATGTCAACTTTTTATTCCTTTCCAGAAATGCTGCTGAGTTCTTCCAGGATTTTTCATATTCCTCTGGACCTTCAGAATTCCTCAGCACCTTCAGAATATTTTATATTCAGGTTTACTATCACTGACGTACGTTGTGAAATTTGTTGCTCTAAAAAGCCTTCTCGTACGCACTCTAGAAATTTCCCCTCCTGGAATCCAGCACCAACATGATTTTCCCAATTTACTTTCATATTGAAATCCCCCATGGCTACTGTAACATTCCCCTTTTGGCGTGCATTTTTTTACCTCCTGTTGTGATTTGTACACTACATCCTTACTACTGGATCTTACCACTTACATCTGGTCTTTTTACCCCTGCTGTTCCTTACCTCTATCCACAATGATCCAACACTTTCCGACCCTATGTCACCTCTTTCTAATGATTTGATTTCATTTTTTTACCAAAAGAGCAACATTGACCTGTCCTTTTGATACAATGTGTATCCTTGGACATTAAGCTCCCAGCTGTAATCTTCTTTCAGCTATGATTCAGTGATACCTACAACATAATACCTGTCAATCTGTAACTGTGCTACAAGTTCATCTACCTTATTTAGTATACTGCGTGCATTCAAATACAATACATTCAGTCCTGCATTCACGCTTTTCGATTTTGTCTGCCTTTTACGTTGCAACTCATCCCATTGACTGTAATGCTGCTCTATCACCAGCATCTCCTCACTACACATTCCCTCTGTTTGTAAACCAGCTACCTCATCTTCAGCACTATCATCCGCTTTTCTAACGTACTTGTTGCATTGAAAAATACACAGCCAGGCCACGAGTCACACCATGCTCAACCTTTTGATTCCTGATTTTGTCTGAGGTCTTATCAACATCTGCCTCCACAACCTCTCCACTAACTGTTCTGGCACTCTGGTTTCCATCCCCCTGCAATTCTAGTTTAAACCCCACCATGCAGCATTAACAAACCTTCCTGCTAGGATATTAGTTCCCCTCCAGTTCAAATACAAACAATACAAGTCTCACCTTCCCTGGAAGAGAGCCCAGTGTTCCAAATTCTTATGCCCTCCCTCCTACAACAACTCCTTAGGCATATAGTAAACTGTATAATCTTCCTTCTTTTGACTTCACTAGCATGTGGCATGGGTAGAAATCCTGAGATCACAATTGTGGAGGTCCTGCCCGTTAATTTAGCACCTAACTCCGTGAACTCCCTATGCAGAATCTTGTTACTCATCCTACCCATGTCATTGGGACATGGCTTTTCACTTAAGAATGCTGAGAACTCGATCAGGGGTATCCTGGATCCTGGTACCCGGGAGGCAAAATACCATCCGGGAATCTCGTTCTCGCCCACAGAACCTCCTGACCGTTCCCCTAACTATTGAATCCCCTATCACCACAGTGTACCTCTTCCCCCTTCCCTTCTGAGTCACAGAGCTGGACTCAATGTCAAAGACCCAACCACTGTAACTTTCCTCTGCTAGGTCAACCCCCACAAAAATATCCAAAGTGAAATATCTGTTGTTGAGGGGGATGGCCACAGGGGTACTCTGTACTGCCTCCTTAATCCCTTTCCCCTTCCTGACTATCACCCAGTTTCCTGTGTCCTGCACCGTGGGTGTAGCCACCTCTCTATATATCCTATCTACCACCCCTTCAGCCTCCCGAATGATCCAGATTTCATGCAGTTCCAGCTCCAACTCCTTAATGCAGTTTGTTAGAAGCTGCAAATGGATGCACTTCCCGCAGTTCTAGTCATCAGGGACACTGGAGGTCTCCCTGCCTTCTCACATCCTGCAAGAGGCGCATTCAGCTATCCTGCCTGGCATCTCTACTGTCCTAGCTGAGCAGTCAGAAGGAGAAAAAAACAGCTTAACCTCAAGCTTTTTGTTTGCTTTCTCTGACTGAAGCCACAAAGAGCTAAAGCCTCAAGATCACCACTCTGACTCTGCCCACTCAGATGACGGCCACTGCGCTTACTTTAATTTCCTCTTTAATTTCCTCTTGCTAATGAATCCCAAATGGGGTTTTGTCAGTAGTCAAAGCTGTTTATCACTGTAGCCATCCGCTGCTCCCTTTTCTACTCAGACAATGGACCTGAATGAAATCTGATGATTGGATTGGTCGCTGGTCAAAGCTTAGGGCTGAGTTTGGGTTGAGTGTGTGTGTTGACCAAGTTCAAAGTAAATTTATTATCAAAGCACATATATATGTGTTACCATATACTAACTCGAGATTCATTCTCTTGAAGACATTCATAGGAAAAAAAGTAAATACATAGAGCTTATGGAGAATTATAAATATGCAGCCAAAGACTGACAGGCAGTCATTGTGCAAAGGAAGACAAACTGCACAAATAGAAATAATACTGTGAACATGAGTTGTAAAGAGTCCTTGGAAGTGATCCTGTAGGTCAAAGAATCAGTTCAGAGTTGAGGTGAGTGAAGTTATCCATGCTGGTTGTAGGGGAACAACCAGCTGTTCCTGAACCTGGTGGGCCACTTGACCATATTTTTGGGTTTGGGCTGGGTGTGTGTTCTGACCATACATGTGATTTCAAGGATGAGTTGGGCAGTACCTACCGGCCCCAGTACTCTCAGGAAGAGCAAGGCCTTTTCTTCTGCTTTCTTTTTTTGCAAGACACTCCTGAAGATGTAAGAATTACAACATGTAAGCAATAGCAGGACTTAGATAAAAGTGTCTACAGTGGTGGTCAGGACAAATTTGAAAACATGTAACACCAGTCATGAGTTTGGATCAGGTTGGTTGTGATCAGGATGAATCCAAGTTGGTTATGACAGCTCAAGTTCTGATTGGCTATGGTTGGGTAAAGTTTGGACTGGCTATGAGCAGGTTGAATTTGAATTGGCTGTAGGTGAATTGAATTTGAATTGTCTCCAGGAGAGTTGAGTTTGAATTGGCCCTGGGAGAGATGAGTTTGATTGAAATTGGGAGAGTTGTGTTTGGATTGGCTGTAGGAGATTTGGGTTTGGATTGACCATGGATGAGTTGAATATGGCTTGGCCCTAGGGAGTTAGGATTCAATTGGATTTGGGGGAGTTGAACTTGCATTGACTGTAGGAGAGTTGTGATGTATTGGTTATAAGAGAATTGGGTTTAGTTTGACCATATGAGTTGGGATGGATAGACTAAGGACTTTGGATTTGGAATGGCTTAGGAGAGGGGAGATGGATTGGTCATAGAAGAGTTGAGTTTAGACTGGCCAAAGGCAAGCTGTGTTTGAATTAGCCATGGGTGAGGTGGGTTTAGAGTGACCATAGGTGAGTTGGGTTTCAATTGGCTATGGATGAGTTGTGTTTGGATTGACCATGACTGTGTTGGATTTGGTTTGATTATAGTAGAATTAGATTTGGGTTGGCTGTTGCAGAGTTGGATATGAATTGGCTGTGCAAGAATTGGGTTTGAATTGGTCGTGGGAGATTTTGGTTTTGGATTGACCATGATATCACTTACTCCTTATTGTAGCAGTCCTGTGGGATCATTTATCTCCACTTGAGAGTAATAATATCGTATGTAGAAAACACTCCTCTAACAGTGCAGCACTCCCTCTGTACTCAGCCTGGATCTTTGAGACTAGGTCTCAAGTGCTTTGTGAAAAAAGCTAGTTATTCTTTGTAAATTGCAATGAGTGGTTTGGTGACATAATTGCATTATAAAAGTTATTTACAAAGTTTCCTGCAAAAATTGCAAAACAAAACATTAACTATTCAGATATGTGTTTGCCTTACTAAAAGTCTCATCTGTTAGAAGGGAAGAGAGGTGCATCACTGGTGCAAGACTTTAGATGATGTTGTTATAATGTTATGTCATTAGATAACCTCTACTAGGTCATCCCTTAGCCACCCCGCTCCAGGGAAAACAGTCCCAGCCTACCCTGTCTCCTAAGTTGAGTGGTGATCTGAATGTGCTCCTGTTTATAGGGCCACTTAGTGAGTAATGCTTTTAATAAGTTTGAGAGAATATCTACAGGTCAGCATGGTAGAATTGTGGTTAGCATAATGCTATTACAGTGCCAATAACCTGGGTTTAATTCCACTGCTCTCTGTAAGGAGTTTGTACATTCTCACTATGACTGCATGGGTTTCCTCTGGGTCTTCTGGTTTCCTCCCATATTCCAAAGACGTGACGGTCAGTAGGTTATTTGGTCACGTGGGTGTAAATGGGTGTCGTGGGCTCACTGGGCAGGAAGAGCCCGTTACTGTGCTATATCTCTAAATATAGAAAAATAATACCATAAGGAGGCAGTAACCTGATGAAGCGTTGATGGTCAGAAACTTTCCCTCCTGGTTGGGGTATCAAAAACAAGTGGTGAAAGGTGAGACAAAGAGTTTTAAAGGGGATTTTAAGGGAAAGTTAGTTAAACAGAGTGGCTGATATCTGGAACGCCCTGTCAGAGGAAGTACTAGAATTAGATACAATCACTTCATTAACTGCGGATTTAGAGATTTGTGCCGCTAGGCACAAGGATAGCTTCTATCTTATTGTTATAGGGCTGTTGAAGTGCCTTCTGGAACATTAAAGATTAATTCTTGACTTCACAATCTGCCTTGTACCCTTGCACATTGTTGTCTGCCTGCTCTGCACTTTCTCTGTAGCTGTTCTGCATCCTTTTATTGTTTTTCCCTTTGTACTACCTTAATAATCGAGGTTTCAAAGGAACATTTAATGTCAGAGAAATGCATAAAATATACACCTGAAATACTTTTTCTTCGCAACCATCCATGAAAACAGAGGAGTGCCCCAAAGAATGAATGACAATTAAATTCTGGAACCCCAAAGTCCCCCCCCAGTTCCCCTCCCTCCCGCATGTAAGCAGCAGCAAAGCAACAATCCCCCACCCCACCAGAAAAAAAAGCACCTGCACCCACCACCGAGCACTCCAGCGTGCAGCAAAGCATTAGCAAAGACACAGACTTGCAGAATCCCAAAGACTACTTGTTCGCCTGGTATTCGACATACCACAGGCTCTCTCTCTCCCCTAATAAGGGAGAAAGTGGTGTCCCTGTTTTACAGCGAGAGGGGAGACATAACAAAGCAACTCGCTGATTTATGGTGTCAGATGTCTGTTGTGTTGCTTTTTCTAAGCTCTGTGCCCAAAGAACTCGGGTCCCTGGGCACACAGCCAGCAGCCAGCTCGTTGCTCTTGATCTTCCCTCTCCTATGACAGACAGGATTCCTGCAGAGGCATCGCTCTTCGGTCCACCCGTCTCCAGGGCCATGAGATCACGAAACTCCAAAGGCAAGCTAATCTCTTAGGCCATATCCTTGGCATATCGGCCAGTTGTAAAACCCTGAGAGCGGGTCCCATTCCCGCAAAGAACTGATAATGACTTATTTAATAAATTATAAGTTATATTAATAATAATAACTTATTTAGAGAGCACCTTTCATACAGATGATGTGGTTCCAAGTACTGATGCTTTGGACAATCAGCATGATGGTGTGCAAAATTAAGTTTTTCACTGTATCTTGATAGATCTGAGAATAATAACCGGAATCAGGTTTATTATCATTGACAAATGCCAAGAACTTTGTTATTTTGTGGCAGCTGAACTGTACAAGAAATAAAGTTTCAAAAATCACTAAATAGTGCAAAAGAGGAATTGCAAGGTAGTGTTCATGAACTGTTCAGAAACCTGATGTCAGAGGGGATGGCGCTGTTCTTCAAATGTTGAGTGTGGGTTTTCAGGTTGCTGTACCTCCTCCCCGGTGGTACGAACGTGAAGCTGTTTCTAAAACACTGAGTGTGTGTCTTCAGGCTCCTGAACCTCCTCCGCAATGGTAGTAATGGGAAGAGGGTGAATTCCAGAATCAAAGTAATCAATTCCAATTCTGATTCCAGACAGGCATAGAAAGATATGGCCAGGTTAGGTGGGCAAAAGGGTCAGCATTGAACTGGTGGGCTGAAAGGCCTGTTTCTGTGCTGTAGAACTCTATGATTCTCTGCCTTTTGTTGTTGCTCTCCTTTCACTTACTGAAGAATATGTTGTAAGTACAGAGCCAATCAAAATCAAGGTCAGATGAATATGATAAAAATTATGAATATTGTGGATCTATAGGACAGCAATGAACTTCTGTTGTAGATTAGATTGAAATGACCTTTACTACCAATAATGCCATAACATCAGTTTGCAGAGGATTGCATGAGATTGATTTTGTTGTCTGCAACACTAAACCTTGGAAGATGACTCGAGCATTAATGGGTTTGAACTGTCTCCAAGGTTGCTACCACAAATGGTATTAATCAGGCTCTTTTGATGATTATTTCTGTGCAGGCTGTCCCTGAGAAAGTCATAGCTTAATGTCAGATATTTATATTAGCATACAGTTAAGATAAGGTGATTTGAGAATTATTCTGCTTCTTTTCAATTACTTAGCAATTCAGTCAGAGATGTTTAAGAGGAGTACACACAGTGAGCACTTTATTAGGTACCTCCTGTACCTAATATATTTGTGGTCTTCAGCTGCTGTAATCCATTCATTTCAAGGTTCAACATGTGTGTTCGGAGTTGCTCTTCTGCACACCACGGTTGTAATGAGTGGTTATTTGCATTACACAGGACTCACTTCACCAGGTTATTATCGCTCAACCGTCAGGCTCTTGAACCAGAGGAGATAACTTCACTCAACGCCACTTGCTCCATCAGTGAACTGTTCCCACAACCCATGAACTAACTTTCAAGTATTCTTCATCTCAGGTTTCTGATATTTATTGCTTGTTTGCTTGTTTGTTTATCTATCTATTTATTATTTAATTTGTATTTGCACACTGGTCGACTATAGTCTTCCATTGATTCTATTACAGTTATTGGATTTACTAAGTATGCCCACAAGAAAACGAATTTCAAGGTTGTATATGGTGACTTTGAAAATAAATTTACTTTGAGTTTGAACTTTACTGTGGCTTTCCTGTCAGCTTGAACTAGCATGGCCATTCTCCTCTGACCTCTCTTATTAACAAGTTGTTTTCATCTGCAGAATTGCAGCTCACTGGACGTTCTCTTGGTTTTCTGAACACTAGAGACTGTCGTGCATGAAAATTCCAGGAGACTGTCAGTTTCTGAGATACCCAATCCAACCTCCCTGGCACCAACAATCAGTCCACAGCTAAAGATCGCAATTCTTCCCCATTCAGATGTTTGGTTCAAACAAGTGAACTTCTTGACCATGTCTGTATGCTTCTAGGCATCCAATTTCTGCCACATGATTGGCTGATTAGATATTTGCATTAACGAGCAGGTGTACCTAATGAAGTGGCCACTGAGTGTCACTCCAATCAATTTTCCCTATTATTAGGACAGAAGTTTCCAGCCCCAGTGAAATCAGCACAATACAAATAAAAATGAATTCAGTTGATATGTAAAAGGTTCAAATGCAAACCAAGCCTAAACTGAAATCCCGAAACTAATTTGCAGTAATGTCCGTGTCACATGGAGCATTAAGAAGGGAGTGACTCTGGCGGAAGCGTAGCCCAGCCCAGCTGATGGCCTGAGACACAGCACACTGCACATGCTGGGTTATCAGCAGTTTACACTTTTTTATTCTGGCTAATTGAATTTTGCAGCCTCAGCTGAATCCAGAAATGAGCCAAAATGAATCTCAGGGTAGTATAGAGTGGCATATATGTGTACTTGGATATTATTTTTTGTGACTGTACATTATTGTAATTATGCGTGCTGTGTGAGACTGTTGGTACTGTGCTTTGCAACTTGGCCCCGGAGCAATGCTGTTTCGTTTGTATTCATGTGTATAGTGGAATGACAATTAAACTTGAACTTGAACTAGAAACTTGCTTGATGTGGAAAGGAGACATTTCCTGCCACATTGCAAAGCTGGAGATCCGAAGGAGTGACAAGCATCTCAAAGTTCAAAGTCATTTCTTTTAAATTTAGAGATCCAACACGGTCCAGCCCAATGAACCCATGGTACACCTTTAGAATATGGGGTGAAACTGGAGTGCCCACAGGAATCCTACACAGTCGTGGGGAGACTTACAGACTCCTTACAGGGAGCGGTGGGAATTCAACTGGGGTTGCTGGCACTGTAAGAATGTTACACTAACCATGACGCTGCCGTGCTACCCTGATTGCATTTCATCAAAGTAAATATTTGTACTTATATACATTTATGTCACCATATACAGCCCTGAGGTTTGTTTTCTTGTGGGCATACGCAATAGAGCAAAGAAACATAATAAAATCAATGAGAAACCACACACATCAAGACGGACAATGTTCAAAAGATAACGAACTG
Source organism: Hemitrygon akajei (assembly GCF_048418815.1). Taxonomy (NCBI): domain Eukaryota; kingdom Metazoa; phylum Chordata; class Chondrichthyes; order Myliobatiformes; family Dasyatidae; genus Hemitrygon; species Hemitrygon akajei. Next base: position 112,943,854 of record NC_133133.1, on the reverse strand, counting down.
TGGAAATACAAAAGAGAAAAACACTAAATGAATGAACAATGAATATTGTGAATATGAGATGAAGAGTCCTTGAAAGTGAGTCCATAGGTTGTGGGAACATTTCAGTGATGAAGCGAATGAAGTTGAGTGAAGTAATCCTCTCTGGTTCAAGAGTCTGATGGTTATGGGGGTATTGTCTGTTCCTGAGCCTGGTGACGCGAGTCCAGAGGCTCCTGTATCATCTTCCTGATGGTAGTGGTGAGAAGCAGTGAGAAGGGGTCATGGTAGGTGTCCTTGGAGATGGCAAGGAACCAACAGCTGAAGGAGCTCATCTGATCAGGTGGCATCTGTGACGGCAGAGAGATGGTCAAACTTTCACATCCAGATCCTGCATCGGGACTGAGAGTGTAGAGGGGGAAAGATGAGGCAGGGGCTGGCGGTTGATTGGTAGAACCAGGTGTGAAGGGGGATTGTACCAGGCTGAGAGTTTGAGAGGTAGGGTTTAGAGTCTGGTGGGTGATGGGGAGAGAAAGATAGGTAAAAAGAGGGGTAGAAGGAGTTAGATAGCTGTAGGGGAGCTAGAGACAGAGTCTCTAATGATTAAGGTTTCACTTTATTTGCCATATGTAGAATCAGAATTAAGTTTAACACTACTGACATATACCGTAAAAGTTGTTGTTTTGTGGCAGCAGTACAGAGCAATACATAAAAAAGAACTATAAATTACATTAAAAATATATATTTATTTCTTTTTATATATATAATTAGTGTAATTAATTTAAATAAATAGTGCAAAAAGAGAGACCTCAAGAATAGAGGTAGTGTATGTGGGTTATTGTCCATTCAGAAATCTGATGGCGGAGAGGACGAAGCTGTTCCTGAAACGTTGAATGCGTGTCTTCAGGCTCCTGTACCTCCTTCTTGATGGTAGCAATGAGGAGAGGGCATGTCCTGGGTGATGGGGGTCCTTAATCACAGAAGCTGCCTTTTTGAGGCATTGCCTTTTGAAGACGCCCTCAGTGCTGGGCAGGCTAGTGCCCATGATGCAGCTGGCTGAGTCTGTAGCTTTTCCTGCTCCTGTGCAGTGGCCCCTCCATCCCAGATGTGATGCAACCGGTCAGAATGCTCTCTACGGAACATCTGTAGAGACTTGCTGGGATACCAAATCTCCTCAAACTCCCAATGAAATGTAGTCACTGTCATGTTTTCTTGCATCAATATGTTGAGCCCAGATAACGAATAGATGGTGCTGGAAAGTAGTGACTCTCTGTGTACAACTCTGAAGGGGCTCATCAGATATTCCCGTTTAGGATGACTACATTTAGGAATATACTGTAATGTATTGGTCCGGGCATGACATGCAACAAAAAAAATCAAGAACATTCAACAATTATAAAGAATAAATAATTATATAAAAATAAAGAATTATATATAAATAAAAGAATAAACTATAAATGTATTTACAATGTAAACAACATTATAAAAATGGTTTAAAGTGTCTACTTTAAGACACTTAAGTGACGATGTGCAGTGACAAAGCTAATAGATAGAGGGGGTGGGGACTAACTAGAGTGATTGATCAGATTAACTGCTTGAGGGAAGAAACATTTATAATGACGTGAAGTTTTTGTTTCAATAGCCTTGTAGTGCTTTCCAAAAGGGAGCTTTAGGATGGGTGGGTAGTGTGAGTAATGATTTACTTTCAGTCCGTTTCTTTGTCCTGGACACACACAGGTCCTGCAGTGACGGTAAACTGCATCCAGTGAGCTCTTCTGCTGACCTGACACTTTGCTGTATTTTTCTTATATTGCGAGAGGATGCTGCACCTTTCAACAATTAAAAAGTTTTCCTATATTGTGAGAGGATGTTTCCTCAAACCAGACAGTAATGGGTGGTGTGAGGATGCTCTCTATGATGGCAGTGTAGAATTGCACCAGTATGTTCTGAGGAAGATGGAATTTTACCCAGTGCCATGAGAGGTACGTATATCCTCTGCTGAGCATTTTTGTTAGTGAAGGAAATATGGTTCTCCCACGCGAGGAGGCACAACAGGCTGCAGATGCTGGAATCCCATAAATGAGGGCTGGTGATAAGTGGAACCTGAGGAGAGTGTGTTGATGAATAATGGACAGAGGGAGCTCTCAGTTAGTTGTGTGGATAATAGGCAGATGGAACCAGGTAGGGGAGGGGAACAAAACAGAATGATGGGCTTGAGAAGGGAGGGTTGAAATTGGGAAAAGAGGGATGGGAGAACCTGGTTGAACCAGAAGGAAAGAGAAAGGAACACAGGGGGGTATGGGTTTCCTGGAATTGGGATGTTCAATGTTCATGCTATGGGTTGTAGTCTACCCAGGCAGAATTGATGAGGCCACCTCAGGAGTATTGTGTTTAGTATTGATTTCCTTATTGATGATCAGGAGTATTGTGTTTAGTATTGATTTCCTTATACTCTACAATGGTGCAGCCCAGTGGTTAGCGCAAAGCTTTACTGCACATACGGTCACTGACTGGGGTTCAATTCCCACCACATTCTGTTGGTACGTTCTCCCTGTGACCTTGTGGTTTCCTCCAGGTGCTCCGGTTTCCTCTCACATCCCAAAGGCGTATGGGTTAGGGTTAGTAAGTGGTGGGCATGATTTGTTAGTGTCAAAAGTGTTGTGACACAGTTTGACCGCCCCCCAACACACTTGTTGATACAAATGATGCATTTCACTGTATGTTTTGAAATTTTGTACATGTGACAAATAAAGTGAATCTTTATTTAAGGTCCAGTGTAGAAACAGTTCAGGGGAGGTTTACCAGACTGATATTGAAGTGGGCAGAATACAAACACTCTCGAGGTTAGAGGACTGTGTGTAGGGAGGGAGGAACAGAGCTTGATTTGCTGTGCTCGTTATGTTCTGTTTCATTGTGTTCTGTGTTGTTCTGCTGAGCACGGTGGGTATGCTATGTTGACGTCAGAATGTGTGGCAACACTTGTGGGCTGCCCCCAGCACATCCTTGGGTGTCTTGGTTGTTTCACAGTACACATGTTGAATAAAGTTCAACAGGCTAGTGTTCTTTATAATAGATCCTGAAGAGTCCTGGATATGGAGAGGATGTTTTGTTTTGTGGAAGACTCAAGCATCGAGAATCAAGAGTCGTTGTTTAAACATAAGTTTTGTCAATTTCCAACCCAGACAAGCTTTCCTCAAAGGCCAGGGGCCTGAACTTGCTGATGAAGTGGATGTGAGGTTAGTGAGCGTCGATACGAATGTGAAGCTACAATCCGCCGGGCCAGGATAGAACAGGCTTAAGGGGCTGAGTGGCCTTTTCTTCCAGATTCTGTACATCCCGGGTGTGGAGGAGACGGCGACAGTGAATGAAAGCTGGATCTCTCTCCCCGTCATCGTTTTGGCAGGGAATCGTTAACATTTTGACAGGGAGTGGGACTGAGTTAGTGCAACATTATCAGCAGCTCTCGTGCTGTGACCAAGCTGTGAACGTGTCAGTAGACTCAAGTGATGGCAAAACAGTCATTAACAGATGATACGCAGTGAGGGGACCAGTGTATACCCAGCTCGTTTAACACCTGGTTGAACTTGGGCTTCGAAGGGGGTAACTAGTCACCATATCAAGTTCTCTTTTTATTCAAAGTCAAAATATATTTACTATCATACACCATATACTACCTTTCAGATACATTTTCCTGTGGGCATTCACTGGCCGTTAAGGAACTACAATAATTTATGAAAAGCTATACATAAACAGACAAAGACTGATAAACAACTAATGTGCAAAAGAAGAGAAATTGTGCAAATAGAAAAACAATATTGAGAACATGAATTGTAAAGAGCTCTTGAAAGTGAGTCTATAGGTAGGAAAATCTGTTCAGAGTTGTGGTGAGTGAAGTTATCCACAATAGTTCAAGAGCCTGGCCTGAACTTGGTGGTGTGGGACCTCAGGCTTCTGTTCCACTTGCACAATAGTCGTTGCAAGCAGAGGGCACGGGGGGTGGGGGGGGGGTAGTCCTTGATGTTGGACGCTGCCATTTTTGTGGCAGCTCTCCTTGAAATTGCATTCAGTGGTGGGGAGGGCTTATTGTCATTATTTACACCAATGGATATTTTGCATTGACGTTAAAAAAGTAGTGTGCTTAGTCCCCTACTCTGCTCACTTTATACTTATAACTGTGTGGCTAAGCACAGCTCCAGTGTCATTTTTAAATCCACTGTTGTTGGCCGAATCAAAGGTGGCGATGAATCAGCATAAGGGAGGGAGATTGAAAACCTGACTTAATGGTGCCACAACCACAACCTCTCACTCAACGTCAGCAAAGCCAAAGGGCTGATTATTGACTACAAGAGAAGGAAAGGAGGCCCATAAGGTAGTCCTCATTAGGGAATCGGAGGTGGAGAGGGCCAGCAACTTTAAATTCCTCAGTGTTATCATTACAGAGGATCCAGCATGTAAGTGCCTTTACAAAGAAGACATGGTAACACCTCTGCTATTACCCCAGGCCATGCTCTCTTCTCACTGCTGCCACAGGAGCTTCAGGTCACACACCACCAGGTTCAGGGACAGTTATGACCCCTCAACCATCAAGCTCTTGAACCTGAAGGGATAACTTCACTCACCTCAATACGGAACTGATTTGTGACTATCTGTGGGGAAGACAAATTCCATGGTTGAGTACTACATACTTACTGTGATAATAAATGAACTACGAACTCATGGATTCATTTTCAAGGACTCTACAACTGTGTCCTTGATATTATTTATTACTCTTATTATTTAGATTGTCTTTCCTTTTTTGTATTTGCAAAATTTGTTGTTTTTCACACAAGTTGCTTTTCCATCTTTGTGTGTAGTTTTTCATTGATTCTAGTGTTTCTTTGTATTTACTGTGAATGCCTGCAAGAAAATTAATCTCAGAATAGTACGTGGTGACGTGTATGTACTGTACTTTGATAAACAATTTACTTTGAACTTTGAAAATAAATAGTCGATATTTTGTTCTGATGATTAATGCAAAAGATCATATTTAAAAGGTACTTGGACAGGTATGTGGCTTTGAGCAGGGGTTCCCAGCCTTTTTTATGCCATGAACTGAGGGGCCAGTGGACTGCAGTTTGGGAACTCTTAGCTTAGAGTGATATGGGTCAAAGTGGGCAAATAGAACTTGCTCAGATGGGATGCTTAATTGGCATGGACCAGATGGACCGACGGGCCTGTTTCGATGCTGTATGATTCTGTGACTGATTGGTTAACCATGTCATTAAGGCCAAGGTAGCCTACTTAGCTGAGCCATGGGGAGGAGTTAGACAAGCTTGATCATGGCACTAATACAAACAGAGCATTTCACTGCAACTTTCAACGTGCATGTGATAAATATGTGATAAATGTGTGTTTTCTCTTGAGACTGAGGGCAGATCTGGTAACAATCAGAGGCATAGATAGGCTAGTGCATATATGTCAAACTCAAGGCCCGCGGGCCGGATTTGGCCTGCGGTGGAATTATCTTTGGCCCGCGAGATAATATCTAATTACTATTAAAGCTGGCCCCAGTAATCGAAGCGCCTATGGCGTATGATATGGCTAATGCTGAGTTTATTCAGGTACCAGGTTTTCAGGATTTTTAGTGTTTATTCGGCAGTCTTGCTCGGCAGTCTTCTTCATAAGAAACGGAATTTGTAAAGTGAAACACTTTGTAGTTATAGCAGAGACTGAGACACATGAGAGCAGGCTGAAAAAACGGAGGCAACGAAAGCTGCGTTCACACGCGTCCGACTGATCCGGCCCGCATGAAGCTGCATTTTGCTCAATCCAGCCCGTGACCTAAAATGAGTTTGATACCCCTGGGCTAGAGTGTTATAATCTTTTTCCAAGGTTAAGAACGTCAAACACCAGAGGAGATGCATTTGAGGACAGAGAGGTGTAATTCAAGGGACATGTATGGGGTTAGGGTTTTTGCCCAGAGGGTGGTGGGTGTCTGGAATTTGCTGATGGGAGTGGTGGTGGAAGAAGGCATAGTGATGTATTAAAGAGGCTGTTAGATAGACACATGAACCTGCAGGGAATGGAGGGAAATGGTTCACGTGCAGAAAGAAGAGATTGTTTAATTTGGCATTGTGTTCAGCAGAGACTTTGTGGGCCGACTGTGGTGAACTAGATATACCTGTCTGACTGCTCCTGTGGCTCCTCCCACAGACCCTGCTGTCTGCTCCTGTGGCTCCTCCCACAGACCCCTGTATAAAGGTGACTGTGGGCTGCTGCTCTCCCTCATTTTCCCCAGGATGTAGTGCTGTTTATTCTTCCAGTCAATAAAAGCCGATATCTCACTTCCTAAGTCTCAGCGTGAGTTATTGATGGTGCATCACCGACATCCTGTGCTTTCTGCAGGGTCTTCCTCAGGATAGGATGGCAAACTGGACGCCCCATCATCTTTCTGGATTTCCAGCAGCTGAAGAATCTGTCTGTACTTTCTGGGAGGAGGGTCAGGTGCCGAATCGGAAGCTAAGTTTCCCGTAGCTGGGGGGCGAAGGCTTTGGAGACAAGTTGCTCTCATTTCTGCGGAGCGAGGGGACGGAGTGGTCTGATTTGGAAGGCTTGATGAGTCCTCCAGTGAGGGGTGAGCACTCTGAGCTGGTATCGTCCCTTACCTCCCCGGTGAATAAATGGCCCAGTGCCCAGGTGCGAAGTCCTGGTTATCATAGGCGGAGGATGATGCTGATCCCCAAAGGGGAAGAGGAGTATGAGACTTGGGCGGAGCAGCCCTCTCAGATGCTGGATGAATGGCAGTGCTCTGATGACATGAAAAGACAGCGACTGCTGGAGAGTCAGAGGGGGCCAGCTGCTGACATAGTGAGATCCTTAAAGGCACAGAACCCTTTTACTACTTCTGTGGACTACATGCAAACACTAGAAAATGATCTTGATGCGACGGGAAGCCCAGAGGAGCTTATGACGGGGTTTAGGAACATGTTTCAGGAGAAGGGGGATAAACTTTCTGCCTACATTTTCTGACTAGAGAGGCAGCTAAATTACTTGTGGCATAAGAGGGGGCATTCAAACAGCTGAGGTGAATCAGTTAAGAATGAACTAAATGGAGAAAGGCGCTCAGTCACTGGACCTGATCAGTTGGGGTCTCCGAATGTCTCGTAAGACACATCCCCCTCCCTTGTTTGTTGAGCTGATCAGAGGAGTAAGGAGGAGAAAGCAACGGAGGTGTGGGAGGCCACCATCAGTGGGACACAGTCCTCGGTAGTAGCTCCCGTTGCTGAAGTGTCTCTGGATAGCCCATCCCCGGGGGTGTAGAGGTGCTCATGGTCTGAGATGTCCCGGTTGTTATCAGAGGGTGCAGCCACCCTGCATGACAAAGTCGGACCCCCAGGGGGATGGGCTAAGCAGAGGGCTAGGGTCCTATGAGAAGAGGAGCAACTGGTATTGTCTGCTGTAACTGAGGGGAAGAGGGGCACTCCAGGTGAGAGTGTGAGGTGGGAAAGCCTTCGGAGGGTGAGCCCTCGGGTGCTGAAGTGGAGAGAGATGTAGGGAAATTTTGGAGAGACCCAGTGAGGAAAAGGCCTGCCATCTCGGGGGCAGCACGTTCCAATCAATATATCACGGAACACCCGAAAGCAAAATACCCTATTCCTGAAGGCTTAGAGGGGCCAAGCTCCAGTGTATCACTACAGATTCAGGTGTTCATGCTAGAACCATACTCGAAATGGAGAGAGTGAGCAGCTTCAAGTTCCTGGGCGTCAAGATCTCTGAGGATCTAACCTGGTCCCAACATATTGATGTAGTTAGACAGCGGCTGTACTTCATTATTAGATTGAAGCGATTTGGCATGTCAACAAATATACTCAAAAACTTCTATAATTGTACTGTGGAGAGCATTCTGACAGGCTGCATCACTGTCTGGTATGGAGGGGCTACTGCACAGGACCGAAAGAAGCTGCAGAAGGTTGTAAATCTAGTCAGCTCCATCTTGGGTACTAGCCTACAAAGTACTCAGGACATCTTCAGGGAGCGGCGTTTCAGAAAGGCAGCGTCCATTATTAAGGACCTCCAGCACCAAGGGCATGCCCTTTTCTCACTGTTACCATCAAGTGGGAGATAAAGGCACACACTCAGCGATTCAGGAACAGTTTCTTCCCCTCCGTCATCCAATTCCTAAATGGACGTTGAAACTTTGGACACTACCTCACTTTTTTTTAGTATGCAGTATTTCTATTTTTGCATTTATTTAAAATCTATTTAATATATGTAATTAATTTACTTGTTTATTTATTATTATTTGTTTATTTTTCTTTCTCTCTGCTAGATTATGTATTGCATTGAACTGCTGCTGCTAAGTTAACAAATTTCACATCACATGCCGGTGATAATAAACCTGATTCTGATTCTGATTCTAACACCAGCTCTCAGGTTACTCTGCTGTAACATTCATTTTACAACCGGTATTTGACGCATTTACCATTGATGCCGCTCTGTGTGCTAGAGCTCTGGGGTCTCAGCACTGATGACTACCCTTATGATGATTACTTGTCGTTGAAGCTGGAGAGGCAGATGTGGGAGTAGCTGAGGTCCTTGATACATTAGTGTTGGTTTGTCTGGACCCAGTCGAGAAGGGCAAATACTCCTATTGTGAGGAGGCTAGTGGGAGCCTGCAAGAAGAAATTTAGAGAGAGCTTTCTGAAAATGTCCATCCACCCTGTGTTCCGAGCTGATATTGAGGAAGTGTGTGGCCACACTGGGCTGGATGAAGAGTATAAATGAGGGATAGTGTGGTACACCCAGTCCAAACAGGTCATGTTACGGCCTGGAGAAGTAGTTAGAATGACAGGCATCCCCAAATTTCCAGGAATGCCTGATGCTGAGGCCCTCGGTGGATGCTCCGTAAGACCATGAAGAGGAGTCAGGCTTACCTGCTGGGGTACTGGTGAGGCCTGAACTGCAGAAGCCCTCGGTTGTGCAAGTGAACAAGATGACAGGGCTTGTCAGGAACAACTCAGAGAGGAAGTTCACCCTCAGGCGAGGGACGCCAATGGCGCATCTCTTTCCGGTGATGGTTATGTCTTAGTGTTCCTGTCAGACAAGCCAGAGAGAAATACTCTCCGAGAAAGGGGAAGTTGACTGCTAAGTCATTCAACTTTGGGGACTCTGGGGTACCTGGAGGTTGGAAGAGGAGGTTGATAGGTTGAAGCTGGAAGGTGTCTTTTCTACTGACGAGTTTGATATGGGTTGTTCATCTGGGTGACAGAGGACAGCCGTTCAGGGACAGATTGCAGGGACTAACACCTGCAGAGGGGAGGATGTTCAGCAGCATCTGCAGCAGCTGAAGAAAGCTGGGATCATCACTGAGTCCAGAAGCCCTAATGCATCTCCAATAGTGGAGGCCAAAAAGAAGAATGGGAAGATACAGGTGTGTGGGGATTTTGGACTCTCCCCAGTATACGGTCCCAAGAATTGGCCTCTCTGAGTGGTGTGAAGTGGTTCAGTGTGCTGGACTTGAGGGGTGGGTATTAACAGATCTCTATGAGTGAGGCTGACAGAGAAGGCGACATTCATATGCCCACTGGGATTCTTCCAGTTTGAATGGATGCCCCAGGACATATTGGAAACCCCGACGACTTTCCAGCATGTCATGGAGAAAACAGTGGGGGATATAAACTTGCTGGTGGTGTTGGCACATCTGGCTGATCTCATAGTGTTTGGCTCCACCAAGTTTGAGGTGCGGGCAGACTACAACCTCTTAACTTATATCCTGACCTCGGTGAAATTGGATGCTACAGGCCATCGGTGGTTGGCAGCGTTACCTGCCTGTGATTTCAGCCTGAAGTACCGGGTGGGAGTTGGAACATTGATACTGATTCATTGTTCTGATGTGCACATGAAGGGCTGGATAGTGGAAGAGCGTTCCTGCCCCCGGAGTTACTGTTTTCCATCACACTGGAAGATGCTGCCTATGAGGTCTGCTCCGTTATCTCATTTACAGAGTGCGGGCCACTTGACCTGGTGTGTGTGGATTTCATATCAGTAGAACCTGATGAGAGTGAGACAGCCAATGCCTTGGTCATTTTGGATCACTGCACCAGATATGCACAAGCCTTCCCTACCAAGGATCAGAGGGCATCCACTGTGGCCAGAGTGTTATGGGGAAGTATTTCATTTATTATGGCCTCCCAGGCAGATACATAGCGATCGGGGTGGGATTTCAAGAGTAGGCTCTTACATGAGTTACTGAGCATGCTTGGAGTCAAGAAGTTGAGGACTAACCTTATCACCCGCAGGGGTTAACCTTATCACCCGCAGAGGTTTAATCGGACCTTGCTAGACATACTCAGAACCTTGGAGATCAGCAAAAGGATCAAGTGGAGTCAAGATGGGAACACCACCACTTGGAAATTCCCTTCCATGTCACTCACCATCCTGACTTGGAAACATATCTCCGTTCCTTCATTGTCACTGGGTCAGAATAGTGGAATTCCCTCCCTAACAACATGTGGGTGTACCTACACCTCACACTGCAGCGATTCAAGAAGGCAGCTCATCACCACCTTCTCAAGGGCAACCAGGAATGGGCAATAAATGCTGTCTTAGCTGCCAACACCCACATCCCATAAATGAATAAATAAAAAAAAACAACATAGAGTATTAGGCATCTGGTCCACTGCTACAACTGTACACAAACTGAAGCTACTGGGTACTTGCCGTATTATCTGATGTTTGGGCACGAGGCGAGGTTGCCCAGTGACCTCTGTTTTCGGACTGGCGGGGAAGATCTACCACAGAAGATTTATCTGAAGTATGTGCCTGATATGAGAAGGCAACTAAAAAGGGCTTATGAATTAGCCGAGGTCGTGGCTGCCAAGCAGAATCAAGGAACTAAGAGGAGGTTCTCCCAATTCATGCTTGGAGACCAAGTCGTGATAAAAAATTTGGACTACCTGGGAAGCATAAGTTGGCTGACCACTGGGCGGCTACACCCTATATAGTGGAGAGTCAGATGCCAAACGTACTAGTTTTCCAGGTGAAACCAGAGAATGGGAATGGACTTGTCCAGATTCTCCATCAGAACCATTTTCTACCTCTGGGGCAAGAGGTATGTGTTGACCCAGAGTCTGACCTGGACCCTACACCTTGTAAGAGTACTCTGGAGGAACCGAAGGACAAACAGCGGAGAGGTCTGGACAGGGCCTCACCACTGAATGTGATACGGACTCAGAGCATGAGAGAAGGAGGGGTGTGCTATATGCTGCCCTTTGCAAACTCCCCAATAATTGACGAAGAGATTCCCAACCCTTCTCACGCTGGGGTGGGTGAAATCGGGGAACTAGCAGTGGACAGGCAGTTAGACAATGATGGGAGGTTGGACTCTAAAGTAACTCGTATGAAGGTGTGCTCAGCCAAATAACGGAGGCACCTGTGTTATCGGGAGGCATGAGTATTGGACAGGTAGGGACCTCCCCAGGTAGACAGGAGAGAGCCCAGGGAATGTCTGAAGCTGAAGAAGTAGTTGATGGGGTAAGGAAGGCTCAAAGTCAGGAAACCCCCAGACGGACTGGTCTATGTCACACTGGGGGAACAGAGTGTGACACCTATCCCCTTAGTGAGATATGTCACTGCCATTTACACCTGGCTTGGAGGTTCTGATATCACAAAATTTCTGTGTGACTTTGTGTTATTTATGAAGGGCTGAATCTCAAAATAATGAAGACATGGTTAGTTTTGGTGGGGGAGAGTGTAACGCCCTGGTAAAGGTTTCACTGCTAACGTAATGGTAGAAGCAGTGTTTGGGTTATGGTGAGAGATAACGGACGCTTTGGAATGTGAGCCGTCCAATCCAGGGTGTGGGTTTGTTTTTGTGTGCCTGACATCGGTGTGAGCTGAGGTCCTTTGTTCGGCGAGAGATAGAGAGAGAAGATGCTGGAGAGAACCGGTCGTAGGATTTGACCCGGTGGGGGACCGGGATTCGATGGAGTCAGGTGCCGAGATCGATTGAGGATCAGTCAATATGACTTTTGGAAGAGTTGATCTCCAACTTGTGCACATTTGACTGTTTAGTTATAATGGACCCTTTTTGTTTTTTTTTCTTTCTTTTCTTTACCAACCCTTTCATTAAAGTTAAGATTCATAAATATAATTTCTTTAATTGTACGCAGTGTGCTGTCTGTTATTTTGTGGCACAGGGTGACAAATTACACAGTGTTCACACAAACTGGGGCTTGGGGTGGGAGAGCTGTCTCAATCTCATGAAGTGTGTATTCCCTGGACTTATGCGTCCCAAGGAAACTGGGGTGGGTTTCAAAAGGAAAACACGGAGGCTGGGATATGTTTGGTCTTTTAGTGAGCTGCTAACATGTGATGTGGTGGCATAATGACATAGGCCATTCAAGTGTTTCTTACATATAACCCAAAATGACTTATGTAAACAAAGGATGCTTAATCAAACAATAAAGTCGCAATCTTACTCAAATAGGGTGGCGGGGTAGAGATACATCTCCACCAAAGGAGGGGTAAGGCACTGTTATCCTGCAGGTCATCCTTGGGCAAGGTGTAGCACCTGCTTAGCCCCTCCCCCCGATCAGGGTCACTTGAAGCCATGGGAGCAGGTGGTGGGTGGTTGTATGAGCAGCCGGTGTATATCACAATTTCTGATTGTGTGACCACTGACACCAGGCAGACACTCTCTGAAGAGTATTGATAATGACTGAGGTCATCCATCTAGTTAAGGCACTGCCCAGAAGAAGATAATGGGAAACCACTGCGAGAGAAAGATTTGCCAAGAACAATCATGGCCATCATCATTATGCCTGTGTCCTATGACAAATACATGTCCATGTCATATGTCTGTCATATGACATGGACATGATGATGACTATTACTCAAATATTACTGAAATATTAAATGCAGTACTGTAACTTTGTACTGCCACCGCAAAAAAAAAGAAACAAATGTCATGACATGTGAGTGATGATAAACGTGATTCTGATGTGGGTCTCTATTGTGGACTGAGAGTGGGGAATCATGATTAGAAAAAGGGGAAGGGAGCAGGAAACACCAGGGAGACATTGTGTAATGATCAATAAAGCAGTTACTACTCCCTGCTCCTGGCACTCCTTCTCTGCCACCTGTCCCACACCAGTCCCGCAGCACTCCACCCTCCCCATTCCCACCATCCTTTACTCTCACCAGAGTTACAAACTTGATCTCCGCTCCATGTTGACAGATGCAATACTGTGCAATTGTTCAGTGTGCCTGCTAGTGCTTACAGTTCTGTGTAGGATTCTGGAAGATTCTCTGGTGTTGCATTGTTTGAGTAGGGGCTATCTAATGAGGTATAAGAAGAGCTGAACACATAGGCTTGCCATCTTTATTCTTTCCCTCTTTTCTTTGTTCTTAGACTCCTGCTATTCCCTGCTTCCAATTCCTTTTGTTCTATTCACACTTAATAAAACGATCACGAAACAACAGACTTTATTATTTTTTGTTGACTTCTGAAAGAGCCTTCGATCAAAGACATTCAGAATCCAATATAGGATAGTGGAATCCCAATGAAGGCAAATGGATTCAGTGTAGCAGGGTAAGAAGGTTGATATAGTGGGCCGAATGGCCTACTTCTGTACTGTATATCTCTATGTCTCTAAACATTATAAGCAGACACTTCAAGCATGTTGTGATTTTTGGATGGTACCCAATAAGTCATGCATACATTACATTGATTGAATTGGGGAATTGGATAACCCCAAGGATTTCCAATTGTTCGACTTGCAATAATCTTCTTACTGGATTAAATATAATTTTCTATTGTGTTCTCTTAGGGAATGGCAGAATATTAAAGCCCGGCAATAAAATTGATTGAAATATTTATTTGCAATTCAATGGAACATGACATATAAATCACAAACATAGTTGGCAGAAGCTATTGAGCGCACATAGGAACTAAACATGCCAATATGCTGTGTTGTGGAGTGGGTCGATGGAACATCACTTTGGATTGGAATGGGCTTCTGAAGGACCATTTTGATTCCTTCACAGAGTTTAGGACCGTATGACGTAGTCTGCTCCGCTGTTCAATTATTGCTGATTTATTATTGCCCTCAACCCCATTTGTCTGCCGTCTCTCCATAACCTTTGATGCCCTTAAAAAGAGGAATATTTTGAGATCGGTTATAAGTGACTGTAACTGAATTCCATGCTTACTTTTTGTACATCACATTTATGATCTTCTGTATGGTGATTTTTCAATGTCTTAGGGCCTGGGAGCTCATTTCATATACTGACCCCTCCTCTGTGTGAAGAAGTTGCCCCTTAGGTTCCTGTCTCTCTCCTCTCACTTTAAACCTATGCCCTTTAATTAATGATTCCCCAACCTAGGAAAAAGTCTGTATGCATTCACCCTATCTCTACACTCTCACCCCCCACCCATTATTCTATATACCTCTAAAAGGGCATAGAAGGGGAGATGGAAAATCTGGTTGAGTGGTGCCACAATAACAACCTCTAACTCAATGTCAGCAAGACCAAGCATCTAATTAATGGACTACAGGAGGAAGAAATTGCGGGTCCACGAGCCAGGCGGAGAGGGTCAGTAACTTTAAATTTCTGTGTGCTACACCATAAAAGAGGATCTGCCCTGGGACCAGTATGTAAATTCATTTCAAAGAAAGCACATCAGCGACTCTACTTTCTTAAAAGTTTGCACAGATTTGGCATGTGGTTTATAACTCTGACAAACTTCTATTGATGCACAGTGGAGAGTGTCCTGACTGGTTGCATCATGATCTGGTATGGAAACACGAGTGCCCTAGAATGGAGAAGTCTACAGAAGTAGGTGGATACAGCCCAGTTCATCACAGAGAAACCTCTCCATTTAGCTCCTCTACAGCAAAAGCTGCCACAAGAAAGCATCATCGGTCACCAAAGGACCCTCAGCACCCAGGCCATGCTCTCTTCTTGCTGATACCACCGGGAAGCGGGTACAGGAGCCTTAGGTCTCATAGCACCAGGTCCAGAAACAGTTATTACCGTACTGTGCAAAAGTCCAAGGCTCACATATATACCTAGGGTATGTAAGACTTTTGCACAATTCTGTATTTGTCAACATGGAGCAGAGAGCAAGTTAGTAAATCCAGTGGGAGCAAAGGAAGCCACATGAGGGATGTGGGATAGGTGACAGAGAAGAGGCTGGGGTGAGGGCAGTTTTGGATCTCCTGTTAGGGAATGAGATAGGTCAGGTGACGGACGTATGTGTTGGGGAGCACTTCGGGTCCAGTGATCACAATACCATTAGTTTCAATATAATTATGGAGAAGGATAGGACTGGACCCAGGGTTGAGATTTTTGATTGGAGAAAGGCTAACTTTGAGGAGATGCGAAAGGATTTAGAAGGAGTGGATTGGGACAATTTGTTCTATGGGAAGGATGTAATAGAGAAATGGAAGTCATTTAAAGGTGAAATTTTGAGGGTACAGAATCTTTATGTTCCTGTTAGGTTGAAAGGAAAGGTTAAAAGTTTGAGAGAGCCATGGTTTTCAAGGGATATTGGAAACTTGGTTCGGAAAAAGAGGGAGATCTACAATAAATATAGGCAGCATGGAGTAAATGAGGTGCTCGAGGAATATAAAGAATGTAAAAAGAATCTTAAGAAAGAAATTAGAAAAGCTAAAAGAAGATACAAAGTTGCTTTGGCAAGTAAGGTGAAAATAAATCCAAAGGGTTTCTACAGTTATGTTAATAGCAAAAGGATAGTGAGGGATAAAATTGGTCCCTTAGAGAATCAGAGTGGACAGCTATGTGTGGAGCCGAAAGAGATGGAGGAGATTTTGAACAATTTCTTTTCTTTGGTATTCACTAAGGAGAAGGATTTTGAATTGTGTAAGGTAAGGGAAACAAGTAGGGAGGTTATGGTAACTATGGCAATTAAAGAGGAGGAAGTACTGGCATTTTTAAGGAATATAAAAGTGGATAAATCTCCAGGTTCTGACAGGATATTCCCTAGGACCTCGAGGGAAGTTGGTGTAGAAATAGCAGGGGCTCTGACAGAAATATTTCAAATGTCATTAGAAACGGGGATGGTGCCAGAGGATTAGCGTATTGCTCATGTGGTTCCATTGTTTAAAAAGGGTTCTAAGAGTAAACCTAGCAATTATAGGCCTGTAAGTTTGACGTCAGTGGTGGGTAAATTAATGGAAAGTATTCTTAGAGATGGTATATATAATTATCTGGATAGACAGGGTCTGATTAGGAATAGTCAGCATGGATTTGTGCATGGAAGGTCATGTTTGACAAATCTTATTGAATTTTTTGAAGAGGTTATGAGGAAAGTTGACGAGGGTGAAGCAGTAGATGTTGTCTACATGGACTTCAGTAAGGCCTTTGACAAGGTTCCACACGGCAGGTTAGTTAGGAAAGTTCAATCGTTAGGTATTAATTTTGAAGTAGTAAAATGGATTCAACAGTGGCTAGATGGGAGATACCAGAGAGTAGTGGTGGATAACTGTTTGTCAGGTTGGAGGCCGGTGACTAGTGGTGTGCCTCAGGGATCTGTATTGGGTCCAATGTTGTTTGTCATATACATTAATGATCTGGATGATGGGGTGGTAAATTGGATTAGTAAGTATGCAGATGATACTAAGGTAGGTGGCATTGTGGATAATGAAGTAGGTTTTCAAAGTTTGCAGGGAGATCTAGGCCAGTTAGAAGAGTGGGCTGAATGATGGCAGATGGAGTTTAATGCTGATAAGTGTGAGGTGCTACATTTTGGTAGGAATAATCCAAATAGGACATACATGGTAAATGGTAGGGCATTGAAGAATGCAGTAGAACAGAGTGATCTAGGAATAATGGTGCATAGTTCCCTGAAGGTGGAATCTCATGTGGATAGGGTGGTGAAGAAAGCTTTTGGTATGCTTGCCTTTATAAATCAGAGCATTGAGTATAGGAGTTGGGATGTAATGTTAAAATTGTACAAGGCATTTGTGAGGCCGAAGTTGGAGTATTGTGTACAGTTCTGGTCACCGAATTATAGGAAAGATATCAACAAAATAGAGAGAGTACAGAGAAGATTTACTAAAATGTTACCTGGGTTTCAGCACCTAAGTTACAGGGAAATGCTGAACAATTTAGGTCTTTATTCTTTGGAGCATAGAAGGTTGAGGGGGGACTTGATAGAGGTATTTAAAATAATGAAGGGGATAGATCGAGTTGATGTGGATAGGCTTTTTCCATTGAGAGTAGGGGAGATTCAAACAAGAGGACATGATTTGAGAGTTAGGGGGCAAAAGTTTAAGGGTAACACGAGGGGGAATTTCTTTACTCAGAGATGGTAGCTGTGTGGAATGAGCTTCTAGTAGAAGTGGTAGAGGCAGGTTCAGTATTGTCATTTAAAGTAAAATTGGATAGGTATATGGACAGGAAAGGAATGGAAGGTTATGGGCTGAGTGCGGGCCAGTGGAACTAGGTGAGTGTAGGCGTTGGCATGGACTAGAAGAGCCGAGATGGCCTGTTTCCGTGCTGTAATTGTTATATGGTTATATGGGTGTAGGCACAACCAGCTCTGAGATAGCAGACAAGGTAATTTGACTCTAAGCAATTGGTTTATTGATTACAGAATGTCTCTCTGCTCCTTCTCAATTGTTCCCCTCTCTCTTCCCTTTTCCCAACCACTATTCCCCTTTCCCTGCCCCCTTCCCACTCTCAGTCCATAATAGAGACCCATATCAGAATCAGGTTTATCATCACTCACATATGACATGATTTTCTTGTGGCAGCAGTACAGTGCAATACATAAAATTGCTGCAGTGCTGGGCAGAAGTCTAAGGCACCCTAGCTATATACAGTATATGTGGCTAAGACTTTTGCAGTCTGTACGTCAGGCTGCTGAACTAGCATGAATCTCTTCTCTCATCAGATCACTGAACTGATCACTGAACACAACCTTTGGACTCACTTCCAAGGACTCTACAAATCATGGTCTCAGTTTGCTTGTTTGTTAATTAATTAATTAATTAATTAATTAATACTTGTTTCTTTTTATATTTGTTGGTCTTTGTAGTTTTTCACTGATTCTATTGTGTTTCTTTGTTCTACCATGAATGCTTGCAAGAAAGTGAATCTTGGTGACGTATACTGTATGTACTTCGATAACGTAAATTTGACCCTTCTTCTCTGGGAAAAAGATTCAGACTGTCTCCCCTATCGAGTTTCCCCTCCGCCTTTGCCGCTCCAGAGAAAACAACCCCAGCTTGTCCAGCTTCTACTGTAGCTCACACCGCCCAATGCAGGCAGCAACGTCTTCTGTAGTCTTTCCAAAGACCCCCCACGTCTTTCCTATAATGGAATGACCAGAAATGCACACAACTAAATAAAAACAGAATCAGGTTTATCATCACCGACAAATAGAAACATAGAAATATAGAAAACCTACAGCACAATACAGGCTCTTCGGCCCACAATGCTGTTCCGAATATGTTTTACTTTAGAAATTACCTAAGGTTACCCATAGCCCTCTATTTTTCTAAGCTCCACGTACCTATCCAGGAGTCGTTTAAAAGACCCTATCGTATCCGCCTTCACCACCGTCACCGATAACCCATTCCACGCACTCACCGCTCTCTGCGTAAAAAACTTACCCCTGACATCTCCTCTGTACATACTTCCAAGCACCTTAAAACTGCGCCCTCTCGTGCTAGCCATTTCAGCCCTGGGGAAAAAGCCTCTGACTATCCACACAATCAACGCCTCTCATTATCTTATACACCTCTATCAGGTCACTTCTCATCCTCTGTCGCTCCAAGGAGAAAAGGCCAAGTTCACTCAACCTATTCTCATAAGGCATGCTCCCCAATCCAGGCAACATCCTTGTAAATATCCTGTGCACACTTTCTATGGCTTCCACATCCTTCCTGTAGTGAGGTGACCAAAACTGAGCACAGTACTCCAAGTGGGGTCTGACCAGGGTCCTATATAGCTGCAACATTACCTCTTGGCTCTTAAACTCAATGTCATGAAATCTGTTGTTTTGAATAAACAGTACAGTGCAATACAAAAATAATGTAAATTATAATCAAATGTATAAAAATTAAATAAATAAAATTAAATAAAATGTGAGCAGAAGTAGTGAGTAGTGTTCATAACTAAACATCTAGTGTAGACTACAGAGAAGGGTTTGTTTCAATTCAAATCATTATTTTACACTTGGCTTTAACATCTCATTCAAGGGAGTACAAATCTCTCAGTAATGCAGTGACTTATCAGCATGAGCATTGTGTTTAAATCCAGCTTCAATCATATTCTGAGATGACAGTAAGTCAGGTTGTTAATGGCACAATTCCATCCTGGGTTTTAGAGAGCTAACAGGCCCAGTACCAGCAGGGTGATGCCAAGGTCAATTGATGAACGCTTAGCACTGGTTAATGAGACAATCTCATCTAATTAGGTGGCAGTGTACAAAGCAGACACAATAGACGAAGGGGGCTGGTCATTGCAGAGGAGGTACGAGCATCCGTGTAAAATATGGTTGTCATGGAGACAAGGCTGAAGGAGGGAAACCACTTGCATGTATTCGCAGCCTCAAAGTGACCTGTCAGCCAGGGAAATATGTTGTGAGGTGAATGTGCTTTCGTAATATGTCTATCAGTTTGCATACAGCCACTTCTTTCATACAATGTGATAAGATGAGCAGGTATATCTTTACAGTGGTGCGTTTCAAAGGGATAAATTCCAGATTGGTGCCATCAAACCTCCCGGGAGACAAGGTTGGATTTCATGAGTGAAATTCCATATTAGAACGTTGAACGTAGAAGAGTATGGCAGAG
Organism: Hemitrygon akajei; assembly: GCF_048418815.1. Classification (NCBI taxonomy): domain Eukaryota; kingdom Metazoa; phylum Chordata; class Chondrichthyes; order Myliobatiformes; family Dasyatidae; genus Hemitrygon; species Hemitrygon akajei. The sequence continues at coordinate 112,924,073 of NC_133133.1, read as the reverse complement.
AAACTGGTCCTTTGCCCACAATGTCTGTGCTGAATACAATGTTGAATTAGGGTAGCGGTTAATGTAACACTATTACAGTGCCAGCTACGTGGGTTCAATTCCCACCACTGTCAGTAAGGAGTTTGTATGTTCTCTCTGTGACCCTCATGGGTTTCCTCTGGGTGCTCTGCTTTCCTCCTGCATTCCAAGGTTAACTTGATCACATGGTTTAATTTTGCATTACAGGCTTGTTGGGCTGGAGGGGTCTGTTACTCTAAATCAAAATCTAAAAACTAAAGCACTGCAGCCTGCACATGATCCATATCCCTCTGTTTCCTCCATATTCAAAACCTCTGTTGTATCTGTTTCCACCATCACCCCTCTGTACACAAACAATGCCCCACACACCTTTACTCCTCTTTAAACCCTACCCCTCTCACCTTAAATGCATACCCTCTAGAACTTGACATTTTCACCCTGGGAAATACCTTCTGGCAATCTACCCTATCTATGCCTGTCTTAATTTTATAAGAAAGTGGTGGTTACGGCCCTGCCTATCTTAGGCAAAGCCTTCCCCACCATTGAACACATTTACAAGGAGCACTATCACAGGCATCCATCATCGAAGACCACCCCACCCCCCCCCACCCCCACCATCCAGACCACTTCTCTTCTCTCTTCTTACCAACAGGCAGATGGGACAGTATCTTAGGTTCCATACCACCAGTTAACCATCAGGCTCCTGAACAGCGTGAATAACTTCACTCACCTCAATGCGGAGCTGGAGTCCACAACCTGCAGATTCACTGTCAAGGACTCGACAACTCATGTTGTCAGTGGTATTTATTTATTTTTTATTTGCACCCTTTGGCTTCTGTTGTACTTTGGTAGTTTATCAGTCATAATGTACAGCTTTTTGTAAATTCTGTTGCATTTCTTTATTTTCCTGTAAACACCTGCAAGAAAATGAATCTCTAGATAGTATATGATGACATAGATGTACTTTGATAATAAATTTGCTTTGACTCACCCGCTGACACTCCAGAGAAAACAGACCATGTTTTTTCCAAGCTCTCGCAGGTTGTATTCTCTAATGGAGGCTGCAGCCTCTCCAGATTTTGAAGAAGCAGGAAGGAGACTGGCAGAGATTTCACTCTCCTCGGCAACGACAATGAGTTTATTTTACTGTCTTTGTTCCTTATTAAATATGCTTTTATCTGGAGAGCCTCTGTCGATCCTTGTAGCCTGCTCCTGCCTATCCACGGGTTTCATTAACTATGCATTCTATTTTCCTAAGCTGGCAGCCTAGAACTGCTAAATTAATAAATTGAATTGAGAGCTAAGTACAAAATTAATTTACAACTTCCAATTGAATTCTCTCCAGTGCTGCCAGATTTATCAACCGTCCTCTCGCCTTCAGGCTTTGGCATACTCAGAGTGTAACTCTGGAGCCAGGGCAGGCCAGGCAAAGGTGTGCTTCCACTCTCCATGCTGAATGAAATACCTGCGGTTTAATTGCGAGGATGCGAAAATTAATCTATCAAAACAAAAGAGCATAAGAAATTGGAAGCAGAAGAGATTCTGCAGATGCTGGAAATCTAGAGTGATACATACAAAATGCTGGAGGAGGTCAGGCAACATCTATGGAGAGGTTTCGGCCGAGGACAGCCTAATATAGTAGATACTGGTTAATTGGGTCATCTCTGGTCACTTTGTTTATGTGGGATTTAAAATTCAAAACTGAATCAAGGATAACACCCAGGCTTCTTCTGATTTTACAAGTGGGAGCCAAGTCCCCGAGTTTATCAAGAAATTTATCTCTTTTAGCTTTGGGACGAACTAGAAATATTTTGATATATCTTCATTTAGTTTTAGGAAATTATTGCTTATCCATTTGTTTATTGTAGCCATACCGGAAGGCAGAGAAGTTAGGGTGTTATCAACAGGCTCAACCGAGATATACAATTGTGTGTCATCTGCATTATGGTGGAAATCAAGTTTATGGGCTCTAATGATGTCTCCTAAGAGGAGTATATATAAGGCGAAGAGTAGGGCACCAAGACAGCTTCACTGAGCAACACCAAAAGGTACATTGTATTTTTTAGAAAAATGGTTTCCAAAAGACAACAAAAACATTTCCTCTCTGAGATATATGAATGAAACCAATTAAGGGCATTACCAGAGAGGCCAATCCAGTTCTCAAGATGATCCGGAAGACCAATCTTCCATCTAATTTGTAATGACCAGTGTGTCCGAAAACGCACACACTGAATTTTATATGCGTATAGAGGTATTCATTTTAATAGCTAACAAGACACTGTCAATAAGAACTATGATCTCCTCTGGGTTTGATAGTTTTCATTATCATTCATCTGCACTCCCACAAAACATACGTAGCAGGCCTGCAGTGGGTAATGAAGGATTTTCTCTTCTGAGCTTTCGTACACCATCCATATGTGATTTGCTTGCTAAATGACACTTTAAAAAGTCAGCTTTCCAAATACCACTCCACTTCTTCCCACTTGCAAATTCTCCAGTAACTTTTGCATCGTGACGATACATGTAGGAGGACTCCCAAGTCCCTTTGCACCTCTGATTTTTGAATTTTCTCCCCATTTAGAAAAGTCTATAGAGCAGGCAGACTGTACTTTTTTTCCAAGGATTGAAATGTCTAACACCAGAGGGCATGCATTTAAGATGAGAGGGTGTAATTTCAAAGGAGATGTGAGGGGCAAGTTTTTTTTTACACAGAGTGGTGGGTGTGGAATGTGCTGCCTGGGGTGAGGAAAATAGAAGGATATGGACATTGTGTAGGAGGAAGAGGTTGGTTTACTTAGCCATTCCATTACTAATTAAATATATAATAATGTATATCAGAATAAAGTTGATTCTTGATGAAAGGTAGGGCAACCGTGGTGCAAAGAGGCAGCCAGGGCAGTGAACTAGATGTTGTCCAAATGGAGGTGAGAAAGGACTGGATAAGGGAAGTCAGGACAGAGCCAATGTATGGAGTTAAGTTTGGTGGAACATGAGCAGGTAGAAACAGGACGATCCTGTTTGTGGATCTTGTGCAGGTTTGAACGCTGCTTGCTGAAGTTATTATTTAGGGGTGGCAAGGTAGCTTAATGGTTTCTGTAATACTTCACAATGCCAGCGATCAGATTTTAGTTCCTGCTGCTGTGTGTATGTCATTCCCATGACTTCCTGGGTTTTCTCAGTGTGCTCCCATATTCCAAAGATGTATGGATTAGTTCAGGTTAGTAGATTGTGGGCGTGCTGTATTGATGCCAGAGGCATGGTGACACTTGCAGGCTGCTCAGCACCTCCTTGGACCGTGTTGCTTGTTGATGCAAACAATGCATTTCACTGTATGTTTCAATGTACATGTGACAAATAAAAGCAAATCTTGGGAACAGCACGGTAGTATAGCTGCTAGCATAACATGATTACAGTTCCTGCCGCTGTCTGTAAGAAACTTGTACATTTTCCCCATGACCGTGTGTGTTTCCTCTGTGTTCTCCAGTTTTCTCCCACTTTCCAAAGATGTACAGGTTAGTGCGGCTTCATAGGTTGTGGGCATGCTATGTTGGCACAGGAATATGGCGACTCCGCTCCCAGGCCATCCTCAGACTGTGCTGGTTGTTGACACAATAGCACATTTTGCTGTTTGTTTCAAATTACATGTACCAAATAGAGCTAATTGTTAAATCTTTGTCTTGAGCAAGAGATGGAAACAGGCACTGTTGGACTGGAGCAATATCAGGTTAGACCATAAGACCATAAGACGTAGGAGCACAATTAGGCCGTTTGGCCCATCGAGTCTACTCCACCTTTTCATTATGCCTGATCCTTTTTTCCTCTCAGCTGCCTTCTCCCCGTACCCCTTTATGCCCTCACCAATCAAGAATCTATCAATTCATTACAATTCTAGGTGGACGACAGGGATGTAAGGTGTATCAGCTAGCCAGTACTGATCCTGACATCCTCTGTTAAGAAACAGATTAAAATCAGTATGGTTTAATTTTCAAGACAAGCCTGAGTTCGGCTGTAAACAGAGCTTGCTTTACTAAATCTTGCTTGTTGCAGTACTGAGCATTGGCAAGAGCTCACATTCTGCAGGGGTTCCCCACCCTGTATCTTGGGAGCAATTTAATAATTGAAGGCTTTGAAGTTTATGAAAGCACATTTAATCCCCTCCTAGTCTCCTTTCCTAATACCGGTGTTTGTTTTGTGGTCATTCCAGTGCATTATGACAATCAGGCTATACAATATGACATTGTGCATTCCATGAGTGGTGAGTAAAGGAGTTGATAAAAGCGGACTGCTGCAAGAACTACCATGATTGGGTGGGGGGCTCAGGATGTCAGAGTTCAAAGTTCAATTCTGGCACTGCCTGTAAGGACTTTGTATGTTCTCCCCCTGATCATGTAGCTTTCCTCTGGGTGCTCTGATTTCCTCCCATAGTTCAAAGATGTAGCAATTAGTAAGTTATTTGGTCATTGTCAATTGTCCTGTGATTAGGCTAGTGTGAATTAGGTGGGTTGCTGTGCAGCACAGCTCAAAGGGTCCGAAGGGCCTGTTCCATGCTGTATCTCTAAATAAGATAAAATTAAAAACCTCTATCTTAAATATACACAAAGGCGGCCTCCACAGCTGCCTGTGGCAACAAATTCTACAGGTTCACTGCTCTCTGGCTAAAGAAATTCCTCCTCATCTCCATTCTAAAAAGATGCCCCTCTACTCTGAGGCTGTGTCCTCTGGTCTTAGACTCTCCCACCATACGAAACATTCTCTCCACATCCACTCTATCGAGGCCTTTCACCATTTGATAGGTTTTAATGAGATCAGCCCTCATTCTTCTGAACTCCAGAGAATACAGGCCCAGAGCCATCACACACTCTTCATATGACAACCTTTAATCCTGGAATCATTTTTGTGAATCTCTTTTGAGTGACATTTGCAATTTTACAGTCTTTGGGAATCATTCCAGAATTTAGTGATTATTGAAAGATCATTACTAATGCCTGCACCATCTCTTCAGCCACCTTTTTCAGAATGTTGGGTTGTGGACCATCTGGTCTAGGTGACTTATTTATCTTCAGAACTTTCAGTTTCCCAAAAACCTTTTGCCTAGTAATGCTAACTTCACACACATCATGATCCCTGACATCTGGAAATTCCACTATACTGCTAATGTTTTCCGCAGTGAAGACTGATGCAAAATACTTATTCAATTCATCCGTCATTTTCTTGTCCCACATTATTACTTCTCCAGCATAGTTTTCCAGTGGTCCAATATCTACTCTCACCTCTCTTTTACACTTTAAAAGAAACTTTTGGTATCCTCTTTAATGTTATTAACTAGCTTTCTGTTGTATTCCATTTTGTATTCCATCTTTACCTTCTTAATGACTTTTTAGTTGCCTTCTGTTAGTTTGTAAAAGCTTTCCAATCCTTTAACTTCCCACTAATTTTTGCTGTATAATATGCCCTCTCTTTGGCTTTTATGTTGGCTTTGACTTCTCTTGTTAGCCACAGTTGTGTCATCTTTCCTTTTGAGTACTTCCTCCTCTTTAGGATGAATATACCCTGTGCCTTCTGAATTGCTTTAAGAAATTCCAGCCATTGCTACTCTGCCATCATCCCTGCCAGTGTTCTTTACCAATCAATTCTGGCCAACTCCACTCTCATGCCTCTGTAGTTCCCCTTACTTCACTGTAATACTGATACATCTGACTTTAGCTTCTCTTTCTCAAATTTCAGGGTGAATTTGATCATATTATGATCACGTTTCCCCTAGGGGTTCTTTTACCTTAAACTTTCTAATCAATTCTGGTTGATTATGTGATCCCGAATAGCTGATCCCCTAGCGGGCTCAACCACAAGCTGTTCTAAAAAGCCATCTCGTAGGCATTTTAGAAATACCCTCTCTTGGAATCCAGCACCAACATGACTTTCCCAATCTACCTGCATATTAAAATCCCCCATGACCATTGTAACATTGCCCTTTTGGCGTGCATTTTCTACCTTTGGTTGTAACTTGTAGACCACATTTTTACTACTGTTTGGGGATCTGTATATAACTCCCATCAAAGTCTTGTTACCCTTGCAGTTAATTAGTTCGATCCACAATGATTCAACATCTTCTGACCCTATGTCATCTGTTCCTAATGACTTGATTTCATTTTTTACCAACAAAGCAATGCCACACCCTCTGCCTTCCTGCCTGTCCCTTTGATACAGTGTGTATCCTCAGACATTAAGCCCCCAGCTATAATCTTCTTTCAGCCATGATTCAGTGATGCCTACAACATCATAAATGCCAATCTGTAGCTGTGCTACAAGTTCATCTATCTTATTCCGTAAACTGTGCACATTCAGATATAACATCTTCAGTCCAGTATTCACCCTTTTCAATTTTGTCCGCCTTTTACATTGCAACTCATCCTGTTGACTACAAATATGCCGATCATGAGCCTCTCCTTGCTAGGAGTCTCACTACAATTGCTTTTGTTTGTAAACCAACTACCTCATCTTCAGCACAATACCCTCGGTTCCCTTCCCCATGCCAAATCAGTTGAAACCCACTCAAACAATTCTAGCAAACCTGCTCACAAGGATATTGATCCCCCTCATGTTCAGGTGTAAACTGTCCCTTTTGTTCCCAGTGATCCATAAATTTCAACCGCTGCACTAGTTCCTCAGCCACACATTCACCTGCCAGGTCATCCTATTCTTACCCTCCCCGGCACGTGGCACAGGCAGCGATCCAGAGATTACTACCCTGCAGGTCTTGTTTCTCAGCTTTCTACTTAGCTCCCTAAAATCTCTCTTCTGCACCTCCTAACCTGCATATCATTAATGCCAATATGTACCAAGATTTCTGGCTGCTCACCCTCATGCTTGAGAATGCCATGGACCTGATCTGTGGCATGTCTGATCCTGGCACCAGGGAGACAACATGCCATCCGGATACTCTATCATGCCCACAGAAGCTCCTCTCTGTTCCTCTGACTAAGGAGTCTCCTATCCACACTGCTGTCCTCTTCACCTCTCTGCTCTTCTGAACCACAGTGCCAGAGACCCGGTGGTTCTTCCAGGTAGGCTGCCCCCTCCCCTAATAGCATCCAAAGTTATAGACTTACTATCGAAGGGAATGGCCACAGGTGTACTCTGCACTGGCCACACGTTTCCCCTCCTTCTCCTGACAGTCAGCCTGTCACCTGTCTCCTGAAACTAGGGGTGACTACCTTCCTGTAGCTCCTGTCTGTCACCTCTTCATTCTCCCATATGATCTGAAGGTCATCGATCTGCAGCTCCAGTTCGTCAATACTTTCTCTCAGGAGCTGCAACTCGGTGTACCTGGCGCAGATGTGTTTATCTGGGAGAATGGACGCCTCCCACTCTTCCCACATGCCACAGGGTACAAAACACTGCCCCTGGAGCCATTCTCACTAAACTACTATGCCCAGTAGATGAGGAATAAACAAATAAGAACAGAGAGAGGGAGAGTAACTTACAAGACAGTTTACCTCACCCAAGCCTGATGAGCCAAAGCCACTCTAAAGACTGGCAACTCAAATGAATGGCCCCTCAATGAGTAACCTCTCTGTTTGCACCCGCATTACTTGTATTCCCCCTTTCTAATGAATCCCTCTTGCCGACTGGTCGCTCCTCAACTCAGAGAAACTGCCACAAAACCCTGCCTTTAAAATCTTGATCATCCTCCTGATTAAGAAGTAGCTCTTTTTATGCACCCCTGATGTGGATTGTCCCAACTCAGAGAAAACTCACTCGAAGCCCTACTTTTTAAATCTTGAACACGGACCTGACTGAAAAGTAGCTCTTTTTACGTACTCCCTCTGGCTGATTGGTCGCTCCTCAACTCAGAGAAAGTGCTGCAAATCTTCGAGATTGGCCAGTCAATCTCGACCACTGTTCTGTCTCTACAGATGCTGAGTTCTTCCAATTTGCTTTTTGGGGTTATTTTCCATTACTTGACAGATTTCAGAGCAATTCTGTCCACACTTGTTCAGACAAACATGATCCTAACCAAAATGAAGCATAATTCTAAGATATGGCAGCCGCTGGCTAAAACCATACGGCATAGGAGCAGAATTAAGTGATTTGGCCCATTGAGTCTGCTCCGCCATTCAATCATGGCTGATTTATTATCTTCCTCAACCCCATTCTCCTGCCTTCTCCCCATAACCTTTGATGCCCTGATTAATCAAGAACCTAACAACCTCTGTGTAAATATACTCTGTGACTTAACTTCCACAGTAGCAATGAATACCACAAATTCATCACCCTTTGGTTAAAGAAATTCCTCCTCTCTTCGATTTTAAAGGGACATCCTCCTTTTCTGAGTCCATGCTCTGGTCCTAGACTCCCCCAATATAGGAAACATCCTCTCTACATCGACTGTATCTTGGCATTTCAATGTTTGATAGATCTTAATGAGATTCTACCCCCCACCCCATTCTTCTAAACTATATGAATACAAGCCCAGTGCACCAAATGCACCTCATACGCAGGGAGGGCACCAGAGCCCTTCTCTTGCCTTGAATCTCTTTCTTTTAGAGAAGAGTTTTTAATTGAAGCAATCATCTCTGCATTATCTGGATGATTAAGCTGTGTGTTTAAGCTTAACTCCCCTAGACTACAGGTTGCAAGGTGATGAAAGCAGCTCTCTCATGAACTCAACAAACTCAGAATGTTTGAAAATGTAATCGAAATATTTTCGTGATAGTTTTGTGAAACTAGTCTGTTTAATTCACCCAGGTGATTTTTGTTGGCTGGTACAAAAATGCTTGAATAAATACATTTTAATGAGTTGGAACATCTGCGAAAGTGAGTGAGTGCTTGTGGTGTTCACCTGTAATTGAAATGGAGGCCAGACCAGGTTTACTGAGAACAGATTGAATTTTCCTTGGCTGTTATGGAGATTAATTTTAATTGCCCAGCAACAACTGAAAAGCCCGGTCTTTGGCATTTTACATTGCATCTGGATCAGTGAAGCTGTGTGTCCACAGTGTTCCTGCCAATGCTTTCACGAGGGAAGGCATAGGTAAACTGCAACAAATCAACAGTTTCCTGGGAAAAGTGATCAAAATACTTGGAATCATTCCAGAGTTAACACAAAGACACACGTGGAATAAATAGCGTTACAATAATAGTGCAGGGAAGTTTGAACGAATCATTTGGAGATATCTCAGAAGATCTATTCTGGGCCCAACATTTTGATGCAATGGCAAAGAGGTTTGAAGAGATTCAGCATGCCACCAAATACCCTTGAAAATTTCTACGGATGTACTGTGGAGAGTATTCTAACTGGTTGTTTCGTAGCCTGGGAGGGAGGCTCTGATTCACAGAATTGCAAACCACCACAGAGGGCTGTAGACTCAGCCTGCTCCGTCATGGACATGAACTTTCCCACCATCGAGAACATTTGCAAGAGCTAGTGTCTCAAGAAGTTGGCATCTATCATGAAGGACCGTCACCATTCAGGACATGTCTCACCTTGTTACTTCCAGCAGGTAAGACCCACACTCAACGCTTTAAGAACAGCATCTTCCCCTCTGCCATGAAACCATGATTACTACCTCATTATTCATCTTCTATAATACTTCTTTATTTCTGTATTAGATTTGGGAATGTTAGATTGGGAGCTCCTTCACTAGGAGCATTTCCAGACATTCTGTTTGAGGGAGTGTTCCAGGGTTCATGGTGGAGGGGAGGATAGCTACAAGATGACATAAAATATAACAGTATAGCACAATACGGCTCTTGGGCCCACAATGTTGAGCCAACATTTTAACCTGCTTCAAGATCAATCTAACCTTTCTCTCATACATAGCCCTACGTGTTTCTGTCATCCATGTGTCTTATCAAAAGTCTCTTAAAAGTCCCTAACGTACCTGCACCTACCACAACCCCTGTTCCATGCACTGACCACTCTCCATTAAAAAAAACTTACCTCTGAAATGCCTCCTTCAATCGCGTTAAAATTATGCCCTTTCATATTGGCCAGTTATGTTCTCAGAAAAAGATTTTGGCAATCCACTTGATCTATGCCTCTCATCATCTTGTACACCTGCATCAAGTCAATTCTTCCTTTGCTCCAAAGAGAAAAGCCCTAGCTCGCTCAGCCTGTCCCGTTGGTTAGGTTGTCACTGGGGAGTGTGGTTCCTCCAGTCAAACAGCAGAAGTATCTTTGTGGATATTGATCAGATTGTAATACAGGCTGAAGCTCTCTGGTTTGGTAACTCCCGTGGTCTGGTTGCCAAGCTGTGACGTCTGTCGAGGTCATGGCTTAGACTAATTGTTTTGTGTTAGGTTTTTAGGGATGGTTTTGGGGACAGCACAGGGATTTAGGGATCAGGTTAGGGTTTAGGGACAGGGATGAGTGGGAGCTAAAGGTCAGGGGCTGTAATTGAAGTGTCAGGGGCAGGGGCTGGTTGTGGAGTCCAGATTGGAGCATTCTGCTGTCGAAAGCCAGGGATCCCTGTGAGTTCGGAGCACCTCGTGGCTGAGGGCTGACAACCTCCCCAACCACTCTCCCCCCACCACCCAGGGTGTTAAGTCCTGGGGCTAGAGGTTTGAGCGAGTGCAGAATTTGAGGTGTGGAGTTCAGGGTCCTGTGACTGGAGAGTCCAGGGGTCGATACCAAAGCCCGAAGGTTGAGGACCGAAGTTGGCAGGTCCAGAAGTCGGAGACTTGATGTCTGCAAGTCTGCTGGAGGCCCAGAGACATGTGCTGGGGTTGGGGGCCTATCTTTGTGTGTGGGTGGAGAGAGGAAAGCGGCTTATTTTGCTCTTATTTTGTTGCGTGTTGTGTTCTATGTTCTTTTTTCTGGAAAAGATTATAGGCATGATATGTTGGGGATGGAATATGTGGAGACACTTGCAGGCTGCCCCCAGCACATCTTTAGGTTGTGTTGGTTGTTAAAGCAAACAATGCATTTCACTGTTTCGATGTACATGTGGTAAATGAATCTGAGTCTTTGAATCAGTAGTATTGATCTGTACTAATTAACTCATTCAAGCCAAGATCTAACTGAGTTCTAAAATTAACTAAGATCTGTACTAATCTGTAGGCAATTAACTGAACGGTGCAATGTTCTTTATTTCCTAGAGCTCTTATGTGACTTGGGAGTGTCCGTACTTTAAAATAACATTTCTCCTGCTCAAAGAAAGACATTCAGGGGCAATTTCTGAGGTCCAGATCTTTTGTGATCCGGCACTAGTTTCATCCCAAGGATGCTAGACCAGAGAATGGCATTCTGTACTTGAAAAACTTTTCATGTAAAATCCTCGACTTCCAATTGAAATGTTAAACGTGTTCAACAGCGGGAACCTGCACCCTTTCTGTGGAAGTCATTTAAAGGTCCTTCCAGACCATTGGATGGTTGACAGCAATTACATAAGTTCCTACTGAATTGATTCCAGAATTAAAGGGTTGGTTCTCTTTTCTTGCAGCAGAGAAGGCTAAAGGCCAAGGTAGAGTGGACGTGGAGAGAATGCTTCTTTTAGTGAGAGAGTCTAGGACCAGAGGGCAAAGCCTCAGAATAGGATGTCCCCTTTAGACCAGGAGGAACTTCTTTAGACAGAGGGTGGTGAATCTGTGGAATTCAATGCCATAAAAAGCTGTGGAGGCCAAGTCACTGAGTATATTTAAAGCGCAGGTAGCGAGGTTCTTAATTAGTGTAATGCCCTGGTTCACATTTTTGCTGTTAATGCTGTATGTATTTCATTCAGCAGTTCTGTAAGAGCAGCGTGTTCTGCTTTCAGCCTGTTTGGGTTATTGTTGAAGATAAGGGATGATTAGGAATGTGTGCCATCTACAAATGTAATTAGGATGGTGGAACTGGGAGGAGGTTTTTGATGACGGACACTAATGTTGGTCTTGGGTCCTTTGTTCGGCGGGAGATGAAGAGAGAAGATGCTGGAGAGAACAGGTAGTAGGATTTGACCTGGTGCGGGACCCTGATTCGATGGAGCCAAGTGCCGAGATCGATTGAGGATTGGTGAAAATTGATGAAATGTTGAGTTCCAATTTGTGCACATTTGACTGTTTAATTAAAATGGGCCCTTTTCCTTTTGTTTTTCTTTACTAACCCTTTAGTTATGTTAAAATTCATAAATATAATTGCTTTAATCGTATGCAGTGTACTGTCTGATATTTCGTGGCACTAATTTGTAGCCGAGTAGCAAATGACACAGCATCCCCATGAACCAGGATTTGGGGTGGGAGGGCCGTCTCAACCTCACGGGTTTGGCGGGACCGGAGAGTGTGTCTTCCCTGGACTTACGTAGCCAAGGAAACTAGGGGATTTCATTAGTAAGGATAACAAAGGTTACAGAGAGATAGCAGGAGAATGGGGTTGGGATGGATGATAAATCAGCCATGATGGAATGGCAGAACAGATTTGATTTGCAGAATAATCTAATTCTTCTCCTACGTCTCATGGTCTTATGGTCTAATTATTTCGGCAAAACATTGTGGGCTGAAGGGCCTGTCTTGTGATGTATTGTTCTATGTATTGCAGTCAAGTTGCCTCTCAACTTATTGGAACTGATACTTACACGCTAATATCCTTAAATATAGAGGCCAAGTGTACATAGTTCTCCAGTAATGGTCTCACTGTTGTGCTACTTAAATCAAATATAAGCTTCCTACTTGTGCATGCAATTCCCCTTGCAATAAACAATACCGTTCTGTCAGCTTACTTAATTACACGCTGCACCTGCAGGTTAGCTGTTTGAAAATTATGTACCAGTTCATCCAGATACCTCTACATCTCAGCATTCTGCGATCTCTCACCAATTAGATAAGATGCTTTCTTTTTATTTTTTATGCCAAAATAGACAATGTCACGTTTTCCCACACATCGCTCCATTTGCCAGATCTTTATTCACTCACTTAACCTTTTTGTATCCCATTATATCCTCTTTATGTCCTCTTCAGTGTGTTTTCCTCTGTGTCTTTGAGTCCTTGGCAATTTTAGTAATGAGTTGGTCTTCATCCAAGTCATTTTATATAAATAGTAAAAACTGACGCCCAAGCATTAATCCCTGTGGCGTACCACTTGTTACTTCTTGTCAATCAGGAAAAGATCTTTTTATGTCTACTCTTGGTTTCTTGTCAGCCGTCCAATCTTCACTGCACAGTCTCTAGATTTCACAGTTTATAGTTGCTAGATACACATCTCTCTATGGATGGAGAAATGGTGGGAGGCGTTTAACCTGGTCAGACTCCCAAGGTGTCGTACTTGGAGAAATCAAATGTAAAAGGGCTGTACACATTTAATGCAAAACCCTGCCGAGTATTGATGTACAGTGAGATTTTGGGAGTCCAAATCCGTAGCTCCCTGAAAGCGGCTGAACAGGTTGGCAGGGTGGTAAAGAGCACGTACACTTTGTCAGTGTATTATGTTCACGAGTCAGGGAAGTTACGTTGCAGCTTTATAAAACTCTGGCTAGGCCACACCTGGAGTATTGCACACAGTTCTGGTCGCCCTGTTATAGGATGGATGTGGAGGCTTAGGAGAGGATGCAGAAGAGGTTTGACAGGATGCGGACTGGATTAGAGGGCAGACGCTATAAGGAGATGTTGGGTTGTTTTCTCTGGAGTGGTGGAGGCTGAGGGGATTTGAGAGAGATTATAAGAGGCCTAGTTAGAGAAGATAGCTAGTAGTTGTTCCTAGGATCAATATGTCTGATACCAGAAGGCATGCATTAAGGTGAGAGGGAGGTGTGTGAAGCGAGAGAGTGGTGGGTCCCTGGAATGGGCTGCCCGGGGTGGTCGTGGAGGCAGATACAACAGAGGTGGTTAAGCATCTCCTAGTCAGGCATGTGCAGAGGTTAGAGGGATATGGACATTGTATAGGCAGACGTGATCAGTTTAGTTAGGCATTCGGTTACTCGTTTCATTAGTTCGGCACAGTATCATGGGCCAAAGGGTCTGTCCAGCCCTAGGACAGGCTGCCTCCAGGCCTCCAATCCTTAGGCCCGGTCTCTCAGACCTGCAGACATCAGGCCTCCAACATCCAGTCCCTGACCCAGACTGTAATGACTGCTGAAGATCAAGACACATTTAAACACTGTTCAAAGCAGTGGGAGCTTTGACAGAAGGTAAAGCCTGTCCTGGGGCTGTCAAAACCACTGTCATGGCATTCTAGGGATGGGGCCTCTGCTTGACACCCCCTGAGGACTTGTAGGTACTCAGACCTGCTGGCGGCCTCTAAGTTACAAGACCTGTCCTCTGCATCCTGCCCAGGTACGAGTGGTTGCTGTATCTGGGCAGCAGACCAGACTGGTCATGAGCTGATCCGAGATAATGCAGCTTCTCTCATTGCATAATGTGGAATCTGGATAAAACTTCAGTTCACGTTGCAGTGTATTAAACCTTGGTTACTGAGTATTGTGCGTAGTTCCAGTCACCCCATTACAGAAATAACGTGGAGGCTTTGGAGGGGGTGCAGAGGAGATTCACCAGGATGCTGCCTGGTTCAGGGGGTTTAAGCTACAAGCAGAGGCTGTGTCATTCCTGTGCTGTACTGTTCCACGCACGAAGCTGAGGTATATCCCAGTGAGCCGAAGGTGAAATGTTAACTCCATGCAGATGGAACTACATCACTGCACTGAAACAGTTAAATCAGTCCAGCTGCTCCATTCTGGTGCTGATCCACCAACCAAAACTCCTTTTGTGAGCCGTCCATATACAGTGCCTATCAGAAGTACTCACTCCCCCCACCTCTGAACCCTGGAAGTCTTCATGCTTTATTAGTTTACAATGTTGAATCACAGTGGATTTAATTTGGCTTTTTTAACACTGACCAACAAAAAAAAAGACTCTTTCGTGTCAAAGTGAAAACAGATCTCTACAAAATGATCTAAATTGATTACAAACACGAAATAAAAAATAATTGATTGCATGAGTATTCACCCTTTTAAGTGTGACACATCAAATCATCTCTGGTGCAGTCAATTGGCTTTAGAAGTCACATCATTAGTTAAATGGAGATCATCTGCGTGCAGTCTAGGTGTTTCAAATGATTGTAGTAAAGATACACCTGTATCTGGAGAGTCCAACTGCTGGTGAGTCAGTATCCTGGCAAAAACTACACCATGAAGACAAGAACACTCCAAGCAACTCTGTGAAAAGGTTATTGAAAAGCACAAGTCAGGAGATGGATACAATAAAATTTCCAAGGTACTGAATATCCCTTAGAGTAGAGTTATGTCAATCATCAAGAAATGGAAAGAATATGGCATAGCTGTAAATCTGCCTAGAGCAGGCCATCCTCAAAAACTGAGTGACTGTGCAAGAAGGGGACTAGTGAGGGAGGCCACCCAGAGACCTATGACAACTCTGGAGGAGTTACAAACTTCAGTGGCTGAGATGGGAGAGACTGTGCATACAACTATTGCCCGAGTGCACCAGTCACAGCTTTATGGCAGAATGGCAAAGAGAAAGCCACTGTTGGGAAAAAAACTCACATGAAATCTTGACTAGGGTTTTCCAGAAGGCATGTGGGAGACTCTGAAGTCAGCTGGATGAAGGTTTTATGACCTGATAAAACCAAAATTGAGCTTTTGGCCATCAGACTAAATGCTATGTTTAGCATAAGCCAAACACTGCACATTATCAAAACCACAATATCCCTACATGAAGCATGGTGGTAGCTGCATATGCTGCGGGGATGCTTCACTGCAGCAGGCCCTGGAAAGCTTGTGATGGTAGAGGGTAAAATGAATGCAAAAAAATACAGGGAAATCCTGGAGGAAAACCTGATGCAGTCTGCAAGAGAACTGAGACTTCAGAGAAGATTTGTTTGACCTCAAGCATAAAACAAAATCTACTCAGGAATGGCTTAAAACATCAAAGTCGATGTCCTGGAGTGGTCAAGTCAGAGTCCAGACGTCAATCCCATTGAGGATGCGTGGCTGGACTTGAAAAGGGCTGTTCACTCAAAATCCCCATGCAATCTGACAGAGCTTGAGCAGTTTTGTAAAGAGGAATGGGGGAAATTTGCAGCGTCTAGATGTGAGCTGCCAGAGACTCATCCACACAGACTCAAAGGTGCATCGACTGAATACTGACTTGAAGGGGGTGAATACTTGTGCAATCAATTATTTTGTGTTTTATATTTGTAATTAATGTAAATCACTTTGTAGAGATCTGTTTTCACCTTGACACAAAAGAGTATTTTTCTGTTGATCAGTGTCAGAAAAAGCCAAATTAAATCCACTTTGATTCAATGTTGTAAAACAATAAAAGATGAAAACTTCCAAGGGAAGGTGAAATCTTTTTAAAGGCACTGTACATGGTATTCCATTGGGTCACAGACTTGGGTCAGCTAGGTAGGTGACATGTTGTTCCAACCCAAGGTTGAGACCAAAATGAGATTGGATATAGCAGATTGGGTGCAGAATGTTTCACGTGTTCCAGAGATGTTAGGTATGTTCTGTATTCTGGTAATACAGATCCAAAATTTTTAAAAAAGTGACGTTGCAGGTAGATAGAGCTGTAAAAAGAGTTTTTAGCACATATGTGTACTGAGTACAGGAGTTGCAATGTTATGTTGAAGTTGTATAAGACATTGGTAAGGCCTAATTTGGAGTATTGTGTGCAGTTTTGGTCACCTACCTACAGGAAAGATGTGAATAAGATTGAAAGAGTAAAGAGAAAATTTACAAGGATGTTGCTGGGACTTGAGGACATGAGTTATAGGGAAAGGTTGAATAGGTTAGGACTTTATTCCTGGAGTGTAGGAGAATGAAGGGCGATTTGATAGAGGTGCACAAATTATGTGGACTATCGATAAGGTAAATGCAGGCAGGCTTTTTCCATTGAGAACATATTCACTCAGAGGCTGACACGAATGTGTCAGCGGAAGTGGTGGATGTGGGTTTGATTGCAACACTTTGGAGAAGTTTGGATAGAATCAGGGGAGGGTGTTGGAGGGCTATGGTCCAGGGGCAGGTCGATGGGACTAGGTGACTGTGCTGTCTACGTAGCTTCAACATTCCCCGTGTTTTAACAGGATGATTGCTTAGCTGATCCAGGACTCTGAAAGTCAGTGCTACTGTCACTTTTCCAAGTAGGAAGGTATATGAGGTGCAATGTGTTTTACACACGTTCTTATGTAAATGATTCTCCGCTTGTGCTAAACTCCATCTCGGTTAGAAATCCCATCCTCAAAAATGATTCAGTTGCCTGATCAGGTTTCTGCTTCGCCTGGCTTATTCCAAGAGCTTCTCCATTATTTAAAATAATTCCAAAAATGCCCATTTCTAACTAGCTGGTGATGATCAGATTTGTTTCTCTCTAATAAATCCATTTGTTTACATGTTCAGCTTTGGGTAGTGTTACGAACCCAGTAACTGGGTCACTTACCAGCAAAGATAGAGAGACCCGTTGAAGTCTGATGGTACTATTTTTAAAAGTTTTTATTTATAAAGGGGCACAAAAGTAAGGTTAATACAAACATTCAGATAATATACGTCGTCAATACTCAATCTAAAGCGCGGGTATAGTAATAATCATCAATAAGAAGTAGCTCTATCGTTTGTCTAAGGGTAAAAATATAGTCCGATGGAATTATAAAAGTCTCTCAAGTTCATGCAGGCTTTAGCCTTTGGGGACCGCTGGGTTTTCACTGGTTGGAGAGAGAGAGAGATTTGTGATAAGAGAAACTTGCCCGGGTCTTTGGATGAGGCCAATCCGATGTGTCGGGGGAGTTGGTTCCCCGTTGTTAACTACAGAAACTCGTTTCTGTGGTATCAGCCACCAGCTCCCAGGCCTGGGTACCGAACACATGTGGCTTCCTTCAAATGGCTGCCCGCTATACGGGATCGCTAGCGTCTGTTCTGGTGTGTCTGAGGGGCCGTCTCTACAGCCCCTCTTTTTATCTGGACTCACGGGGTCTCAGATGTTAATCAGGTTGGGATGATGCAATCTCTCCTCGTAGCCCAGCCCACGTTGCCCTGAGAGCTGGCACGTAGTATAGGATCGCAATCCACACAGGTGTCTCCAAGAAACAATGGCCAAATCCGTTGCTTTGTCTTGCTGAGGGCAGGACACATTCCAAAACCTTGAGGATTCTCTCTCATTTCCTGGGTCCAAGACCCGAATTAATAGCGATCTTGCGATTCTCAAGAAGGAGGGGGCTGGGATCATAACAGTAGAAAGCTTGTATCCCCCTTGAGAGATAAAAATCTGATTTTTTAAAGTTATTTATTCATGGTTTCTAAATGGGGAGCGATTTCAGAAATCTGAGGTGCAAAGGGACTTGGGAGTCCTCGTGCAGGTTTCCCTAAAGGTTAACTTGCAGGTGGAATTGGTGGTGAAGCCAAATGTAATGTTAGCATTCATTGCAAGAGGACTATACTGTAAAAGCAGGGATGTGATGCTGAGGATTTATAGGGCATTGGTCAGATCATACTTGGAATATTGTGAAGAGTTTTGGACCCCTTATCTAAGAAGAGATGTGCTGGCACTGGAGAGGATCCAGAGGTTCACAAGAACAAACCTGGATAAACACATGAGAAGATTAGTTGTAGATGGGTTTTCATGCTTGTCTCCTCGAACAAGAGATCTAATCCCAGTCTCTTCCATGAGGGTTAGCAAGCTCCCAGCGTGTCTCCTAAGTCCCATATGTTTCAATAAAATTGCCTCTCATTCTAATTGAGTATAGACCCAATCTATTCAACCCTTCCTTATCGGATCAACGTTCAAAGTGCAAACGTTTGTAAATTTATTAGCAACTACATATATGCTACCCTGAGATTAATTTTCTTGCAGGCATTCACAGTGGAACAAGGAAGTACAATAGAATCAATGAAAAATCATACACAAAGACCGGCAAACAACCTGCAAATACATCAAATAAATAAATAAATAAACAATATTGAAAACATGAGTTATAAAGAGTCCTTGAAACCGAGTCCATAGGTTGTGGAATCAGTTCAGTGTTGAGCTGAGTGAAGTTACCTACACCATTTCAGGAGCCTGGTGGTTGAGGGGTAATAACTGTTCTTCAGCCTGGTGGTGTGGGTCCGAAGGCCTCTGTGCCTCCTTGCCAATGGTAGTAATGAGAAGGGAGCACGGCATGGATTATGGGGGCCTTATTTATGGATACTGCTTTTGTGCAGCAGCAGTCCTTGTTCATTATGTAATTCCTCTGTATTCAGATTCAGACTTATTAAACACATCCAGTGATATCTTTCCTTATATAGAAGGATCAAAACTGTACACAGTATTCTGGATATGTACCTGACTAGTACCTTGTGCTGAAACATCCCCACTTTTATACTCCAATCCTCTTTCCTGATTGCTTGATGCATTTGTAGATCAGTCTTCTGTGTTTCATTCCTGTGTTTCTACCACATTCTTTCATGCTGCAACTTCTGAAATCTTTCCTCCTTTTAAAAGTGGTATTGATATTAGTTTATTATTGTCACATGTACCAAGATACAGTGAGACGCTTGTCTTGAATACTGTTCATACACATCAGAGCATTACGCAGCACACCAGGGTAGCTCAAGTTAAAACAATGAACAGAATGTCAAATAAAGTGTAACAGCTACAGAGAAAGTGCAGTGCAGATGGACGATCAGGTGCAACATCATAACAAGGTAGACAGTAAGGTTAAGAGTCAATCTTATTGTACTTGAGGACCATTTAGTAGACTTGTAACAGTGGGATAGAAGCTGTCCTTGAATCAAATGATATGGTCTTTCAGGCTTCTGCATCTTCTGCCTGATACAGGGAGGGAAAGAGGGAATGCCCAGAGATGGTCGAGTCGATGATTTTGCTGACTGCTTTACTGAGGCAGCAAGAAGTGTAGACAGAGTCCGTGGAGGAGAGGCTGGATTCCATGATGTGCTGAGCTGTGTCCACAACTCTGCAGTTTCTTGCCCTAATGGGCAGAGCAGTTGCTGTGGCAAGCTGTTAAATATTCATCTGCTTCATTGTTATTCCTTTCACTTGAATCTTGTTGCTCCATTTTAGAAGGCTGCAGACTAAGTACAGGTAGAAGAGCTGGGTACTCGAGGGTCAGTATGGGTATTGGGGATTACTAGGGTGAGAACATCCTTCAGGAATTACGTGGCCCGCAGGTGAAGAGTGAGAACCGGCTTTTAAAAGTACTTTCAAATATAACCTGGCAACAGTCAAACAATCAGTTTTGAATTTTAAAGAACTTCAATTGCACTCTCACTAAGGTTAGCTTTTTAATTCCCAGTTCATTTATTTGTTCAATGGTGCAGAGCGACTCATTGCAGGCTGCTCTCTCCACACCCACTCGTTACTGCTGTCATGTTTGCTCAACATTCCTTGTTTCTAAAAATTGCCAATAGCATTCTTTTCTATCTACCTGCACTGCACTCTCTTTGTAGCACTTGATTCTGCTTAATATAGAAGGGTGTCCAGAACTGTACACATCTATCGTAATGTCTTCATAGCAGAAACCCTCCACAGACTCTATCTGCTCTTCTCATTGCCTCAGTAAAGCAGCTAGCATTACTAAAGACCTGTGACAACCTGTGACAACCAACTAGTGGGAGTATTCAAGGACATTTTCAACCTCTCACCGCTATGTGTGGAAGTTCCCAC
Organism: Hemitrygon akajei; assembly: GCF_048418815.1. NCBI lineage: Eukaryota > Metazoa > Chordata > Chondrichthyes > Myliobatiformes > Dasyatidae > Hemitrygon > Hemitrygon akajei. The sequence goes on along the minus strand of NC_133133.1, from coordinate 112,903,472 downwards.
TTGCTTCAAAAAGGCAACAATTATACCAATGCCTAAGAAGAATAATGTGAACTGCATTAATGACTATCGCCTGGTAACACTCACATCTGCAGTGATGAAATGCTTTGAGAGGTTGGTCATGACTAGACTGAACTCAGCAAGGGCCTGGACCCATTGCAATTTGCCTATCGGCACAATAGATCAACGGCAGATATAACCTCAATGGCTCTCCATACGGCTTTAGACCACCTGTACAACACAAACACCTACGTCAGGATGCTGTTCATTGACTATAGCTCTGCATTTAATACCATCATTCCCACAATCCTGATTGAGAAGTTGCAGAACCTGGGCCTCTGTACCTCCCTCTGCAATTGGATCCTCGACTTCCTGACCAGAAGACCACAGTCTGCGGATTGGTGAGGACATCTCCTCCTCGCTGACGATCAATGCTGGCGCATCTCGGGTGTGTGCTTAGCCCACTGCTCTACTCTCTATATACACATGACTGTGTGGCTAGGCAGGCTCAAATACCATTTATAAATTTGCTGATAATACAGCCATTGTTGATAGAATCTCAGATGGTGATGAGAGGGCGTACAGGAGTGAGATATGTCAACTAGTGGAGTGGTACTACAGCAACAACCTGGCACTCAACATCAGTAAGAACTGATTGTGGACTTCAAGAAGAGTAAGACAAAGGAACATATACCAATCCTCATAGAGGGATCAGAAGTGGAGAGAGTGAGCAGCTTCATGTTCCTGGGTGTCAAGATCCCAGAGGATCGAACCTGGTCCCAACATATTGATGTGGTTATAAAGAAGGCAAGACAGCCGCTATACTTTATCAGGAGTTTGAGGAGATTTGGCATGTCAACAAATACACTAAAAAATCTCTATAGTTGTACTGTGGTGAGCATTCTGACAGGCTGCATCACTGTCTGGTATGGGGGTGGGGCTACTGCACAGGACTGAAAGAAGCTGCAGAGGGTTGTAAATCTGATCAGCTCCATCTTGGATAGTAGCCTACAAAGTACTCAGGGCATCTTTAGGGAGCTGTGTTTCAGAAAGGCAGCATCCATTATTAAAGACCTCCAGCATCCAGGGCGTGTCCTTTTCACACTGTTACCATCAGGTAGGAGATACAGAAGCCTGAAGGCACACACTCAGTGATTCAGGAACAGCTTCTTCCTCTTTGTCATCTGATTCCTAAATGGACATTGATTCTTTGGACACTACCGCACTTTTTTTTAAATATACAGTATTTCTGTTTTTGCATGTTTTTTAAAATCTATTCAATATACATTTACTGTAATTGATTTACTTGTTTATTTATTATTATTGTTATTTTTAATTTTATTTATTATTTTTCTCTCTCTGCTAGATTATGTATTGCATTGAACTGCTGCTGCTAAGTTAACAAATTTCACATCACATGCCGGTGACAATAAACCTGATTCTGAGACCCGACCCGCTCCGGACAGTCTCTCGTCTCCACTCCCCGCCCCCATTCAGGTTGAAAATAGAAAAGCCTGAAAGCATGTACTGCCAGTTTCAAGGACAGCTGCTATTAAACAGTCCCCAAGTATAATGTGACAGATTCTGACTTTGCAATCTACCTCTGTATGATGTTGGATCTCAGGTTAGTTAAGGAACTGGAGCTGCAGCTGGATGACTTTCAGCTCATATGGAAGAAGGAGGAAGTGATAGGTAGGAGCTACAGGGAGGTGGTCACCCCTAGGTTGCTGGAGGCAGGCAACTGGGTGTCAGGAGAAGGAAGGGAAATGGATAGAAAAATAGAGGGCTATGGGTTCGGCACAGCTTTGGGCCTGTATTGTGCTGTGGGTTTTCTATGTTTCTAATGCCAAGTACCCCTCTGGCATTCTCCTTAGTAATAAGTACAGCACTTAGGATATTGTTGGGTGGTGGGGGTGGGGGGGTCAACCTACCTAGGGGAGCCTCAGCGACCAGATCTCTGGCACTGAGTCTGGCGCTGTGGCTCAGAGGAGAACTGGTGAAAAGGACTGCAGTGGTGATGGGAGATCCTGCAGTCAGAGGAAAAGAGACAAGATTCCGTGGTTGTGATAGAGACACCCGGGTGATATGTTGCCTCCCGAGTGCCAGGGTCAGAACGGGTAGACAGGAACCTAATGGGGAAGGGTGACAGCCTGAAGTCTTGGTACATTTTGGCACTGATAACATAGGCAGACAAGGTGAGGAGGACCTGAAGAGAGATCTTGGGGAACCAGGAAGAAAGCTGAAAAACAGGACCTCCAGGGTAGTAATCTCTAGATGTGCCACTGAAGGTAGGAATAGGGTGATTTGGCAGGTGAGTGCACAGCTGAGGAACTGGTACAGGGGGCAGGGCTTCAGATTTCTGCATCATTGGGATCTCTCCTGGGGAAGGAATGACCTGTACAAAAAGGATGGGTTACACCTGAACCTGAGGGGGACCAATAACCTTGTGGGCAGGTTTGGTAGAGCTGTTCAGTTGGTTTAAACTAATTTGGCAGGGGGATGGAAACAGGAGTGATCAGGCTGAGGACGGGATAATTGGCTTACAAACAGAGACAGTGTATTGAGACAGCCTGATAATAGGGCAAAATCACAGTCAACGGGACAAGTTGCAATGTAAGTGGGGGACAAAATCAAAGAAGGATGATGAATACAAGACTGAAAGTGTAATTTTTGAATACCACAGTATACAGAATAAGTTAGATGAACTTGCAGTACAGTTACAGATCGACCTGTGTGATGTAGTGGGCATCATTCAATCGTGGCTGGAAGTTTATAGCTAGGAGCTTAATGTCCAAGGATATACAAGGACAGGCAGGTAGGCCAAGGGGGTCAGGTGGCTCTGTTGGTAAAAAAGAAACCAAATCATTAGAAAAAGTTGACATAGGATCAGAAAGGGTAGAATAATTGTGGGAAGAGCTATGAAAATGCAAGGGTGAAAAGACTCTGATGGGAGTTATACACAGACCTCCAGATAGTAGTATAGACGTGGTCTATGAGTTACAATGGAGAGATGAAAATGCATGTCAAACAGCAATGTTATGATGGGGGATTTCAATATGCAGGTAGATTGGGAAAATCAGGTCAGTGCTCCTGATTTTCCCAAAGTGGCGGGGGGGTCTTTCTAGAATGCCTACGAGATGGTTTCTTAGAGCAATTTGTGGTTAAGCCCACTGGGCAGCTGTTCTGGATTGGGTGTTGAATCAGAAATGATTAGAGATCTTAGGGTAAAAGAACCCTTAGGTTCCAGTGATCATAATATGATAGAATTCACCCTGGAATTTGAGATAGAGAAGCTAAAGTCAGATGTATCAGTATTACAGCGGAGTAAAGGGAACTACAGAGGCATGAGAGAGGTGCTGGCTAAAATTGATTGGAAGGAAACACTAGCAGGGATGATGGCAGAGCAGCAATGGCTGGAATTTCTGGGAGCAATTTGAAAGGCACAGGATAGGTACATCCCAAAGAAAAAGTAGTATTCTAAAGGCAAGATGATGTAACCATGGCTGATGAGATGTTAAAGCTGGAAAGTGATACTGGAGAGATAGTAATGGGAGAGAAGGAAATGGCAGGCAAACTGAATAAGTATTTTGCATCAGTCTTCATTGTGGACACACTAGCAGTATGTCAAACTTCGAGAGTGTTGGGGCAGAACTTTGTGAAGTTGACAATACTTGGGAGAAGGTCTGAAGGTAGATAAGTCACCTGGACCAGATGGTCTACACACCAGGGTTCCGAAAGAGGAGGATAAAGAGATTGTGGAGGCATTTAGTAATGATCTTTCAAGAATCAGTGGATCCTGGCATGGTTCCAGAGGACTGGAAAATTGCAAATGTCATTCCACTTTCTGGGGTTGAAGGTAGAGAGGCTGAAGAAAGGGAAATTATAGGCCACATAGTGTAATGTCAGTGGTTGGAAAGATGTTGGTGATCAATGAGCAGGTGTTCAGGTTTAATAAAGTAGCCATTGAGTGCACATTTCATATGGGGTTGAAGGAGGCCATTTGGCCTATTGTCCATGCTGGCTCACAGAGCAATCCTATTCTGCAATTTTCTTCCTGCCTGTATTCTCCCACCAATCCTCATCCTCGTGTGGGATAAGTTACAGTTGCCAGTTAGCCTACCAACCGGAGTACCTGGAAGAAACCCACATGGACATAGCAAGAGCATGTAAACTCCACACAGACAGCACCCAAGGTCGGGATTGAACCCAGGCCTCTGATGCAAAAGGTCCATGCCCCTATTTTGAATCAGAGTCAGACTTATTATCAATGATATATGTCATGAAATTTGTTGTTGTATGGCAGCTGTGCAATGCTAGGCATAGAAGTTGATTTGCAATAACTATATAGATGATAGGTAGATGATGAATAGAACATGTCCTCCTCACTGACAATCCACACTGGTGCAACTCAAGGATGTGTGCTTAGCTCACTACTCTACTCACTCTACATCCATGACTGTGTGGTTAGGCACAGTTCAAAAGCCATCTATAAATTTGCTGATGACACAACCATTGTTGGCAGAATTTCAGATGGTGTTCAGGAGTCATACAGGAGCGAGGTAGATCAGCTGGTTGAGTGGTGTCACAGCAACAATCTTACACTCAATATCAGTGAGTCCAAGGAATTGATTGTGGATTTCAGGAAGGGGAAGTTGAAGGAACACACGCCAGTCCTCATCGAGGGGTCAGAAGTGAAAAGATGAGCAGTTTCAAGTTCCTGGGTGTCAATGTATCTGAGGATCTATATCAATCCAGTAACAGTGAATGCATGACAGTGGCTATATTTTGTAGCTATATTTTATTAGGAGTTTGAGAAGAATTGGTACGTCACCAAAGATACTCTACAAATGTACCGTGGAAAGCATTCTAGCTGGTTACATCACTGTCTAGTATTGGGGGAGGGGTGTGGGGACAGGGGTGTAACTGCACAGGATCAGAAAAGGCTACAGAATGCTGAAAACAATCCAGCTCCATGTGGGCACTAGCCTCCGCAGTATTGAGGACATCCTCAAAAGGCGATGCCTCAGGAAGTCGGTATCCATCATTCAGGGCCCCCTTCTCGTTGCTACCATCAAGGAGGAGGTATCGGAGCCTGAGGGCACACACTCAATGGTTCAGGAACAGCTTCTTCCGCTCTGTCATCAGATTTCTGAATGGACAATTAACCCATGAACACTATGTCAGTGTTTGTTACTCTCTTTTGACACTAATTTAATTTATAAATGTATTTATTATTTCATTACTGTAATTTATAGTATTATTATTATGCATTGCAATGTATTGCTGCAGCAAAACAACAAATCTCACAACTTTTGGCAATGATATTAAACCCGGTTCTGTTCTGATTCGGAGAGAGATAGAAAGATAGATAGTCTGAAAGAGAAATGAACAAGGTCATGTTCATGGGATATGGACCATTCAGAAATCTGTTGGCAGAGAGCAAGAAATTGTTTCTAAAACACTGAGTGTGTGTCTTATGGCTCCTGTACCTCTTCCCTGATGGTAGTTAATGAGAAGATGGCATGTCCCTGATGGTAGTTAATGAGAAAATGGCATGTCCCTGGTGGTAGTTAATGAGAAGATGGCATGTCCCTGATGGTAGTTAATGAGAAGATGGTGTGTTTCCTTGTTTACGGATGCCACCTTCGTTGGACATCACCTTTTGGAAATGTGCTCAGTAATGCGGAGTTCTTGTTCACCCTCTGCAGCCTTTGTGATCCTGCCCAATTAAAGGTGAACTGTTTTTATTTTCCTTAGTAGGGCCCTCTCATTCAGTGTCATAGAAACAGGCTAATCTGGTCATTGCCACGTTTCTCTCTGTGGGAGCTGGCTGTGAACAGATTGACTACATCCCTGAAGGGGGTTTTCATGTTCATGGTGTAGCACGGCAGTGTGGACTCCCAGGATGAGAAACTGGCCAGTTGGAACAGGATCAGGAACAATAGCTTCCCTTTGGTGGCGGTCAGAATTTGTTCCCCAGAGTGCGGTGAATTCTGAATGCTTAATTGACTGTAAATTATCTTGGGATACTACAAACCATGCTCAATATGTGCAAACTTTATCGATTAAATGATTGAGTGATGGCCTGTGGCACAGAGCAACATATGTATTTGAGGATTGATAGACGTGCTGCCATGGCAACAGATATAAGGTACGCAGAATAGTCTTAAAGCTTTTGGCATTTCCAATGAAAGTTGAAAGTGGAGTTTATTGTCAGATGTACATGTATGCACAGGTGCAATGAAATCTTGTCTGCAGCAGCATCACAGGCTCATAGCATCAGATAAACAGAAGGATTCAAAACAGGGAAGGGGAATGGGCTTCCTTTCTAGTTCCAATGAAGGATCTTGGCCTGAAACATTGACAGCTTATTCTTCTCTATATTTACTGTCTGACTTGCTGAGTTCCTCCAGCATTTTGTGTGTTACATAGCAGCAGATAAGTAGCATTCACAAGAAAAGCACAAACTAACTACATTTATTATGCAAAATTATACATACAATTAGAGCAAAAAAAAGTCCATTGTTGTCAAAGTGGTCATGGTGTGGCTATACTGAGGTGTCGATTAAGGCTGTGCAGGTTAGTTCAACAGCTGAATGGTTGAAAGAAATAGATATTTTTTCTTTCTATTTATTAGAGGTACACCGTGGAACAGGCTTTTCTGGCCCAATGAACTATGCTGTCCAGCAACCCACCTATTTAACCCTAGCCTAAACACAGGTCAAGTTACCTACCAACTGGTACAGCTTTGGGCTGTGGTGGGAACCAGAGCGTGCAAAGGAAGCCCACACACTTAAGGGGAGAATGTATAAACACCTTACAGATGGTGCTGGAGTTGAAATCCAAATTCTGAACACCCCAAAGTGTAATAGCATCGCACCAACTGCCAATTGAAGCCTTCAGACTTCTGTACCCCCTGCCTGATAGTAGCTGCCACAAGACGGCATGGCCCCAATGGTGGGATCTTTGATGATGGAAGTTATCTTTTTGAGTCAGTTCCTCCTGTAGATACTACTGATGCTGGGGAGGGATGTGCTTGTGATATATTGGGCAGAGTCTACTACTCTTTACATATATACAGTTGGTACATTTGAAGTTTAGTCCCCTCTAGGAAAAACAGCAGCTCACAAATGTCACAGTTAGTGTGTATTCTGGAGTTAGGGTACAGAGCAAATATTAACTTCTGCAACCGATATTCAGACCTGAATATAGATTGTGGATTGATTTCAAAAAGCAACTTGGAACAGTAAATTGGAGACCAGGAAACACCCATTTAACTGATGTATGTCTGCATATGCATGAATGCAATCAACAGTGCTTTGCATGAATAGGACTCAGAGACCACAGTAATTAACACTCATTTTGGTTGTTGGTGAGAAGAATCAGGTATTTGAAAACTACATGTAACTCGAAAGAAGCATTATGAGGGCATTGTAACTATAGAAATTGGCCTGTTACCTTTGTTCTTTAACATATAAAAATGTGCTGAAATGTTGACTCTCTGTCTGTCTCTGTCTGTCTAGTTACTTTGTTCACATTACAACATTTGGGGGCTATCAAAGAAAATTAATTATAGCTATTCTATATTTGAGATATTGATCAATAAAGATTGACAGAAATACAGTACACTCCTAAATATCTTGGTCATTGGAAACAAAATGATTTGATCATTGATCCAAACTGCATTCAATATACTGTACTCTGATTACAGAACTGGGTAATGAAAATTTTCCCTTATGGTGGTCATAAATGACAAACAAAAATTTATGATATGGAATAAATATTTACTCTTAAAGAATGTGAGGAAAAAATAACTCAATTGGAATTTTGTATTCAGTTCTGATCATCTCATTATAGGAAGGATATGGAAGCTTCAAAGCGGGTCCTGAGGAGATTTACCAGGATGTTTCCTGGACCAGGTATCTAGAAGTTCAGTGAGCTGGGGCTTTACTCTGTGGAGTGAAGGACAATCGGAGATGACTTGCTAGTGGTGTATAGAATGATAAGAGGCATAGATAGAGTGGCAGTTAGTGCCTTTTAAAAAAAAACAAGGTGGCAATAGCTAATACAAAAGTGCATAATTTTAAGATAATTAGATGGAAATATAGGGAGATGTCTGCCAGGGCTGGTGGTAAGGCAGATACACCAGGACGATTTAAGAGACTCATGGATGATAGAAAAATGGAGGGCTACATGGGAGGAAAGTGTTAGTTTTATCTTGGGATAGGTTAAAAGCTCACTACAACATCATGTAGGCCTGGAACATGCTTTACCATTCTATATTCTAAACATAATGTGAAAGAAACAATAAACATTGTCAATTTTTGTCAAGGCCAGGAATTAAAAGAAAAATGCAACATTGATAGCTTTTTTAGGAATGCAACCTCTCTGTAATGGGTGAACTGCACTGGGGTTTCAGGAAGATCCCAATTTAAAATTACGATTGTCATATTGGAAGTAAAAACCTAATTTTCAAAGCAAGCTGAAAATGCTGGAAATACCCGGCAGGTCAGGCAGCGTCTGTGGAGAGAGAAGCAGAGCTCGTGTTTCAGTTGAATGGCTCTTCATTCGATCCCCCGATTGTTAGTTCACGATTGTGACATCTGCAACCTCACTGGTTATAGCTCCACGAACAATCTGCTGGAAGAACTGAGGGTCGAGCAGTATTTGATCCAAAATGATGAAGTTCTTTCCCCTCCCCAACTGCCACAGTCATTGCTCAACTCGCTATGTTCCCAAAAGTAGAATGGGTGTTACTCCAGATTCCAATATCTCCAGTCTTCACTGGTTGGGTCTTGTAGGCTGGACAAGTGCGCAAGCCTGCCCTGTTGCTAAAGATAAAAGGAAATATTAGCTTTATTTGTCACACGTATATCAAATGTACAGTGAAATGCATCTTTTGCTTCAATGACCAACACAGTCCAAGAATATGCCGGGGGCAGCCCGCAAATGTCACCATGCTTCCGGTGCAAACGTAGCATGTCCACAACTTACCAATGCTAACCCGTGCGGCTTTGGAATGTGGGAGGAAACCAGAGCACCCAGAGGAAACATAGACGGTCATGGGGAGACCATACGAACTCTTTACAGATAGTAACGGGAACTAAACCCTAATTGGTGATCAATGCCATTGTAAAGTGTTCCACTAACTGTTACACTCCTATGCATAGTAATTCTGACACAGGACAGTAGCTGGTTCAGGTCTGAGTTAGCAATAATTAAGTGCAGGAACAGATGTAAGGAAATCCTTTGGTTCACAGTGAAAATTGGACCATCTCATCCTTGGTACCCTGTGGGATTTTGCACACTCAATTAGCTGCCATGTTTCCACTTTCTATGAATGACATATTTAGTGGCTGCTATGTGCTTTGTGTTCTCTGAAGTGGTAAAAGATAAAACACTTCTGCTTTTCAAGTTTTGCTCTTGCATAAAAACATAGGAAACTGGAGGATGAGAAGGCCATTGAGATTCCAATGTTATCAACCTCCTTTACAGCCATAATGAGGCCGTGCTCAGGTTGTCAGTACTGGATAGGAAAGGAGAATGTACAGGAAAGTGTCAGAACACTTCATGTTCTATCTGGGTAGTCTCCAACTTGTTGGCATGAACAGTTAACTTCCAGTAATTTCTCCCCCCTCCCCCTTCTCTCTTTAACCATTCCCCACTCTGGCTCCACTCTTACACCCTCTCTTCTCCTCACCTGTCCATCACCTCCCTCTCATACTCCTCTTCCTTCCCTTTCTCAGGGTCCACTGTCCTCTCTATTAGATTCATTCTTCTTCAGCCCTTTAATCCTTCCAACTATCAGCTTTCAGCTTCTTACTTCATACCCCTTCCCCACCCCACCCCCCCTCCTCACTGGTCTCTCACATCAGCGGACAGCTTGTACTCCTCCCCCCCACCTTCTTAATCTGTTTTTCCCCTCCCTTTCCTGTCCTGATGAAAGGATTCAGCTCAAAATGTTGAGTATTTATTCCTCTCCATAGATGCTGTCTGACCTGTGGAGTTCTTCCAGCATTTTGTGGGCATTGCTCAAGATGCCTAGCATCTGCAGAATTTCGTGTGTTTAACGTCAAATATTTGCTGTCCCATCTAATCTCCACTTATTTTTTTGCCATTTTCCTGAAAACCAGTATCTTCATTTTGAATAGATCCCAAGTTTGGACATTCAGTGGTTTCCTGGGCAGAAAATTCCAAAGATTCACAATCCTTGGAGTGGCAGAAGCCTCAGACCCTAACACCAACACCTTTATCCTGACTTGGTGGCTCTGGATGTAGACACTCCAGCCTGGCGAAACAGTCACTTGCCTTTCATAGAACAGAGAATATTACATATTTCATAGAATATTACAGCTCAGGAACCAGCCCTTTGGCCCACAGTATGGTGCTGAACCAATTAAATTAGTAATCAAATAGCCAACTAATTTCTTCTGCCCTCACAATGTCCATATCCTTCCATTGCCTATCTAAATGTCTCTTTATAATCCCTCTACCACCAGCCCAGACAACACATGCCAGGCACCCACCACTCCTTTGAAATGACCCCCTTTGGAATTCTTTTGTTTTCAATGGTATTGCTACTTTTTTTTCCATGATTTGTCTTTTGCACAGTGGTTGTTCATCTTTATGTATCATTTTCATAAATTCTACTATATTTCTTTATTTTCTTGTAAATGCCAGCAATAAAATAAATCTCAAGGGGTTGTATGGTGACTCATTGGCCATTTTTATTAGGTATGCCCTGTACCTAATAAAGTGGCCACTATGTTATGTTCATGGTCTTCTGCTGCTTTAGTCCATCCATTGCAAGGTTTAACTGTTTGTTGAGGGATGCTCTTCTGTACACCACTGTGGCAATGCGTTATCTGCGTTACTGTTGCCTTCCTGTCAGTTTGAACTAGTCTGGCCATTCTCTTCTGACCTCTCTCGTTAACAAGGTATTTTCACCCATTGGACTGCTGCTCTCTGGGTTTTTTTTTCCCTTGTCACACCATTCTCTGTAAACCATAGAGACAGTTGCACATGAAAATCCCAGGAGATACTCAAACCACCCCATCTGGCACCAACAATCATTCCGCGGTCAAAGTCACTCTGATCACATTTCTTCCCCATTCCAGTGTTTGGTCTGAACAACAACTGAACCTCTTGACCACGTCTGCGTGCTTTTATGCATTGAGTTGCTGCCACACGACTGGCTGATTAGATATTTGTATTAACAAGAAAATGTGCAGATGTACCAAATAAAGTGGCCACTGATTGTATGTTTTTTGATAATAAATCTACTTTGACTTTGACTCTGTAAGCTCCCTCTACACGATCGTCTTAGCTCAGAAACCAATCCGTCAAACTTTCAAGTATATCTTTCCTTAGTTGCAGAAACTGCTAAGAGTTGTGGACATCTCACCATGTCACAGAAACCAGCCTCCCCTCCATGGGCTATGTCTATGCTTCTCATTGCCTTGCTAAAGCAACCAGCACCCCACCCACCCCTGACATTCTCTCTTCTCCCCCCTCCTATCAGATAGAAGATACAAAAGCCTGAAAACATGTACCACCAGGCTGAAGGACAGCTTCTTCCCTGCTGTTATGGACCATAAATTCACAAGTCTCAGCTCAAAGCGTTGACTGTTTACTCTTTTCCATAGGTGCTGCCTCAACCTGCTGAGTTCCTCCAGCATTTCGTGTGTTCCTAACTCACCAGGATTGACCTCACAGTAATAGAATCATAGAAGACTACAGCACAGAAACAGGCCCTTTGGTCCATCTAATCTGTGCTGAACCATTAATCTGCCTGGTTCCATTGACCTTCGCCTGGACCATAGCCCTCTATACTCCTCTCATCCATGTGCCTACCCAAATTCCTTTTGAATGTTGAAATCGACCCCACATCCACCAGCTGTGCTGGCAGCTCATTCCACACTCCCACCAGCCTCTGAGTGAAGAAATTCCCCCTAGTGTTCCTCTTAAACATTTCACCTTTCACCCTTAACAATCTGCTTCTTCATGGCCTGCCTGTACTTCACTTTCTCTGTAACTGTAACACCTCACTCTACATTCTGTTACTGCTTTCCCCTTGTGATGAAATGATTAATGGCACACAAAACAATTTTCATCGTACCTCAGCTCTTGTGACAAAAATAAACCAATTTATCAATATTTTTAAGGATTGCACTCATTATTGTAGAATTGTCAATGTCTATGATTTGCTACTCACAAGAGATTCTTCAGATGCTGGAAATCCAGAGGAACATACATAAAATGCTAAGGAACTCAGCATGTCAGGCAGCATCTGTGGAGGGAAAAACATTTGGCACTTTGGGCTGAGCTTCTTCATCAGTACTGGAAAGGAAGGGGGAAGAAACCAGAATAAAAAAATTGGCAGCAGGGATACAAGCTGGTAGATAATTGGTGAGACCAGCTGAAGGGGAAGCTAAGTGGGTGCGTATAAGAAGGGGAGGGGGGATGAAATTAGATGCTAGGAGGTGATAGGTGGAAAAGATAGAGGGCTGAAGAAGAAGGAATCTGATTGGAGAGTAAATCACCAATGAGGCCAACTTATCAAACTAACAAGAACACAGGTGGAAGAATTAATGTTCTGATGAACTGCCTTGGCCTAAAATGTCGACTGTTTATGTCCTTCATTAGAAGTAATAGTGTGGTCACTTGAGTCGAGTCGGTTGTATGTTGATGGGTCCTCAGATGGCTGTAGAGGCCAGTCTGGGATCCACATATCCTGGTGCAGTGTGGACACAAGTAAATGGTAGCTGTGTCTAGTGGTTGGGTCTTTCGGTTGTTCCGTGTCCAGCTTGGCAGCTGCTGCTTGTTCTCTGCAGCACAACGAAGGTGGTTCTCATGTAGCCCAGCTCCCACTTGAACAGATTTCCTCCAGGTGTATCTATGAGTGCACTATCTTCCCAGCCTTCCATAGATGCAGTCTGACCTGCTGAGTTCTTCCAGTGTTTTGTGTTTGTCCTCGTAGATGTGTATATGTTTTGGCATTTGAACTGAACCACGTCACCTTACTTGTATGCTGTTTCTAAAAATTTGACTGTCAATTTCTCCGTCCAAGCCCTGAGCTTAATGTGACATCAGTGACATTCACAGACAATGTACAAATGTTAATATGACATCAGTGACATTCACAGACAATGTAAAAATGTTATGAATAAATAACATCTTGTGCTTAATGGGTCACTTGTAGACATAGTAAATTATATTACTAAGGAAGTGCGACGGGTTCCTGTACTTGGATGTCAGAGGGTGTGTTTAATAGGCCCGATGCTGCATATAATTGAAATCCACGCAGTTCTGTCCGATGAAGAAGCTGCTGCAATTGCTTTATGGAAATACCCCAAACCATTGATATTTTTGGGCACAGAAATATTTCCTTTAGTGGAGACATAAGATGATGTGTCTTGCTCTGAAACGTCGACTGTCCATTGACCAGCTGAGTTCCTTCAGCATTTTGTTTGTTGCCCCAGACTCCTTTAATAGTTAAGTTACTGGAATAGTATCCAGAGGCTTTGAGTTTATCCAGAAACACAGGCTCAAATCCCACCATGACAGCTAGGGGCTTGAAAGAAATCTGCAGTTAAATCAGGATCAGTAATATCGATAATGAAACGACTGGATCTTCATAAAAAAGCCCATCGAGTTCACTAATGTCTGATGGGGAGGAAAATCTGTTATCCTTACAGTGAATGTCCTAGATGTGACTCCAGACTCTCCGATGTGACTGTAAGACCATTAGCATAGGAACAAGAGGTAGGCTGTTTGGCCCTTTCAGCCTGCCTTGCTATCCAATAAGAATTCACCTTTCCTTATCCACTTCCCAAACTATCCAATAATATTTAATCCTATTCCTTATCAAGAGTCTCAGTCTCAGTTCTGAATGTAAATTGATAAATTGGTTTATTATTGTTAGCAAAAAACGTCTTTAATATTGTCCTTACAAATCAATTCATCTCAACAGTGCAAGGTAAAACAATAACAGAATGTAATGTTACAATTCCAGGGAAAGTGTGGTGCCGGTAGACAGTCAGGTGCAAGCCTACAACGATGTAAATTGTGAGGTCAAGAATCCATTTATTCTACTAGGAGACCATGAAGTAGTGTGATAACAGCAGTGATAACCTTGCGGTTCAGCGACATCTAATGTAGCACCTCTGAGTGAATGGAATGGAGAGGAAGGAATCTGATAGGAGAGGAGGGTGACCCATAGGAGACAGGGAAGGAGGAGGGGGCACAAGGGGAAGTTGATAGGCAGGTGAGAAGAGATAAGAGGCCAGTGTGGGCAACAGAAGAGGGAAGGGGGAGGACATTCTCTTTTACCAGGAGAAACCTATAGTAAAACCAGATCTAACATATAGAGGGGCTTTGAGGAAAGAGAAGCAGAATAAAGGTAGTAAGGTAGAAGGGCTAAAGTGTGTGTACTTCAATGCAAGAAGCATCAGGAACAAAGGTGATGAACTGAGAGCTTGGATACATACATGGAATTATGATGTAGTGGCCATTACGGAGACTTGGCTGGCACCAGGGCAGGAATGGATTCTCAATATTCCTGGATTTCAGTGCTTTAAAAGGGATAGAGAGGGGGGAAAGGGGAAGAGGGGTGGCATTACTGGTCAGGGATACTATTACAACTACAGAAAGGGTAGCAGGATCCTCTTTTGAGTCAGTATGGGTGGAAGTCAGGAACAGGAAGGGAGCAGTTACTCTACTGGGGGTATTCTATAGGCCCTCTGGTAGCAGCAGAGATACCGAGGAGCAGATTGGGAGGCAGATTTTGGAAAGGTGCAAAAATAACAGGGTTGTTATCATGGGTGACTTTAACTTCCCTAATATTGATTGGCACCTGATTAGTTCCAAGGGTTTAGATGGGGCAGAGTTTGTTAAGTGGGTCCAGGATGGATTCCTGTCACAGTATGTTGACAGGCCGACTAGGGGGAATGCCATACTAGATCTAGTATTAGGTAACGAACCGGGTCAGGTCACAGATCTGTCAGTGGGTGAGCATCTGGGGGACAGTGACCACCGCTCCCTGGCCTTTAGCACTATCATGGAAAAGGATAGAATCAGAGAGGACAGGAAAATTTTTATTGGGGAAGGGCAAATTATGAGGCTATAAGGCTAGAACTTGCTGGTGTGAATTGGGATGATGTTTTTGCAGGGAATCGTACTATGGACACGAGGTCGATGTTGAAGGATCTCTTGCAGGATGTTAGGGATAAATTTGTCTTGGTGAGGAAGTTAAAGAATGGTAAGGTGAAGGAACCAATGGGTGACAAGTGAAGTGGAAAATCTAGTCAGGTGGAAGAAGGCAGCATACATGAGGTTTAGGAAGCAAGGATCAGATGGGTCTATTGAGGAATATAGGGTAGCAAGAAAGGAGCTTAAGAAGGGGCTGAGAAGAGCAAGAAGGGGACATGAGAAGGCTTTGGCGAGTAGGGTAAAGGAAAACCCCAAGGCATTCTTCAATTATGTGGAGAACAAAAGGATGACAGGAGTGAAGGTAGGACCGATTAGAGATAAAGGTGGGAAGATGTGCCTGGAGGGTGTGGAAGTGAGCGAGGTCCTCAATGAATACTTTTCTTCAGTATTCACCACTGAGAGGGAACTTGATGATGGTGAGGACAATATGAGTGAGGTTGATGTTTTGGAGCATGTTGATATTAAGAGAGAGGAGGTGTTAGAGTTGTTAAAATACATTAGGACGGATAAGTCCCCGGGGCCTGACAGAATATTCCCCAGCTGCTCCACGAGGCGAGGGAAGAGATTGCTGAACCTCTGGCTAGGATCTTTATGTCCTCATTGTCCATGGGAATGGTACCGGAGGGTTGGAGGGAGGCAAATGTTGTCCCCTTGTTCAAAAAAGGTAGTAGCGATAGTCCAGGTAATTATAGACCAGTGAGCCTTACGTCAGTGGTGGGAAAGCTGTTGGAAAAGATTCTTAGAGATAGGATCTTTGGGCATTTAGAGAATCATGGTCTGATCAGGGACAGTCAGCATGGCTTTGTGAAGGGCAGATTGTGCCTAACAAGCCTGTTAGAGTTCTTTGAGGAGATGACCAGGCATATAGATGAGGGTAGTGCAGTGGATATGATCTACATGGATTTTAGTAAGGCATTTGACAAGGTTCCACATGGTAGCCTTATTCAGAAAGTCAGAAGGCATGGGATCCAGGGAAGTTTGGCCAGGTGGATTCAGAATTGGCTTGCCTGCAGAAGGCAGAGGGTTGTGGTGGAGAGAGTACATTCAGATTGGAGGGTTGTGACTAGTGGTGTCCCACAAGGATCTGTTCTGGGACCTCTACTTTTTGTGTTTTTTATTAACGACCTGGATGTGGGGTAGAAGGGTGGGTTGGCAAGTTTGCAGATGACACAAAGGTTGGTGGCGTTGTAGCTAGTGTAGAGGATTGTCGAAGATTGCAGAGAGACATTGATGGGATGCAGAAGTGGGCTGAGAAGTGGCAGATGGAGTTCAACCCGGAGAAGTGTGAGGTGGTACACTTTGGAAGGACAAATTCCAAGGCAGAGTACAAAGTAAATGGCAGGATACTTGGTAGTGTGGAGGAGCAGAGGGATCTGGGGGTACATGTCCACAGATCCCTGAAAGTTGCCTCACAGGTAGATAGGGTAATTAAGAAAGCTTATGGGGTGTTAGCTTTCATAAGTCGAGGGATAGAGTTTAAGAGATGAGATGTAATGATGCAGCTCTATAAAACGCTGGTTAGGCCACACTTGGAGTACTGTGTCCAGTTCTGGTTGCCTCACTATAGGAAGGATGTGGAAGCATTGGAAAGGGTACAGAGGAGATTTACCAGGATGCTGCTTGGTTTAGAGAGTATGGATTATGATCAGAGATTAAGGGAGCTAGGGCTTTACTCTTTGGAGAGGTGGAGGATGAGAGGAGACATGATAGAGGTGTACAAGATATTAAGAGAAATAGACAGAGTGGACAGCCAACGCCTCTTCCCCAGGGCACCACTGCTCAGTACAAGACATGGCTATAAGTTAAGGGGAGGGAAGTTCAAGGGGGATATTAGAGGAAGGTTTTTCACTCAGAGAGTGGTTGGTGCGTGGAATGCACTGCCTGAGTCAGTGGTGGAGGCAGATACACTAGTGAAGTTTAAGAGACTACTAGACAGGTATATGGAGGAATTTAAGGTGGGGGGGTTATATGGGAGGCAGGGTTTGAGGGTCGGCACAACATTGTGGGCCGAAGGGCCTGTAATGTGCTGCAGTATTCTATGTTCTATATTAACTGCGTCAGGTTGGGGGCTACCCTGATGGAATATAAACTGTCACTCCTCCCCTCTGCGGGCTGTCTCATCATGGCACAAGAGGCCAGAACAGGAATGGGAATCGGAATTAAAATGTTTGACCACCATGTAGTACTGCTTTTGGCAGATGGAGTGGAGGTGTTCAGTGAAGTGGTCCTCCAACTTATGATGTGTCTCACCAATGTAGAGCAGGCCATATCGGGAGCAATATCCTGTATTCAGTACTTTGATCTACGAAAGCCAATGTGCCAAAAGCTTTCTTTACAACCCTATCTACCTGTGACGCCACTTTCAAGGAATTATGGACCTGTATTCTCAGATCCCTCTGTTCTATCACTCCTCAGTGTCCTACAATTACCCTGGTTGGTCATACCAAAGTGCAACACCTCACACTTGTCTGCATTAAACTCCATAGGCCATTTTCAGCCCATTTTTCCATCTGGTCCAGATCCCACTGTGAGCTTAGAGTTTTTATATCTTCACAGATTTGCTGCAGCCCCAGGCCCTGGAATTCCTTCCCTACACCGCTCTCCCTCCGTCTCCTTCAATCCCACCTGCCACAATGAGGTCACGGTAGGTTAAAAAAGCAACACCTCATATTCCATGCCATCACGAGGAAATCTGCAGATGCTGGAAATTCAAGCAACACACACAAAATGCTGGTGGAACGCAGCAGGCCAGGCAGCATCTATAGGAAGAAGTACAGTTGACAAAGGGTCTCGGCCCGAAACGTCGACTGTACTTCTTCCTATACATGCTGCCTGGCCTGCTGCGTTCCACCAGCGTTTTGAGTGTGTTACCTCGTATTCCATCTGGAATTCCAGCATCTTCCTCCAACATGATGCTATGAACAATTTCTCTGGCATCTGGTAATTTTTCCCCATTCCCTCTTCTTTTCCATTCCCCATTTTGGTTCTCCTCTTTCCTCTCACCCCTTCTCTCTCCTCACCCTACCCATCACCTCCCTCTGGTTCCCCTCCTTCTTCCCTTTCTCCCATGATCCACTGTCCTCGGTTTCCTTCTTTTTCAGCCCTTTACCTCTTCCTTCTGTCACCTCCCAGCTTCTCAAATCATCCCCCCTCTCCCCACCCACCTTCCTCCTCTTGTAGTCTCATCTCTCTCCTGTTGTCTTGTACTCTTTCCCCCTCTCACCACCTTCTTATTCTCGCTTCTTTCCCCATCTTTTCCAGTCCTGCTGAAGGGTTACGGACTGAAATATTGACTATTTATTCATTCCCATAAATGCTGCCTGACCTGCTGAGTTCCTCCAGCATTGTGTGTGTGTTGCTCAAGATTTCCAGCATTTGCAGAATCCCTTGTGTTTATCTTTGACCAGGCTATTGATCGCCTCTCCCACTGTCGCCTGATGTAGTGCGATGTCAGACTCTGTCTGAGAATGTGCTGCTGAACTGCCCTGGGCTCTTTGACTGCATTGACTGTGTTCTACACTTGAACATTCTTCATGATTTTGTTTTCTGCAGAAGGGTCGGGCAAGGAATTCATTCTGATTCAGGATTTCAGATTCAAGGTTCAAGAAGTGCAAAGGAGAAGAAAATGATTGTTACTCAGCAGCATAAAAACACAATAAAAACAAAAAAATCACAATAAATATAAATAAAAGCATTCCTACATAACACAATGTACAAGGGACTTATATACGTTGACTGTATGTACATAAAGTGACGCTAGGTGATGCGTGTGTAGTGGTGGTGGGGTGAGTTAATGGGTGGAGGTGTTAATCACCCTTCCTGCTAGGGGAAAGTCTACTGGTCCTGTGTAGCCTTTTCCCTGACGGCAATGGGACAAACGGTCCATAAGCAGATTGGGTGGGATTCTTTATGATATTGCTGGTCTTTTTCCAGCACCTTTCTGTACGTATGTCCTTGATGGGGGGTAGGCTGGTGTTGGGAGTGCACTGGGCATTTTTAATTAACTGTTGCAGAACCCTCCTGTCCGCTGCAGAGCAGTTTCCTTACCACACAGCACGTCAGGATGCTCTCCACTGTGCGCCTGTAGCAGGTCGTGAGTATTTAGTATGTGCAGACTAGCTCTGTTTAGCCCCCTCAGAAATTAGAAGTTCAATGTGGTGTTCATATTTATGCAGACACGATAGTTTTTTTACATTTGCCCTGAATCTCTCCAAGGAGCAGCAGAGGCAACTTGACTGAATTTCTGTCAGGAGCATCTTGTCTGATCGAGCTGTGGGGCTTAGACTGTAATTTGGGATCAGATCCACCACGGAGAACGTTCTAACTGGTTGCTTTGCTGTCTGGTGTGGAGAGACCACAGCACAGGATCAGAAAAGGCTGCAGAAGGTTGCAAGCTCAGCCAGCTCCATCATGGGCACTAGAATCCCCGGCATTGAGGACACCTACAAATGGTGGTGCCTCAAAAAGGTGTGTTGCGTCATTAAGGACCCAATCACTCAGACCATGCCCTTGTCTCATTACTGTCATCAGGCAGGAGGTACTGGAACTTGAGGACACGTGATCAGTGTTTCAGGAACAGCCTTTACTCATCTACCATCAGATTTCTGAACAGTCCATGAACCCACAAACACTACCTTACTTTTTTGGCTCTCGTTTTGTTTTTATATTCATTTCTCATTGTATGTTATAGTATGTTTTTAGTACTGCTGCCACAAAATAACAGATTTCATGACATGTCAGAAATAATAAACACGATTCTGATTGTGATTGAAGCTCCCAGCCAGTTTCAAGAGGGTGCTGTGGATGCAAGAGTGAGAAGGGGCCAGCTTTACCAGCTTTAAAAAAATGCCCCAAGATTATTGTGTTCAATTGTGTTTAAGAAATCTGATAAACTAGTTGAGTAGAGCTAGTTCAAATTGGTAACTTAGTTTAAATTGTCTCACGTACCGAGGTACAGTGAAAAATTTGGCTTGCATACTGCTCAGCCAGAACATTTCATTACGCAGTGCTTTGAGGTAGTGTTACAGTTACAGGGAAAGTGCAGTGCAGGCAGGTAACAAAGGAGCTTGGGACTTCCTCAGTGTGGATATGTTGGGAGATGAGGCCTGTTTCTGTGCTGGAGGGCTCCCTGACACCAGGGAATACAATATATTCAGTACTTGTCTTGATATTGGTAGTGCTGTCAAGGCAACTCACTCTATCTACCATGGAAAGTTGGGTAAGTTGTTTATTGTTATCACATGTACTGATGTGCAGTGAAAAGCTCGTCTTGTAAACAAACCAATTTATGGTGCACTGAGATAGAAAAAGGTAAAACAATAACAATGCGGAATGAAGTGTGGCAGCTACAGAGAAAGCGCAGTGCAGATGGACAATAAGATGCAAAATCTTAATGAGGTACATTGTGAGGTCAAGAGTCCACCTTAACACAGCAGGGTAGAAGCTGTCCTTGACCCTGGTGGTACATGTGTTCAGGCCCAATGGGAGAGGTGAGAAGAGAGAACGTCTAGGTGGGTGAGGACTTGAATTATGTTGGGTGCATTACTGAAGCAGCGAGAGGCATAGACAGAGTCCTTGGAAGGGAGGGGGACAGCTGGTGTTGGAGGAATTTCTTTAGCTGGGGGGAGGTGAATCTATGGAATTCATTACCGCAGATGGCAGTGGAAGCCAAGTCAGTGTGCATATTTAAGATAGAGATGGATAGCTTCCTGATTGGTGAGGGGGTTAAGAGTTATGGGCAAAAGACGGGAGAATGGGGTTGAACAAAAATCAGTCTAGATGGGCCAAATAGCCTAATTCATGGTTTAAAAGACTCATTTACTCTATCTACTGGTTCTCTCTTTCACTCCTCAGTCCACCAATCACTTTGGGGGTCCTGTCTCACCAGACCATTGCCCTCCTCAATCAGTTCTGATGCAAGATTTCGACCCAAGACGTCGACAATTGCCTTCAGATGCTTCTCAACCCACTGAGTTCCTCCAGCAGATTGTTTGTTGCTCCACATTTACAGCATCTGTAGTCTCTTGTGTCTCCATTGGCTCACTAATCGTTTTTCAGTGGTCCCTCCTCGTTCGTTCCATCTCTCCCCAAGGTCTTACCCCAGCTTCAGAGAACACTCTCCAAATTCAGGGAACACTTCCCTAAATACCTCTCCCCCTTACCCAAGAAAGGATGTGCTGGTCTTGAAGTGGGTCCAGAGGAGGTTTTCAGGAAAGAAAGAGTTAATGTATGAGGAGTCTTTGATGACCCTGCACCTGTACTCACTGGAGTTCAGAAGAGTGAGGGGGGTGATATCATTGAAACTTCTTGAATATCGAAAGGCCTAGGCAGAGTGGACACGGAGAAGATGTTTCCTGCTGTGGGGGAGTCTAGCTCTAGGACTAGAGGAAGCAGCTTCAGAATACAAGGATATCCCTTGAGAACAGGGATAAGGAAGAATTTCTTTAGTCAAAGGGTGGTGAATCTGTGGAATTCATGACCACAGACGGCTGTCGAAGCCAAGTCATTGGGTATATTTAAAGCAGAGGTTGATAGGTTCTTGATTAGTCAGGATATGGAATATGATGGGGAGAAGGCAGGAGAATGGGACTGAGGGATAATAAACCAGCCATGATGAAATGGTAGAGCAGACAAGATGGGCCAAATCTGCTGCTATGTTTTATGCTCTTATGGTCTGATCTTTGAAATATGGGAGAAAACTGAAACACCCAGACGAAAGCCACATGGTCACAGGGAGAATGTACAAACACTTTGCAGACAGCGGTGCCTTTTTCTTTCTTTATTTAGAGATGTAGCGTGGAAAGGACCCTTCAGGCCACACAGCCTAGCGACCCCTGACTACGGCTGATTTAACCCTAACCTAATCAGCGGACAATCTCCAATGACCAATTAACCTACCAACTGGAATGTCTTTGGAGTGTGGAGGAAACTGGAGCACCCAGAGCAAGCCCATACATTCCACAGGGATACCAACAGGTTCCTCACTGAAGATCACAAACAAGAGAAAATTGGCAGATGCTGGAAATCCGAACAACACACACAAAATGCAGGAGCAGTATCTATGGAAAAGAGTACAGTCGACGTTTTAGGCCAAAACCCTTCAGCAGGACTGGAGAGGAAAAAGCTCGCAGGGCCCCAAACAGTCCTCCACTGTCATGATCAGGCCACACTTAGTTTGGAGGTCTTCTGTCTCTTTCACCAATCAACTTCCCAGCTCTTTACTCCAACCCTTCCCCTCCAGGTTTCACCCATCACAATGTGTTGCTCTCTCCCCTCCCTCCACCTTTTAAATCTACTCCTCAGCTTTTTTCTCTTCAATTCTGCTGACGGGCTTCGGCCCGAAACGTCGACTGTCTATAGATGCTGCCTTGTGTGTTTTGCTCCTTACAGAGGATGCTGGGATTGAACTCTGAGCTCCGATGCCCCAAGCTGTAATACTACCATGCTGGCCGTTGCTACCATCCAATCAATCAATCAATCAATCAATCAATCAATCAATCAATAAATGAACAACTTGAATCCGTGTTGCTGGTGCTGTAATAGTTATGCTAACTGCTAGCGTTAGTTTTTTGGAGTGGGGAATCAGATAGGCTGGTTGGAATGATTTTTTCAATGTTAAACATAGTTTACAGCCTAATTTAGGGATCTATCCCGCCGGGTGAGTAAAGTAGGAATTTGTATAACCAGATGATAATGCTGTGGATTGTTCAGACATGTTTAAATCTGTGTAATTGGATTATGGCAACTGGGAACATTAATCCCTATCTTCTGAATAGGGCAGGGGGAAAAGCTGTTGTAAATCATAGCTGAACTGCTCCTTGAGATTAAAACAGAGAATCATAAAGGTTTTACCATTTTTGGGCATAACTTGCATTAGTCTTTTACAAGCCAAGACAGAAATAACCATTGCAAAGGTCTGAGAGATTTCGGGATATTATGAGTTCCTGCTGACTGGGGCAAATCATCGGGTGATGTGAAGGTTGTTCAGTGTAAGATGTAAAGGGGTCAAAGAGCCATGGTGAGATAGGAAAATTTAATATATTAGACCGCTGAAAACTCGATTAGTGGCAGAGGTCATTGACAACCCCATTGCAATTACTTGACCTTCTCATTTTAATTGCATTAAGTAGCAAGTTTGCACTGTGTTAGGTTCGGGGGAAGGGGAAGGTGGAAGGTGCATCAGTGTGCACAGCTCACTCTGTGAACTTAGCGTGGATCAGCATAAAGTACGCAGGTTTGACCAGTACCTCTGCACCTGATGTTATTAAAGCCAGAATTGTTCTTTGATCCAGTTGTTCTGCCTGTGAGCTAGCTGACAAGGACAACACTGGCGGAACAGTACCTCTACATCATATGTGCCACAAAGGACCCCTGGCAAGATGACTGGTGTGGGTTCATTCCCATCCCAGAGAACAGGATCTGAGCTCAATCATCCTGTGGCAGATGCCTGGCGCAGGGCATTCTGAACATGGGCAAGACTACATGGCGATTAATGTTGGCTGGACCATTTAACCTCCTGCTCTCCTTGCTCCCTTTTGAAAACAGTTTCTCCTTTATCTCTCCCTTCATGTCCTCTTTTCCTGCTTGTCTTTTCTCTTTTCCTTTCTATTTCTTTTTCATTCCCACTATCTCTCCTTCTCCTTGCACTGTCTCCCTTTTTCTTTCTCTTTTAGCTTTACTTTGCATTTGTTTTTCTTTTTATTTTCTCTCTCCTCATTTTCTCTTTTCCCTCATTCTCCTTTTCCTTTCATTCTCTTTCTGTCTTTACTATCTCTTTTATTCTTTCATTCATCCATTCTTTCTATCTTTTTCCTTCTGTTTTCCTCTTTCTTTGTCTCTCCATTTTTTCTTTCTTTTGTTTGCTTTCTCCCTTACTTTTTAAATTCTTTCTCTTTCTCCTTTCTCCCTATCTCTTTCTCTCATTTTCCCTCTTTCTATCTCATTCTTTCCCTTTCTCTCTTGTTTCTTTCTTTGACTCACTCTTCTCTCTTTCTCCCTCTTGCTTTCTCTTTTTCTCTCTCTCTCTTTCCCACCTTCTGCTGCTGGGTAGACTATGAAATTGTACAAGGGGCCCATGGTTTCCTGGGGGGAAGCCATGCCAGGAATACTCTAGCTGACTGCTGGTGGTTGGTGGGACAGAGGAGCTGAGGTACAATGACGTCAGTCATTGAATGGTGGAAGAGACTCAAAGGGATTGGATGATCCCCTGCTGCTCTTATCTTGTGGTCATATTAAAAGGGCATATATTGTGATGATTTCTTAATGCTCAGATGCTCCAATTTTGTGATATTCATTTTTCTGAACCCCAAATTGGCATTAGGCAAAAGGAGTATGTCCTTAGCATATCAAAGATTATACACTCTGATTTCTGGATGTAAATATCCTGTTGATTTTCCACCACAGAAAACAGCAATTCCATCCTTTGAAAGGATTACTTTTCCATCTGGGGTTTCCAGAACTGTCCTCCTCCCACCTTCCAGGAATGTACAGAAGATGGGCTTTGTTCTCCCCAGAGTGGGGAAGGTTAAGTGAAGATTAAAGAAGACAAGTTCACAGTCATGAGCCTAAATCAGTGGTTCCATGGTGAGGTTATCAGTTAGAAATTCAACATTACATTTAAAAGCTGGGAAGACATTGTACTCAATAGATACTCCTGGAGAAAATCTGTTCAAGGATGAGCTGTACTACATGAGAGTGACCTCCGTGGTGTTGCTGAGAACAAGCGGCAGCTGTGAAAGGAGAGACCAGACAACCAAAAGACCCAACAACTAACCACTTACTCTTGCCCCCACCGCACCAGAATATGTGGATCCCCGATCGACCTCTACAGCACCCCTCCACAAGGACCGACCGATAGACGACCCCATAGGAGAACATCACACTCGACTCGAGTGATTGCAATACTACCAGAGGAGATGGAACCAGGATGAGGAGAAGTGGTGCTGAAGAGAAAGGGAGGGGACTTAAGTTATACAGTGATCCAGACCACGCTACATAATAGCAGTGTCAAGCTAAGTCAAAGTCAAGTTTATTGTCAGATGTATATACTGGGGTGATTGATAAGTTCGTGGCCTAAGGTAGAAGGAGATGAGTTATACAGCTGTCGTTACATGCACATGCAGTTCAACTCTTTGAGTGAAAATGCAGAAAGTTTGAAGTTAATAACTCATCTCCTTCTACCTTAGGCCACAAACTTATCAATCACCCCTGCTGTGGACCACTTCTGGAGGTCCAAGACGCCGACTTCTACAAAGAAGGGATCTGTATGCTCCATAATTGCTGGACTAAGTGTGTAAATGTAGGAAAAATAAGTGTGCTAGGTTTTCTAAAACTGACTCCTTCTATCTTAGGCCACAAACTTATCAATCACCCCTCGTATGCACAGGAGCAATGAAAAACTTACAGCAGCATCTAATTTCAAAGTTCAAAGTAAATTTATTATCAAAGTACATATATGTCACCATATACAACTCTGAGATTCATTTTCTGGTGGGCAATCACAGTAAATAAACAAAACACAGTAGAATCAATGAAAGACCGCACCCAATACGACGGGCAACAACCAATGTGCAAGAGATGCAAATTGTGCAAGTACAAAGCAAAAACCCAAAATAATAATAAAAAAAGGAGCAATAAATATCAAGGAAATGAGATGAAGAATCCTTGAAAGTGAGTTCATAGCTTGTGAGAACAGTTCAGTGAAGGGGCGAGTGAAATTATACTCTCTGGTTCAAATCCCTGGTGGTTGTGGGGTACCAACTATTCCCAGACAGGGTCCTATGGCTCCTGTACCTTCTTCCTAATGGCAGCCGTGAGAAGAGAGCATGACCTGGGTGGTGGGGTCCTTGATGATGGATGCTGCTTTCCTGCGATGCTGTTCCATGGAGATGTGCTCAGTGGTGGGGGGGACTACTTTTTGTAGGCTTTTCCATTGTAGGCATTGGTGTCTCTATACCAGACCATGATGCAATCAATCAATATACTCTCCACTGCACATCTAAAGATGTTTGTGGAAGTTTTAGAATGTCATGCTGAATCTTTACAAACTTCTAAGAGGTGGAGACATTGCTGTGCTTTCTTTCTTCATCATGGCTGTTACGTGCTGAACACAGGATAAAATCTCTGAATTTAAAGTTGCTGACCCTCTCCTCCTCTGATACCCTGATGAGGAGTGGCTCATAGACCTCTGATTTCCTCCTCCTGAAGTCAAAAATCAGCTCCTTGGTCTTGCTGACATTGAGTGAGAGGTTGCTGTTGTGGTACCATTCAGCTAGATTTTCAATCTCCCATCACTGACATAGCATCATATAGGCAGCATTCACAAGGAAAGCCGGAACTTAAACATACATTATATACCTTTGTTCTAGTGTTGCTAAACGATTAGGGTTGTCCCGATTGGTTCAGGAACCAAATGGTTGAAGGGAAGTAGCTGTTCTTGAAGCTGGTGCTGTGGGACCTCAGGCTTCTGTCCCTCTTTGCTGTTGGGTTGATTCTGTGATTGTAACTGGACTCACTTACCTTGCGTCTTGTTGTTGGTTTGGCTTTTCCTTCGCTCAGTGTCAAGTTAGCCTCCTCTCTGCCTTTAACCTGTTCACCCCCTCCACTCCTCGCTTCACTTGTCTCCTGCCTCCGTCTATCCCTATCCTCTATTTCCTGGGATCAAAGTCAGGCTGAACTGTGCTTCCCTGCAATTCCAATGTTCAACTAAAAGTTCCATGTCAAAATTCCAAGTTGTCAAAGTACAAATATGTTACCATAAGCTACCCTGTGATTCAATTCTGCGGGCATTCACAGCAGAACAAAGAAATACAACAGAGTCTGTGAAAACTACACACAGAGAATGACAAACAACCAAAGAAGACAAACTAATGCAAATAAATAAAAACAAATAATAAAGAACTAATACCGAGAACTTGAGTTGTAGAGTTCTTGAATGTGAGGTTGTGGAATCTGTTCAGTGTAGGGGTGAGTGAAGTTATCTGTGCCAGTTCAGGGGCCTGACAATTGAAGGGTAACAACTGTCCTTGAACCTGGTGGTGTGGGACCTTAGGCTCCTGTATTCCCGATGGTAGTAGTAGGAAGAGAACACGGCCTGGATGGTGGGGATCCTCGAGAGTGGGTGCTGCTTTCTTGTAGCAATGCTCCTTGAAGATGTTCTCAAAACATTTGCTTCACACTCATTGTTACGGCAACCACCTCAACACCACGCTGACAAGATTAAAGATATCTCTGTGGAATTGCTGCAAGCTGGGAAGAAGTTATATTAGCAGGGATTTAGCGGACCATGATTATACAGTGATGAATGAATTCGATGAGTACAATGATTGAAAAATTACATAAATGAGAAACACTGACATTGAAACACAATGCTGGTTCAGTGGGAATATTCTTGTTCTGAAATGTGAGGGAGGTTGCTGCAGATCTTCCTAATAAAATATACCAAACCTATAAAAATTATGCAAATAATTTCTGGGTTCAATGAGGACTCGAGGCGTGATGTCTGAGAGGTACTGAGCCTGCATGGCTCTACACTGCCATCTGCCTGCAGCCCAGGGAATATACACAGGTCCTCTCCAGAACCCTGAGCCTGTGGCGTCTGCTTGTGTGCCATCACCTGTATGTCTGTGTGTGTGAGTGTGTCTGTTTCCACGTGTGTGTGCATTTCTTTATATGCACGTTTACATATCAGTGTTCTTGTATATGTTTGTGTTTCCTGTATATGTATCTGTGCATGCCTGTGTGTGTGTGTGTGTGTGTGTGTGTGTGTGTGTGTGTGTGTGTGTGTGTGTGTGTGTGTGTGTGTGTGTGTGTGTGCTTGCATCCATATATCAGTGTGTGTGCATATATACAGTACATTCTGCAAAAAGGCTGTCGAGATTCAGGGCTATGCCAATAGACATGGCTCAAAGAGATTCTTTGATGCCATCAAGACAACAACTGCCAATCAAGGTATCTCGTTACTCTCAGGAGCTGGGAATCTCTGAGCCAGAGCCCTGCTAGACGGGCTAAGTACTCATCTGGAATGAGGTTGTCTCCTGGAAAGTCAGCGCGGCTTCAGGAAAGGATGAGGAACTATCAACGTGATCTTTGCTGTGAGTGGAACAGACAGCTCCCCGCTGCCTTTGTTGACTTTAGCAAGGCCTCTGACACTGTGAGCCGAGAGAGATTATGGAAGCTCATGGCAAAGTTTGGCTTCCCTGGCACATGAATCACCTTGGTCAAGCTGTTTCATGAGGGGTTGTCAGCCCGTGTGCCCGATGATGGTGCTTTCTCAGTCACAAACGGGGCCAAGCAGGGATGCCGCTGGCGCTCAGCCTCTTCAGCATGATGTTCAGTGTGATGTTGAGTGGGGCAGCGAACCAGGAATCGCCATCAAATACAGGATGGATGGCAAGCTGTTCAACCCGCGCAGGCTTCACAGAGACGGTGCTGAGACACTTCCCATTCGCTGACAACTGCACTCTCAGCACAAGGTCTGAGTCCGACGTGCAGGACATTGTTGACAAATTTTCCACTGCATGCGACAACCTCCATCTCACCATCAGCACCAAGAAGTCATGCACCAGGCAGCCCCAGATCAACCCTACGTGGAGCCGTCCATCTCGGTGAATGGCCTGCAGCTCCAGGCAGCGGACAAGTTCACGTATCTTGGCAGCACCCTCTCAAGAGCAGGTCACATTGATGACAAGGCCAGCTGCAGGATCGCCAAGGCCAATGCCAAGCTTGGAGGATTACGTGACACTGTCTGAGGGTGACGGGGAATTACTCTGAAGACCAAGCTGAAAGCCTACCGCGCTGTCATTCCACCCACCCTCCTCTACATGTGCGAAACGTGGACTGCGTACATGAGACATGTGTGTAGACTGAACCTCTTTCACTTGTCATGAAAATCAGTTGGCACACGTGCCCACCATCCGCATATTGCTGACGAAACATCAAGTCAGACGGGCAGGCTATGTTGCAGAATATCAGACGATCACACTCCCAAGAGTTGATCTTCGGGGAACTGTCCACAGGGAAGCACTCTGGTGATGGTCAGTGAAAACGATACATGGACACACTCAAGACTTCGCTTACAGGCCTTGAGATCACTCACACTTCTTGGGACCATGCCGCCTAGAATCGCTCATCCTGGCGCAGACTGCTCAATCAAGGTGCCACCAAAGCTGAAAAGAATCAGAAAGTTGAAGCAAAAAGGAAATGACAACAGTGGAAAGAACAAGCAGCAGGCCGTCAACTACAGCCTACAGGACCCTCACACCCTTGCTCCACGTGTGGGAGGTACTTGGACTCGTCAGTCACCTTCAGACGCACAAATAATGAACTTACCATTATTTGCTTGTGAGAGAGAGTGTGTGTGTGTGTGTGTGCCTGTCTGTCTGTGTGTGTGTGTATGTGTATATATGTGTGTGTATATATGTGTGTGTGTGTGTGTGTGTGTGTGTGTGTCTCTGTATGTGTGTGTGTGTGTGTGTGTGTGTCTGTGTGTATGTATATGTGCGTGTGTGTGTCTGTGTGTATATGTGTGTGTGTCTCTGTGTGTGTGTATATGTGTGAGTGTCTCTGTATGTGTGTGTGTGTCTGTGCGTGTGTGTGTCTGTGTGTGTGTCTGTGTGTGTATGTGTGTGTGTGTGTCTGTGTCTGTGTGTGTGTGTATATATATGTTTCTGTGTGTGTATATGTGTGTCTGTGACTCTGTATGTGTGTGTGTCTGTGTGTGTGTGTGTGTGTCTGTGTCTGCGTGTGTGTCTGTGTGTGTATATGTGTGTGTGTGTCTCTGTATGTGTGTGTGTCTGTGTGTATGTATATGTGCGTGTGTGTGTCTCTGTATGTGTGTGTGTCTGTGTGTGTATATGTGTGTGTGTGTGTGTCTCTGTATGTGTGTGTGTCTGTGTGTGTGTGTGTGTGTGTGTCTGTGTCTGTGTGTATGTATATGTGTGTGTGTGTCTCTTTATGTGTGTGTGTCTGTGTGTGTGTGTGTCTCTGTATGTGTGTGTGTCTGTGTGTATGTATATGTGTGTGTGTCTCTGTATGTGTGTGTGTGTGTGTGTGTGTGTGTGTGTCTGTGTGTGTCTCTGTATGTGTGTGTGTCTGTGTGTATGTATATGTGTGTGTGTCTCTGTATGTGTGTATGTCTGTGTGTATGTATATGTGTGTGTGTCTCTGTATGTGTGTGTGCATGTGTGTATGTAACAACAAGGACTCTGCTGTTATCTCTATGCTTCATTGCACTGGCCAGCTGAGGAACAGAATCTACCCAACAGGCCACACAATATTT
Source organism: Hemitrygon akajei (assembly GCF_048418815.1). Taxonomy (NCBI): domain Eukaryota; kingdom Metazoa; phylum Chordata; class Chondrichthyes; order Myliobatiformes; family Dasyatidae; genus Hemitrygon; species Hemitrygon akajei. The sequence goes on along the minus strand of NC_133133.1, from coordinate 112,872,988 downwards.
AGGTTAAAAAATGCCTGCTCTTAATTTACTGTGGTTGCAGATTAATCTGTTTTGATTGTTGGATTATCGCTGACCGTGGTAATCTGGGAACAGAATTCTCACAAGCTGTGTCACTCTGTATAATCTTTCAACATTCACCACCTCTGACATCACAAAAGTTCATCTCCAAAGGATGCCACTGGGGACTAAGTAATAAAATGTTTCTTCCACCCCATCACAGAAGCTTCCTCCAGCTTCCATCCCCTCCCTACTTCTGGGCCGGATCTACATATACATTTAATTCATCCTTAGCGACAGAAGAGGTACCAGAGGATTGGATAATAGCCAATGTTGCCCCACTGTTTAATAAAGGCTCTAAAAATAAACCAGGAAATTATAGGCTGGTGAGCCTGACATCAGTGGTGGGAAAGTTTTTGGAACATATTCTGAGGGATAGTCAGATTAAGGATAGTCAGCATGGCTTTGGGTGTGGATGAGGTAGTAAATTGGATTAGACATTGGCTTTGTGGGAGAAGCCAGAGAGTGGTAGTAGATGGCTGACTCTCTGACTGGAGGCCTGTGACACGCACGGATCGCTGCTGGGTCTTTTGTTGTCTGTCATCTGTATCAATGATCTATGGTCAGCAAATTTGTAGATGCCACCAAGATGGCGGTGTAATGGACAGTGATGAAGGCTATCATGGCTTGCAGCAGGATCTGGACCAGCTGGAAAAATGGCAGCTGGAGCTTAATGCAGACAACTGCAAGCTGTTACACTTCAGTAGGATCAACCAGGGTCAGTCTTACACTAGAGTGTGGTAGAACAAAAGGAATTGGGAATACAGGTCTATAATTTGTTAAAAGTGACGTCACAGGTAGATAGGGTCATAGAGAAAACTTCTGGCTATTTGGTTCATAAGACAAAGTATTGACTACAGGAGATGGGACTTTATGTTGTATAAGACATTGACGAGGCCTAATTTGGAGTATTGTGTGTAGTTTTGGTCACCCACCTATATGAACAATGTCAATAAGGTTGAAAGAGTACAGAGAGGATGTTGCCGGGTCTGGAGGACCTGAGTTATAAGGGAGGATTCAATAGGTTAGGACTTCTTTCCTTGGAATGTAGAAGATTGAGAGGAGATTTGATAAAGATATTCAAAATTCTGAGGGGTCTCCAACAACAGAAAGAATAAACCTGGGGATGGGCAGGGGCCAGAATCACAATAGCACAACACACAAGACAGGAGATGAGTTAAACCAGGAGACCGGGAGACAAACTGGGAGCCAGCACCTTTACAGTGTGGCACTGTGTTTGACTGTCAAAACATCATTCAGCGAGTACTTGCACTCGAAATTTGGTGAACTGCGGAAGAAAGTGAGCAAGAAAAATTACTACATTTTATACTTTATTCAATTTGCTTTCACTTTTTGTGTGTTTATGTTTTGCTTCAAGACTAAGAGAATGTTTAGCCTTAGTTGTCATACGCACATCATAACATACAGTGAAATGGCCAACACAGTCTGTGTTGTATTACTTCATTGAATCACGCAACCGGGAAACAGGCCTAACTCCCACCGAGTGTATAATTAACATCAAACACCAGTTAAACTAGCCTTTCACTAACATAATTTAACCTCCTCACATTCCTACTCAGGTCCTTCTGCATCCTAACACTCAACTACACCTTGGAAAAACCAAGTAGCCAGTTCACCAAGCCTCATATCCTGGCACGTGGAGTGCAACAGGATCACTCGATGGAAATCCACACGATTACCTGCAAAGTCCACACAGATGTGCTGAGGTTAGAATGGAACCTAGGTCTCTGGGTGTGGTGATGCAGAGGATCTATCACTGCGATGGAGAGGAGTGTGCCAATCTATGCGCCTTGTTGGCAAATTTGAAATGTAATGCTCCTTTTCCTTTGAGTTTTTTTTTCAGAGAGCACCTTAAGTTTTCTCTAACTCTTAGCACTCCAGTTTATCTGCACAAGTTCCCCATACTGAGCATATTTACATGGAGTGCCGCCACAAGAAAGCCAGGTCTGTCATGAAGGGCGCAGGCGATGCTCTCTTCTCATTACTGCGACCGGGGAGGAGGGTCAGGAGCCAGGTTCAGGAACAGTTACTACCCGACAGCCATCAGGCTGCTGGACCGGCGTGGATAACGTCACTCACTACATCCCTGAACTGATCCCACAACCTGTCGACTCGACAACTCATGTTCTCAGTGTTATTTGTTCATTTATTTTACACAAGATTTGTCTTCTTATGCGCGTTGGCTTGTTGGTCAGTCCTTGTGTGTAGTTTTTCATTGATTATTTTGTATTTTCTTTGTTTTAATGTGGTTGCCTGCAAGAAAATGAATCTCAGGGTAGTATATAGTGATGTATGTGTATTTTGATAATAAATTTATTTTGAACATTTATTCTCCTGTAAATGCCCACAAGAAAATGAATCTCAGGGTTGTACATGGTAACATATACGTACTTTGATAATAGATTTAATTTCAACTCTTTTTGAGCTTTTGAATGAACCAGGATCCAAGTCCTTGGTACTTGTTTCTGTGCTGTGCCAAACCTCTGAATATATTTTTCATGGGATTTTAAATGACTGGGAAGTGGAACTGGTTTACAGCAAAGTAGCAAATTGATTGGCACCAGTGTAAAGAACCATTGCAAAATGCTCGTTCTCCCATCCATTCCAAATCTCCAAACATGTTCGTGCAGAGAGAGCAGGGCAACTGACTCACGTACAGAGAGCCAATGATAACGATATCAAGGATCAGGAATCAACTTGATCTGCCGATTGTTAGGAATTAGGAATTATTACATGTATTAGGAATTTGCAGGGATGTGCTGGTCGGGTATGACATGCAACAAAAAACAACATTCAACAATGACATAAAAATGTAAAATCTATATAAATAAATAAAGTTAATTAAGTTAGAGGTTAAGGGACTGAAATGGAATAAAATGTGCATAAATAAACACCAAATAAGTTAAATAATTTACAATGAAGACAGCATTATAAAACGTGGTTTACAGTTCAGTGCAGTGACTGAGGTAATAGATAGAGGGGGTGGGAGCTAACTGGAATGGTTGATCAGATTAACTGCCTGAGGGAAGAGACCTTTTAGACGGTGTGAAGATTTTGTTAGTATTGCCCATAGCACTTTCTAGAAGAGAACTTTAGAAAAAGGCAGTCTGCAGGGCAGGCTGTGATATGACAGCAGTCTCAAAAGCTGGTTACCACCCCCTCCCCCCCACACACACTTTTGCTTTTTTTGTACTTAACTTACTCTCTTTCTCTCTGTCTCTCACTGACTCTCTCAAGGAGAGATTGCTCCTGGAGAAAGTTGTTAGAATGGGGACAACATATGGACAAGTTGGGCTGAAGGACTGTATAACTCTTTGGCATTCTATCTGCCTCTTTCTGTCTCTCCACCTCTTTTTTCTCTCCCTCTATCTATCTTACTCTTTCTCTTGCTCTCTTTGTTTCCTTTTTCGCCTGAAATTCAATTCTTTCTCAATCCCTTACCTTCCTTCTCTCTCTCTCTCTCTCTCTCTCTCTCTCTCTCTCTCTCTGCCTCTGTCAATCTATTCTCTTGCTATCCCTCCCTGTTTCTTATTCTCTCTTGGGTTTAGCTGTTTGCCACATGCAATGAAAAACTTGCTTGCTAAAGCATCACGGGCACGTAGATTTAGACAACAGCAAAACATAAGCTCCATCAACTCAGTCCACTCCACCATGGACACATGCCTCCCCAGCATCCAAGACTTCTTCAAGGAGCGATGCCACAAAAAGGTGGCATCCGTCATTAAGGACCCCCACCACCCAGGTACATGCCCACTTCTCAGGGAGGAGGTACAGGAGCCTGAAGACACAAGCTCAATGATTCAGGAACAGCTTCTTCCCCTCTGCAATCAGATTTCTGAATGGACGTTGAATCGTGAACACTAGCTCACTTTTTTTCCTCTCTCTTTGCACTACTTGTTTAATTTAGCACACACAAACACATGGACACTCACACACACAGACACATAGACACACACACACACACACACAGACACACACACAGACCCTCACACACACACACACACACACACACACACACACACACAGACACACACACAGACCCTCACACACACACACACACACACACACACACACACACACACACACACACACACACACACACACACACACATTTACTGTATCTTACAATTTTTATTATTAGGTATCGCAATGTCCTGCTGCTGCATAACACCAAAATTAATGTCAGTCATATTAAACCTGATTCTGATTCTGAAATATAAATTATACATAAATTATTACCAGACAGTGAAAATATTTGTACATTAAAAAGCACAATGAGAAGGCATCCATCGGAGTCCGTAGTGGCCTTCATAAATCAAAGTATTGAAACCTAGGAGTTGGGATGTTATGTTGAAGTTGTATAAGATGTTGGTGAGGCCTAATGTGGAGTATTGTGTGAAGTTTTGCTCACCTACCTACAGGAAAGATATCAATAAGATTGAAAGAGTGCAGAGAAAATTTATAAGGATAGTTGCTGGGTCTTGAGAGCCTGAGTTATAAGGAAAAGTTGAGTAAGTTAGGACTTTATTCCCTGGAGTGTAGGAGAATAAGGGGAGATTTGTTAGATGCATACAAAATTATGAGTGGAATTGTTATGGTAAACAAGCAGGCTTTTTCCACTGAGGTTGGGTAAGACTAGAACTAGAGATCATGGGTTAAGGGTGAAAGGTGAAATGTTTAAGAGGAACATGAGAAGGAAATTCTTCACTTAGAGTGGCTCTTTCTGAACCTGGTGAGTGCTGTTTTAGGACAGAGATGAGGAGGAATTTACTTAGCCAGGGGGTGGTGAATCTGTGGAATTCATTGCTACAGATGGCAGTGGAAGCATGTCATTGGGTCTATTTAAAGCAGAGGTTGATAGGTTCTTGATTAGTCAGGCTGTCAAAGATTACAGAGAGAAGGCTGGGAACAGGGTTAAGAGCGATAATAAATCAGCCATGATCGAATGGCAGAGCAGATTTGATGGGCCAATTGGCTTAATTCTGCCCCTATGTCTAATGGTCTTTTGGTGGAGTAGGGCTTCAGGCTTTTATACTGTAAGTTTTCGTAAATAAAGTGAAGTGAGGTGTTTTATGTTTAAGGAAAACCGCAACACATTTTATTGAACGCCAAAACCTGAACACAAAAACCCTTACGTAATTACATCATCACGTCAGACCCACCTCTTGAAGTGAAACCCCACCTCAATGTCAGTGGTTGTGAATTATGTACATTTCCACCAGTTCCTTTACCCTACGCAAGCCCCCCCCTCCAGAATTCACTAAAATTTGCATTCTGAACCTGTCTGGAGCTCAGACAAGCCACCTGGGGTTATCACAGCTCTTTTGGGAATGTCCTCCGAGCACACAGGTGCCTGATGGTAGTCCATAACTAGACAGACTTTGGAAAATATTTACTTTCCGGCTAAACGTGCCTGAAAGTCTTGGATGTGTGGGACTGGGTAACGATCAAACGCCTCATTAAGAAGTCGGTAATCACCATGTGGGCTGCCACCACTATCAGACTTAGGGGCCATATAAAGGAGCAAAGGTCAGGCTATTCGGCTGGCATACAATGCCAAGTATTTCCATGTCGGCAAACTCACCCTCCGCGGTTGCCAGTTTTACTGGGTCCAGTCTGTGACTGTGGGCATGGACTTGCAGGCCAGTTGTGGGAATGTGGGGCTCGACCCCGTGTTTTGTGACTGTAGTGGAGAATGTGGGCTTGGTGAGGTTCAGAAAGTCGCCCAGCAGTTGAGTAAACTCACATGCAGTGGTGCAGGCACTTGCCAGAGTTGTTGTAACAACCCAAAATCCTTGACATTCACAAGCCAGCAGTTCTTAAGATCAACTAATAGTCATTGGGCACACAGGAAATCTGCACCAAGCAGAGGTCTAGGCACTTTGGCCAGGATGAAGTCCCATGGGTAACATCACCCACTGAAGCAGAGCGTCACCCATCGTGTCCCTTAAGACTGAATCTCGCTGCCGTTGGCGGCCTCCAGTGAAGTCTTGTCACTCTTTGCCTTCTCTTCAATAGGTGATGCTGGCAGCACACTCACTTGAGCACCCATGTTACACAGGAAGTGTCACCTAGAAAGGGTGTCCATAACGAAGAGTAGACAACCCTGACAGCTGGAACTCACAGTGTTCACAGATATCTGATATCCCAATGCACTGGCACTGTTAAAACTGCAAGGCGGCTGGCACTTCCTAGTGTTGGTACCAAAGCGACCGTTGGAAAAACACAGACTCGGTGTCGTCTGCTTTGTGTGCTTACCGGGCTTACTGAGGTAGGGAAAAGAGGAGGAATTACACACCTCTGCCTGGCTGAGTGGAGACTATCAGCCATTTTAGCAAGCTGACTGTGGTCCTTCAGGGCTATGTGAACTTGATCAGGCATTTGCTGCATTAAAAGTAAAGCAAGGATGGTGACTTCCCAGGAGAGACAGCACATTGTCCATTAACTCTGAAGGCCTGGCATTGCGAGGCCGGGCAAGGAGAGCAACTGTCTGGCGCTCTCAGACTCCAATAGTCCGAAAGTCTGTAAAGGGTGAGTTTTCAGTGACCGGTATTTATCACGGTCAGGCGGGTGTTCTAGTAGGCTCACCACTCTCGCAGGCATGGAGTTGCTGAGCGACGCTACCACACAGACACATTGGTGTCATCAATGGTAATTTCTCACAGTGTGAATTGGGCCACAGCTTGTACAAACCAAGCGAGGGCATTTTGCTCCCAAAACTCCGGCAGTTTCAAAGCGACTGCATTGGCCAACATGTTCAATAGCTCCGGAATCATCCAAGAGCATCAGGGTCACCAAAATAGGTTTTCATAGATAAAATGAAGTGAGGCATTTTATGTTTAAGGAAAACCGTAACACATTTTGTTGAACTCCAAACCCTGAACATAAACACGTGCTTAAAAACCCTCTAAGTAATTACATCATCACATCAGAGTAGCCTCTTAAAGTGAACCCCAACTCATTTGGTGGTTGTGAATTATGTACATTTCCACTAATGACATTGCCTTACAATATCTCCTGCTCAATGGTAGAAGCAAGAAGAGGGCACAGATCAGATGGGTGGAGGATCCTTGCTGAATGGTGCCACTTTCTTGAGGCAGCAAGCCCCTATAGATGCTGTCAGTGATGGGGACAGCAGTGTGGTATGTGCCTGTTACCTTCTAGGTCTCCTCACTTATTGTCTCCATCACTCTCTCTCTCGATTTTGTTCTCTAACCTTTCTCTTCCTCATCTCCTCACTCCTTCAGCTGACAGGTCCACAGCCTGCACCACGTCCCAGCTTGAGAAAAATGGGTCCGATCACCTTCAGTGCCTTTGAGCTCGCAACATCAGCAGTGATGAAAACATTAAGCAGCACATCCAAATAACCACTGGGTCACAGCTGAATGGGTTTTCTGTCCGTCCTCTCATGCAAGGTGCTCTCAGCGGTAAAAGCAGGATTTAAGCAATAGGCTGGGCATTCATTGCCACTGCAGATTTATAACTCTAGCTACATTACTGATACACCATCAATAACTCTGAGACGTGGGTTAAGGTAGGCTTTTATTGGCTGGAAGAAAGCACAAGCAGCAAGTGACCATCACACAACATCCTGGAGACTGAGGAAGGGACTGTGGCTCCAATCGCCTTTATTCCGGGGTCTGTGGGAGAAGCCACAGGAGCAGTCAGCAGGGGGCGTGTCCAGACAGGTATATGTAGTTCACCACATTCACCCCCCCCCCTTCGTTTTAAAAGAGAGTCCCCATGGGGCGAAGTTTCTTACAAGTATATTTACAGGTTAAGTCTATCAGGTGGTCGAATCTGTCACTGCGATCTATGTAGCACCGGCTGTGATTGCACAGGTGCCGGTGGTGGTTGCACCGGAGACGGTGGTTCTGCTGGTTCTGGCCTAACTGGAGGTGTCAGCCCACTAGGCGTCAGTGATCCCTCATGCGTGTGCGAGGCGCTTGGTATATGCGCGCGCGAGACGCCCGGTATAGGGGTGTCGTGAGGAGTCTGTGTAGAGCTTGGTGTGCGCGGTGTCACCTCGGGTACAGGGTTCATAGTCACCGTGGAGTGTTCGGGGTAGTGGTCTGCTGCTCCTGCGGGTGCCAGGTCGCGGACGGAGACCGTGTCCTCCCGCCCATCAGGTAAGACCACGTAGACATACTGGGGGTTCACATGTAGTATGTGAACCCTCTCGACCAGCGGGGAGTATTTATTGCTCCTCGCATGCTTCCGGAGCAGCACTGGCCCTGGGGACGTCAGCCAAGCCGGTAGGGTGGTCCCAGTGGCAGACTTCCTGGGAAAAGAAAAGAGGCGCTCATGAGGGGTGGCATTGGTGGACGTGCATAACAGGGAGCGGATGGAGTGGAGTGCCTCGGGGAGGACCTCCTGCCATCGAGAGACCGGCAACCCCTTTGACTTAAGGGCTAAAAGTGTGGCCTTCCACACAGTGGCATTCTCCCTCTCCACCTGTCCATTTCCCCGGGGATTATAGCTCGTGGTCCTACTAGTAGCAATGCCCCTAGCCAGCAGGTACTGGCGCAGCTCATCACTCATAAAGGAGGACCCTCTATCACTGTGGATATAGCAGGGGTATCCGAACAGAGTGAAGAGCTGGCGCAGGGCTTTTATGACGGACGTGGCAGTGGTGTCGGGGCAGGGGATGGCAAAAGGGAACTGCGAGTACTCGTCGATAATGTTGAGAAAGTAGGCATTGCGGTCGGTGGAGGGAAGGGGGCCCTTAAAGTCGACACTCAGTCGCTCAAAGGGGCGGGTGGCCTTGATAAGTTGTGCCTTTTCAGGACGGTGGAAGTGCGGTTTGCACTCAGCGCAGACTTGGCAGTCCCTGGTCATCGTCCTGATGTCCTCAAGGGAGTAAGGCAGGTTCCGGGCTTTCACGAAATGGTAAAATCGGGTGACCCCCGGGTGGCAAAGATCTGCACGGAGGTCATATAGCTGGTTGAGCTGCGCGCTGGCACACGCTCCCCGGTATAGGGCATCAGGGGGCTCATTGAGCCTTCCAGGCCGGTACACGATATCATAGTTGTAGGTGGAGAGTTCGATTCTCCACCGCAAAATTTTATCATTTTTGATTTTGCCCCGCTGTTGGTTGCTGAACATGAACACAACTGAGCGCTGGTCGGTCAGCAAGGTGAACCTTTTGCCGGCGAGATAGTGCCTCCAGTGCCTAATAGCTTCCACTATGACCTGGGCTTCTTTCTCCACCACGGAGTGCCGAATTTCAGGGCCTTGAAGGGTACGAGAAAAGAATGCTACTGGCCTGCCTGCCTGATTGAGGGTAGCAGCAAGCGCGAAATCAGCGGCGTCACTCTCTACTTGGAAGGGAATGGTCTCGTCCACCGCATGCATCGTTGCTTTGGCAATGTCCCCTTTAATGCGGCTGAAGGCCGCGCAGGCCTCGGTAGAGAGGGGAAAAGTGGTGGACTTGACCAGGGGGCGGGCCTTGTCTGCGTAATGGGGGACCCATTGGGCGTAATAGGAAAAGAAGCCCAGACACTGTCTGAGGGCTCTGAGGGTGGTGGGAAGAGGGAGTTCTAACAGGGCCAATGACCCCGTTCTCCACGACATACCCAAGGATAGTGAGTCGGGTGGTTCCGAACACACACTTGTCCCTGTTATAAGTAAGGTTCAGAGCTTTGGCTACTTGGAAAAATCGTTGGAGGTTGGTGTTGTGATCCGGCCAGTCATGACCACAGATGGTGATGTTATCCAGGTAGGGAAATGTGGCCTTCAGTTGGCACTGGTCCACCATCTGGCCCATTTCCCTCTGGAAGACAGAGACACCATTTGTGACACCGAAGGGAACGCGTAGGAAGTGATAGAGCCTGCCGCCCGCCTCGAAGGCGGTGTAGGGGCAGTCCTCTGGGCGGATGGGGAGCTGGTGATAAGCGGATTTCAGATCTATGGTCGAGTACACCTTGTACTGAGCTATCTGGTTGACCATATCCGCGATGCGGGGTAGGGGGTACGCGTCAAGCTGCGTGAACCTATTGATGGTCTGGCTATAGTCCACGACCATCCTATTTTTCTGCCCGTTCCGAACAACAACCACCTGGGCCCTCCAAGGACTTGTGCTTGGCTCAATGATCCCCTCCCTGAGCAGCCGCTGCACCTCCGACTGAATGAAAGCCCTGTCCCCCGCACTGTACCTCCTGCTTTTAGTTGCCACAGGTTTACAGTCGGGGGTCAGGTTGGCGAACAGCGGTGGGGGAGGGATCTTGAGGGTGGAGAGGCTGCAAGTGGTGTCAGTAGCGCAGCTGTCGGCATGGTGCTGGGTGGGATGTGCGGGTCGGCGTGTGTGTGTGTGGTCAGTAGCGGGGTATATGACGAAGTCCCACAAAACTGAGGGTTCCTGACAGTGAGTGGTGGGAGGGGCCCGTCATACTCCATTGTCACACTTTTCAGGTGGCTCTGGAAGTCGAGCCCCAATAGCACAGGGGCACACAGTTGAGGCATGACCAGTAGCGCAAAGTCCCGATATTCTGTGCCCTGCACCACCAATGTCACTACACAACCCCCCCGGATGTATGTGGAATGCGACCCAGAAGCCATGGTGACCCTCTGGCTTACCGGCCGTGTCACGAGTCCGCAGCGTTGCACCGTGTCCGGGTGAATAAAACTCTCAGTGCTGCCCGTGTCAAACAGGCAGCTAGTCCTGTGCCCCTCCACCAGGATGTCCATCATTGACCTTGCAAGCTGGTGTGGGGCACTTTGGTCGAGGGTTACGGAGGCTAGAGTAGAACCGCCGTCTTGGTGCCTGGTAAACACCCGTGGGTCGGAGGCGGGGCGAGGTGGCGCCAACAAAGATGGCCGCCCCATGTCTCGCACGAGGTGGGCAGGCAAGATGGCGGTGACCACGATGGCAACTCCCATGCCTCGCATGTGGCGCTGCTCGACCCCGCTCGTGGTTCAGACTTACAGACCTTGGCGAAATGGCCCTTCTTTCCGCAGCTGGAGCAGGTCGCTTCTCGGGCCGGGCAGCGTTTTCGGGGGTGCTTTTCGAGTCCGCAGAAGTAACACTGCGCAGACTTGCGACTGGCAGCAGCTGTGGTCGGTTTCGGGGAGTTCGTGGACTTGCGACTGGCAGCAGCTGTGGTCGGTTTCGGGGAGTTCGTGGACTTGCGACTGGCAGCAGCTGTGGTCGGTTTCGGGGAGTTCATGGACTTGCGACTGGCAGCAGCTGTGGTCGGTTTCGGGGAGTTCATGGACTTGCGACTGGCAGCAGCTGTGGTCGGTTTCGGGGAGTTCGCGGACTTATGACTGGCAGCAGCTGAGGTCGATTCGCTTGCGGGTGGCAGGGTCTGCAGTGTCCATGGAACCGGCGGGGGATCGCGCGGCTGGACAGCATCAGTGTTGTGCAGAGCAGCCTCCAGCGTGTCGGCCAGCTCGATCGCCGAATGTAAGGTAAGATTGGCGTTTTCCAGCAGTCGCTGGCGCACGTACACTGACCTGATCCCCGTAACGAAAGTGTCTCGTACCAGGAGCTCCGCATGCTGTTCCGCCATCAGTCCTTTGCAGTCGCAGGCCCGCACGAGTGTCTGTAGGGCTCGGAGAAACTCCCCGCTCGACTCGCCAGTCCGCTGCCGCCGCGTTGCTAAGCGATGTCTTGCGTAGACGGTGTTCACCAGCTGCAGGTGCTGTCTTTTGAGGGCGTCTAGTGCCCCTTGGTAGGTCGGTGGGTCCCTGATAAGGGAGTAAACTTTTGAGCTGACCCTCGAAAGGAGGATTCTGTGCATAATAGTGGGCTCAGTCATGGGAATCTGTTCCAAGTATGATTGGAAGCATGCAAGCCAGAGTTCAAAGGCAGGAGCTGCTTCTGAGTCTTGAAGATCAATGTCCAATTTTTCCGGATGTAAAATGCTTTCCATGTTTTAAAACTTCCAGCCAATAAAATTGATACACCATCAATAACTCTGAGACGTGGGTTAAGGTAGGCTTTTATTGGCTAGAAGAAAGCACAAGCAGCAAGTGACCATCACACGACATCCTGGAGACTGAGGAAGGGTCTGTGGCTCCAATCGCCTTTATACCGGGATCTGTGGGAGGAGTCACAGGAGCAGTCAGTGGGGGGGCGTGTCTAGACAGGTATATGTAGTTCACCACAATTACTTCAGTGACTCGTTGCATTTTCCTTCTATTAAATATAATTTTGATAGCATTTCCTTCTGCCATTTCAAAGTGCTCTCTTTCCCTTTCTCAGTCTTCGGGATTTTATGGGTTGGACGCAGTGAGACGGTCCCAATGCCAGTTCAGAATGTTCAACACAGTAACTGTCCATGCAGCCCAACCGTCCAGTCTGTGCTGGCCCTTTTGGCCTCCCATTGTCCATCATCTAAATCTATCAGTATAGCCCTCTGCCCACAGAATCGTAGAGTACTATGGCATAGAAATAGGCCCTTCTGTCTGTCTGGTCCGTGTCAAGCTATTACTCTGCTTAGACCCATTGACCTCTTCCTGGACCATACCAAAAATTGAACAGCATTCACCACTTCCACTGACAGTGCTTTCCGCACTCCCACCAACCAATGAGTGAAGAAGTTCCCTCTTATGTTCCCCTTAAAAATTTCTCCTTAAACCTATGACCTGTAGTTCTAGACTTACCCAACCTCAGTAGAAAAATCATGCTAAGATTAATTCTCTAGCGAATCTCCCCTCATGCTCCTATGCTCTAGGGAATAAACCCCTTTTCTCGCATTATCATTACCAACCTCCCCTTAAGTTCATTGATACTGTTCACCTCAATTTCTCCCTGAGAGTGTGCCCTCCACATTCTCACTCAGAATCAGGTTACGTCATGAAATTTGTTTTGTGACAGCAGCACAGTGCAACACAAATAATATACCATGAATTACGATAAAAAATAGATATAAAAGATAAATAAGTGGTGCAAAGAGAGAGGAAAAATAGTGAGGTAGTGTTCATGGGCCGTTCAGGAATCTTACGGCAGAGTGGAAGAAAAACATTAAGTGTGTGTCTTCAGGCTCCTGTACCTCCTCCCTGATGGTAGTAATGAGAGAAGCACACGTCCTGGGTGATGGGAGTCGTTAGCGATGAATGCTGCCTTTTAGAGGCATTGCCTTTTGAAGATGTCCTCAAAGCTGAGGAGGCTAGTGCCCACGATGGAGCTGGCTGTGTTCACAACTTTCTGAAGCTTTTTCCAATCCTGTCTAGTGCCCCTTCCACACCAAGGCTGTGATGCAGCCAATTGGAACGCTCTGCACAGTACATCTGTAAACAGTTGCCAAAGCCTTTGGTGATGTACCAAATCTCAACAAACTGCTATTGAAATACTGATCTTTGATTAAGGAAGTTTCTTCTGACTCATGATTGGTGACCATCTTATTTTGACAGCGCCTACTTCCCCACCAGTATAAATGTGGCCACTGCATCCTCTTGTTCTCAGCCTTCCCTCAATTTAATAATATTTACAAGGATATTGTTTTATCAAGAGAAAAGTACTTTAGTCACTACTGTCAGATCAATGAAACAACATGTACATGTTGTTACATGTACATCCAAACATACAGGGAAAGGTGTCGTTTTAGACCATAAGACACAGGAGTAGATCTAGGCCATTTGGCCCATCGAGTCTGCTCGGCCATTCCATCATGGCTGATCTTTTTCCCCCTCCTCATCCCCATTTAGTATCTAATCCAATCAGTGAGATTGTGCTGGGCTTCCCGCCAGTGTTGCCATGCTTCCAGAGCCAACATAGCATGCCTAAATCTCACTAACCTTAACCTGTACGTGTTTGGAATGTGGAAGCCTGCGAGGTGACAGGAGAGCATACAGGCAGCAGCTGGAATTGACAGGTGGTGTAGTTGAGCATTGCACTAACATTACCACGCCACCCTGGTAGGAAGTTGCCCATTGAGGCGATGGGCACTTCCTGAAAATAGGGTGAATGTGTACAGTCTATTCCCCAGGGCTGGGGAATCGAAACATAGAGGACATAAGCTTGAGGAGCAACCTTTTCACCAGAGGGTGATCCACATATGGAAAGAGCTGCCAAAGAAAGAGGTTGAGAAAAGCACATTAAGGCATTTAAAAGGTAATTGGTCAGATACATGGATAGGAAATGTTTAGAGAGCGAGGTGTAAAATTCAGGCAAACGTGACTGGCTTAGTACGGTATCAAGGTCAGGATGGACCATGTGGTTGAAGGACCTACCTTTGTATGACACAACATGGGAACAGACCCTCTGGCCCAGCGAGTCCATGCTGGCTATTAAATTCCATTTGACTCCAGTCCTACATAAGTTACATGTCGTTCTCCCCATATCAAGAATCATGGATCAACTTTATTCGCTGTATAAGTTGACATGCGTTAGGAATTTGCTGGGGTGTGTTGGTCAGGGCAAGATGTGCAACACAAGGCAACATTCAACCATTATAAAGTGTTCCTACATTGTGAGAGGATGCTGCAGCAAACCAGGTGGTAATGGCTGATGTGAGGATACTCTCTGTGATGGCAGTGTAGAATCGCACTGGGAAAGATGGAATTTAAATTTTTTTTTATTGCATTTTCAAATAGGTTACAGAAAGAGAAAAAAATTGAAAAAAAAATTATCAACCCTTCCCCCCTCCCCTTAACCCCTCCCCCCAACATATCCTTATAGAAAAAGAAAAAAAAGAGAGAAGAAAAAAGAAAGAAAGAGAGAATGTCTGGATATCGGAAGATCCCCATATGCTCCATGGAGTTCATAATAGCTTTAGAATATATATTTATTCTTTTCCCCAGATAACCAATAATTTTATCTTCGGAGCACCTATATATTTAATCCTATCTTTTGTAAATAAGGGTGCCAAATTTTCAGAAATATTTCATATTTATCTCTTAAATTATAAGTAATTTTTTCAAGTGGAATGCAGCTGAAAATTTCATTCTTCCAACGATCTATACTTAAGTATGAATCCGATTTCCAAGTAACAGCAATAGCCTTTTTGGCTACTGCCAATGCAATTTTTATGAATTCTTTCTGATATTTATTCAATTTGGATTTCGGTTTTATCACTTCAATATCGCCTAGTAAAAATAATGTTGGATTATGTGGAAGTTGTGTTCCAATAAAACTCTTAAATTTGTCCAAAAAGGTTGAATTTTAAAACAAGACCAAGTAGAGTGTAAAAAAGTACCAATTTCTTGATTACATCGGAAACATTGATCAGATAAATTTGGGTTTAATTTATTTATTTTTTGTGGTGTAATATATAATTGATGTAAAAAATTATATTGCACTAATCTTAACCGGACATTTGTTGTATTTGTCATACTGTCAAGACATAGTCTTGACCAACTTGTTTCTTCAATTTTAATATTCAAATCAGTTTCCCATTTTTGTCTTGATTTATGAATTCCTTGTTTAATTGCCTGTTTTTGAATCAAACTATACATACAAGGAATAAATTTTTTAGTTTTTCCTTTTTGAATTAAAGTTTCTATTTCATTAGGTTTAGGCAATAACTTTGTTTGACCCAATTTATCTCTTAAATAAGCCCTTAATTGGAAATAACAAAAAAGAGTGTTGTTTGATATTTTGTATTTATTCTTTAATTGATCAAATGACATTAGTATACCTCCTTCAAAACAATCTCCTATATATCTAATCCCTTTTTGAAACCAATTGTATAAAAGTTGGTTTTCCATTGTAAAAGGAATAAGTTTATTTTGAATTAAAGGTCTCTTTGCTAATAAAGATTTCTTTATCTCATCATCAACATTTATCTTATCCCATAAATCAATCAAATGTTTTAATATAGGAGATTCTTTCTCTTCCCATATCCGTTTAGATTCCCACTTATATATAAAATCTTCTGGTATATTTTCTCCTATTTTATCTAGTTCTATTCTAATCCATGCCGGTTTGTCTTCATCAAAAAAAGATCCAATAAATCTAAGTTGATTTGCTTTATAATAATTCTTAAAGTTTGGAAGTTGTAACCCTCCTAGGTCAAATTTCCACATCAATTTTTCCAACGATATTCTTGACATCTTACCTTTCCAAAGGAACTTCCTCACACATTTATTTAACTCTTGAAAAAACTTCTGCGGTAATTGTATTGGTAGTGTTTGGAATAAATATTGTAATCTAGGGAATATATTCATTTTTACAGCATTTACTCTGCCTATTAATGTTATTGGTAACATCATCCATTTATCAAGATCCTCTTGATTTTTTTTCAACAACGGTAAATAATTTAATTTATATAAATTCTTTATATCATTATCAACTCTTATACCTAAATATTTTATACCATTTATCGGCCATCTAAATTGAGTTATTATTCGACATTGACTATAATCTCCTTTAGTAAGGGGTAGAATTTCACTTTTATCCCAATTTATGGAGATGGAATTTTACCCACCGCCACAAGAAGTACATCTTTGGCTGAGCCTTCCCAGATATTCCCACTCACCTCTACACTGGGAGCAATTTACAACAGACAATTAACCTACTAACACACCTCTGGGATGTTAGAGGAAACCTGAGCACTCAGAGAAAAGGTAAAACTCCATAGAGACGGTGACAGAGGTTAGCAGCTGTGAGGCAGAGCTGTCCTTTCCTTTGGTCATGAGCTGGTAGTTCGATGTTGTATATTGCAGATTAGGAGATATACAGATGAAGAGACCTCTTGTGTTCCTAATTACCTCAAGTGCAGAAAGTGGCAAAAGGAATCAAAAACACAAAAGATTCAGCAGACGCTGAAGATCCAGCGTAGCACATACAAAATACTGGAGGAACTCAGCAGGTCGGGCAGCATCTATGGAGGAAAACAATCAGTTTCAGGCTGAAACTCTTCTTCAGGACTGATGAGGAAAGGTGAAGAAGTCAGAATTAAGAAGGTGGGGGGGAGGGGAGGAATAGAAGCAGGAAATAGGTGAGACCCGGTGAGGGGGAAGATAGGTGTGTGGAGGAGGGTGGATAAAGTGAGATGCTAGAAGATGATAGGTGGAGAGGAAAGTGGACCATGGGAGAAAAGGAATGAGGAGGGGCAGCAGAGGGAGGTGATGGGCAGTTGAGGAGAGGAGAAAGGGTAGGTGGGGAGCCAGAATGGGCAATATTAAAAGAGAGAAGGGGGAGCAGGGGGAGAAATTACCTGAAATTAAAGGAATTAATATTTATACCATCAAGTTGGAAGCTATTCCGACAGAATATGAGGTGTTGCTCCTCGAACCTGAGAGTGACCTCATCGTGACAGTAGAGGAGGCCACAGATGAACATGTTGGAGTCAGGATGGGGAGTGGAATTAAAGTGGTTGGCCACTGGGAAATCCTGTTTGTTGTGAACGGGGTGAAGGTGTCCAATCAAACGGAGTTCTGATGTGTGTGAGAGAGGGAGAACAGGACTGATGGGATCACTCCAGTGATGTGCTCCTTCTGTATAAAATAATTAAGTTATCCACTGTAGATGCCCAGGGCAGAGAGGGACTAATTGGATAATTCATTCCGAGAATGAGAATGAGCTGATTTTCTTGTCTCCTTGAGTGATTTGATGACTCTGAGCACTTCTCTAGTTATTACGAATGTTCATCCGGACTTTCTGCTCGTTATCTGCTTGCTGAGCTGCTGGCTTTCCTGCTCGACCTTTACGTTACACACAACCTGTCATTTGAGCTGCTGTTTTTGGGAAATACATTGGAACACGAGAGGTCTCTCCGATCTGTTTTGGCGAACTGGCTGAAAGCATCAAACGCCATAGCTCCACATTTGCTTCTCTCATGAAACGAGCTGGAATTGTGTGTGGCGCTGAGGACACAGAGAGGGTTCAAGGGACGTTGACAAACTGGGTGTGTGGGAAGATGAAATCCCCTGTGGGAAAATGTGAAGTTATCCAATTAGGTTGGAAAATAGACTCTAATTCATAGAATAACACAGCATGCAAACAGGCCCATCGGCCTATCCTGTCGGTGCTGATCAAGTTCCATTTGCCCACATTTAGCCATTCTCGACCTTCCTATCCATGTACCTGTCTAAGATTCTTTTAATATTGAGATTTTTAAAAATGGTTGGAGATTGGGAGATGTTGATGCTCAAAGAACATAGGAAGAGTACAGTATAGAACCAGACCCTTCGGCCCACTGTGTTGTGCCAGACTAATTAAACTAGTAAATACATGCCCAACTAAATTAACCCTTTCTCCAACACATTGTCCATATCACTCCATTCCCTACACATTCATGAGTTTGACTAAGGGTCTCTTAGAGGCTTCTCTGGCCATGAAAAGCCAGACATCTCACCCTGAAAAAACTAATTTCATGGAGGTAGCACCCCCGCCCCCACAACCCCATATCCTCCCCCCCTCCCCGGTCGCCCTCCAAGTGTGTATGTAATACTTTGTTTAGTGATTTTGTCTAATCTGTAAACCAAGTTGGGTATATGCAGAAAATGTGACATTAAAATATGTACTTGTATTATCATGGAGTCTTTTTTTTTATTCTATTACAACTTTAAGCAAGTCTACAGGGAGTTTGGCCTCATCACGTTGGACATCAATAGAGTAGCTTCTTCGCAGCTAGCCAGCTAGTTTAAATAACGTTAGCTATGCTAAAGAACAAATGACACCTGTTAAACTCACCTCAACATGTCTTTTACAGTCATTTTACCCACCATGGGCAATAGAACAGTCACTGTTTCAAACAGTGCAGCGCGCAACACTGTCATTATTTTTCAAGTCGACTGTAAAGCCCGCCCACAGAGAAAACTGATAGGTCTACTTAGCATGGGAACAGACCAATCAGGATGCTCCCTCTTGCTCTCGCTCTTCCTCTCCCTCTCCCTCTCCAAAAAATCGATTTCCGGGATATTGTATATAATTTGCGGGTGTCAGGGAGCCACTATCAATATGCGGGAGACTCCCGGAACTTCCAGGAGAGGTGGGATGCCTGAAATGCTAACATTGCAGCTGAGAAGGCAAATATTGTTGACTTGAAACGTTGGTCGTTGGTAGTTGGTTTATCAGCACGTGTACTGAAGTACAGTGAAAATCTTGTCGTTCATACATTCATACAGATCAATTCATTACAATAGTGCATTGAAGTAGGACAAGGTAAAACAATTACAGAATGCAGAATACAGTTACAGAAAAAGTTCAAGGCTGGCAGAAAAAATCACACTGGGTACTGTTCAAGGGTGTTCATAATGTTATAAAGAGAAAGAGAAAAGATCTGCTTCATGTGTCACATGTACATTGAAACATACAGTGAAATGTATTGTTTGAACACACTCTGAGCATGTGCTGGGCAGCCCGTGAGTGTCACCTTGCTTCTGGCATGCCCAGAGTTTACTAACCCTGGTGTCGGACCAGGTTTATGAAAGGTATGGGCCAGATTAAAGTGGCTTCACAACCATAGCCGCCACAGCCCCACATACCTGCTGACACTAAACCCTATCTCTCCCAGCCCTACATATACATTCCCCTAACCCTTCCCTACCCTAATCCTAACATTCAAGGGCCGCACATCCCAACTAACCCTAACTGCATCCTGACGAACCCTGGCCACACCCCCATAAACCAGCTGACTTGTGTAAGGAGGACGAAGATCCAATAAAAGCAAGTGTTGGACCTGTTTAGTGAAGGTATGAGCCAGATCAAAGTGGCAGGGTTGCATGACACTAAATCTCGAGTGATGAAATCAGGAAGTACTAGAGGGATGATTTTCCCACTGCCCACATCATCACATTCTAACCCTCATGTCTTTGGGTGGTGGGATGAAACTTGGAGGAAACCCACACAATCATGAGGAGAACATACAAATTCCTTACGGACGATGGTGGGAATTGAACCTCAGTCATTGCTTGCTGGGTTCATACCCCTTTCAGAATGTGATGGCAGAGGGGTAGAAGCTGCTTCTGAATAACTGAGTGTGGTGTCTGCACCTCCTTCCCAGTTGTAGCGTCCCCAATGGTGAGGGTCCAATGTGATGGAGCCACCTTCTTGAAGATATCCTTGATGATAAGGAGGGAATTTACCTCATCAAAAGATACCAAATTCTCAGAGAGCTTGACTGGTTAAACATGTTTCCCCTCTCTAAAAGTCTGGAACTCTCAGAATAAGGCGTCAGCCACTTGGAACTTAAAGCAGAAGTTCACTCTGAAGGTGGTAAATCTTTGGAGTTTTCCAACAGAAGCACCGTGGAGGCTTAGTCATTGATAGCATTCAAGAACAAGATTGAGATAGAAGAGTGTGCAGGTATTGATAGGGTAATTGCAAACAGGCTTTTTCCACTGAGGTTAATTAAGGCATTGATTGAGAGTGTGGAACGGGTTTCCAGCGGAAATAGTGAATGTGGGTTTGATTGCAGCACTCAAGAGAAGTTTGGATAAATAGTTGGACAGACTGAATGGGCTGAAGGTCCTACTTCTGTGGCATAGTCCTCTATGACTATCATTCTAGATGGTAAAGGAGCAGGGCAGGAAAGTAGTGAAGATAGGTTATGATTTTGCTGAATGGTAGACCAGCTGGAGGGACCAAATTGCCTACTGTTCCTCATATTTAACATATACATATGCATTTGAGATTATTCTGTTATTAAGACCATAAGATACAGTAGAATTAGGCCATTTGGCCCATCAAGTCTGCTCTGCTATTTCATCATGGCTGATGCATTTTCCCTCTCAGCCTCAATCCCTTGCCTTCTGTTCATATCCTTTCATGCTCCGACAAATCAAGAATCTATCAACCTCTGCATTAAGTATACGCAATGATTCGGCCTCCACAGCTGCTTGTGACAATGAATTCCACAGATTCACCACTCTCTGACATTCTTCTATTTTGAAGCGGTGTCCTCTGGTCTCCCACCAAAGGAAACAGCCTCTCCACATCCACACCATTGAGGACTATCATTCAACCTTTGATAGGCTTGAATGAGGTCACCCCTCATTCTTATGAACTTCAATGAGAAGAGGCCCAGGGCCATCAAATATTCCTCATAAGACAAACCTTTCAATCCCAGAATCATTTTTGTGAACCTCCTTGAACCCTTTACAATGTCAGCAATAGTCACAATACTCCCAGTGACTTATAAGGCCTCAACAAGACACCCTTGCTTTTATGGTATGTTCTAGACCTCTCGAAATGAATACAGACATCACATTTGCCTTCCTCTTAACCTACAATTTAACCTTTAGGCAATTCTGCACGAGAACTTACATAGAACATAGAACTTACAGCACAGTACAGGCCCTTCGGCCCACAATGTTGTGCCATACTTATAACCTACTCCAAAGTCATTCTAACCCTTCCCCCCTACATAGATCTCCATTTTTCTATCATCTATGTGCCTATCTAAGAGCTTCTTAAATGGCCCTAATGTATCTGCCTCTACCACCGACCCTGGTAGCCCATTCCATGAACCCATTACTCTCTGTGTAAGAAACCTACCTCTGAGATCTCACCTATACTTTCCTCCAATCTCCTTAAAATTATGCCCCCTTTTATTAGTCAGTTCTGCCCTGGGATAAAGTCTCTGGGTATCCATTCGATTTATGCCTCTTATTATCCTGTACCCCTCTGAAAAGTCATCTCTCATCTTCCTTCACTCCAAAGATAAAAGCCCTAGTTTGCTCAACCTATCCTCATTAAAAATTCTCTTTAATCCATTCTGGTAAATTGATCTTCCAGATCAGTCTAACCCTTCCTGAGACTGTACTGCACTCTGCTCTGTCATAGACTTATCCACCTACATGTGTTTGGTTAGGCTTGAGTCACATTTCCTTCTGAACAGAATTTCATACAGGTCCTCCCTATCTTCATGTGCCATAAAGCACGTAATTTCTCATCATGACCTCTCCTAAGAATTGATGACTGGACGTGCACCTAAATCATTACCTTTGGACAGATGCCATGTTGCTTTTTTTTACTGGGCCAACAGAGAATCTGGAACTATCTCTGATATAATTACATTTTCCCAATGTCAACCCAAGGCCCTAGAGCTTAGCTCATTGTGGTTTATAGCATCATGCTTGCTATTTGATTGAATTATACCTGCTACACCCACTCGTAACTATCTGTAATTAGACTTAACAGTTAGGGTATAAAAGAGGAACCTTGATATTAACAAGTCAGGGGATGATAGGGGACCACTAAACTCATTTAGTCTTTTAAATCAAATGATATCAATTCCATAATCCAATTTTAGTGGGTTATTAAGATTATTAAACTGGAATATGTCAGAGCCTAAAGGAAGTGACATCAGCTGCAAACATCTTCAGTCTGGATAGAAACAGTGGAACGTTGCTGATGTCTGGAAGACTGAATATCCTGCAGCCATTCCCAGTGTGATCACACTCTGATACAACCAAGGGCTTACAGGCACAAAAGGGAAGTAGTAGGCCATTCGGCCCTTCATTGCTGACCCTGGTCTCTTTTGTTTTGCTTCTTCCCAATAGAGCTCAAACTCTCAATCTTTCAAAACTGTGTCTACCTCCACTTCAAATACTTCTGATAATCCAAAATATGATTACGAGCATTGATATCCTTTGATTTCAAAGACTAATGAGTCCAGTGGTCCCCAATCATCCCTGATTTTTTTCTTTTATACCCTGGCTGTTAGACTAATTATGGATATTTATGAGTGGGTGCAGCAAATATAACTCAATCAAATGATTAGCATGATGCTCTAAACCACATTGAGCTGAGCTCTGGGGTCTTGCATTGACATTGGGAAAATGTAATTAAATCTAATAAAATAGAGGATTCCAAAGATTCACCACCCTCTTTGAAAAGAAATTGAAACTGGAAGAAAAGAATTTCAGGATGTATTGTATACATTTCTCTGACATTAAATGTACCTATTGAAACTGGAATTAGAAATGGAGTTGGTTTATTATTGTCATATGCACCAAGATATAGTGAAAAATTTGTCTTGTGTACTGTTCATACACATCACATCATTACACAGTGCGGTGAAGTAGAACAAGGTAAAGCTATAACAAAATGCAGAATAAAGTGTAACGGCTATTGAGACAGTGCAGTGCTGGTAAGTGTAAGATTGTAACGAGGCAGATTGAGAGGCCAAAAGTCTATCTGATCATAGCAGACCCATTCCGTAGTCTATTCACAGTGGGGTAGAAGCCTGGTGGTACTTTTAGGCTTTGGTATTGTCTGCCCGATGGAAGAAGGGAGAAGAGAAAATGTCCAGACTTTGATTACGCAGGCTGATTTGCTGAGGTAGCGAGAAGTGTAGACAGAGTCCATATAGGGGAGGCTGGTTTCTGGGATGTGCTGGTCTGTGTTCACAATCCTCTGCAGATTTTTGCCATACCAAGCTGTGAAGCATCCAGATAGGATGCTTTCTGTGGTGCATCAATAAAAATTGTACAGGTCAATGGGGACATGCCAGATTCCAATGCACCTCAGTTTTAAATGACCAGCCTTTATCTTGTAACCAAGTCCCCTTGTTTGAGATTCTCCCTAAAGTGTAAACATCATAACATCCACTCTATTGTGGTCCCTTGGTATGGTCCAATATGATCACCCTTGTTTTTATATTCCAAGGAATTGAGATATAATTTGCTTCATTGAATTACCCTCTCATCCCAAGAATTAATAAAATGAATCTCTTTTGAACTGTTCCCAATGCTAGCACATCCTTGAATGAATGAGGGGATGAGGTTGGGCATCACACTGCAGGTGATGTTTCACCTCAACCCTGTAAAATTTGACTCCAATTTTCTAAACTCCAGCCCTCTTGCAATAAAGGACAAATGAATTTGCCTTCCAGACCACTTAGTGTAGACTCAAGAGATTCTGCAGATGCTGGAAATCTTCAGCAATACACACAAAGTGTTGGAGGAGCTCAGCAGGCCAGTCAGCATAAACGGACGGGAATGGGCAGTCAATATTTCAGGTAGAGACCCTTCACCTGGACTGGGAAAGTGGGTGGGTCTCAATCTGAGCTCCAACCTTGTAGTTCAATGTACAGTACAGTAGGGGAACATGCCCTTCAATTCAGGTTTAGATTCAGATTTATGTATTATATATGCATCGAAATATACAGTGAAATGAAAGGCAGCTCCTAAGGCTCTGGCTACACTTTAGTCCCATGCTCCTGATCTATGGAGGAAAGTGTCACTCGGGAGATCTCCCGTTCAGCCTGCTCCTGAGCTTGACCAAGCTGGCCATTCACGGGCCCAGGCAGCAGGCAGTTGAGTACTCTACCCAAGCCGACTGCCTGTCCCTCTTTCGGGGTTAGGTCATGCCCAGGTCGCTCTTGGAGTTGGAGATGGAGTGCTGGTCGTCATGGGTACAAATGGGGATTTGCCCAGGGAATTGATGGACATAAGTTGTATTTTAATTTAAACTATAGATAATGCAGTATTGGAATTTGTACAATGGTTTGTGCTGTTTTCAAAAAAAACTTCCGTAAAATACTTTTAATTTAAATAAGATAATTAAAAAAATGCCAGGCAACACACCCAAGGACGTGTTTGGCCCGCTATGACTGTACTGACTATGATGCCAGCTTTAGCTGAGCATCTGTCTGCTCATGGCCTATGTCCCTCCATTCCCTTCATGTTCAAGTGCCTGGTCTAAATGCCTCCGACTGGCACATTGCAGGCTGCAGCAGTACGTGCTGAGGGGCGCCCTGAAGCTTGGTGCAGCCACCTCAAAGGCTCAGTGGGGAAGGGTCACAGCGTAGAGGTCATCTGCTACAGGCTGTGTGAGGAAGGCCCTCAATTATTGCAGTAATGTACCACCTCAAGGGGTCACACGAGTGGCAGCATGTGATTGATGTGTAGGACAGTGATAGAACAGTCCAGAAAGCATTGACTATCATGGTAAAAAATGATGACACATCACATGGTTTATTCTTGTAAATATATTTTTATCATCAATAAAGTGTATTTTGATAAAAAAGTGCCTCATAAACACTGCTATTGTGTCCGCCTCCCCCACCTCCCCCGGCAGCGTGTCCAGGCACACACCAGTTTCCGTGTAAAAACAGTGTCTCACTAATCTACTTTAAACTCCCCCCTACCTGAAAGAGGAGCAGTACATTTGCGTTTGGAGTTTGACCAAGTCATTCTTTATGCTATCCACAGGTCTAATTAACCAGAGTAGACATCAGCCTGCTGGTAATTAACTGCTTATTATCATACAAATAAAATATTACATCATTTATGTCTGAGTCACTGCTCTAGTGACCATCGTGTGACTCATCTCGTCTGTAATATCATTATTGGCCAAGATCAGAGTTCTGGAGATAAATGCGACATTACTGGTAAACTCACTCAAAATGCCGGAGGAACCCAGCAGGGCAGGCAGTGTCTATGGAGAGGAATAAACAATTGATACTTTGGCCTTGACTGAATTCAAGGGCTTTGGCTGAAACGTTGACTGCTTATTCCCCTCTGAGAATGCTGAGTTCTGCCAGTATTTTAACATAGAACATAAAACATCACAGCACAGTACAGGCCTGTCAGTGATGTTGTGCCAACCTTATAACCTACTCCAAGATCAATCTAACCCTTCCCTCCTACATAGCCCTCTATTTTTTTATCATCCATGTGCCTATATAAGTGTTTCTTAAATATCCCTAACGTGTTTGACTCTACCACTACGTGGACAAGTCTTTCCCTGAACCTACCACTCAGTCTACCCATCCTGCATTTATGTCCCCAGTTTTTGGCTGTCCACTATACCAATGCCCCTTATCATCTTGTATACCTCTATCAATTAACCTCTCAACGTCCTTAGCTCCAAAGAGAAAAGCCCTAGCTCGCTCTGCCTATCCTCACGAGACATGGTCTCTAATCCAGGCAGCATCCTAGTAAGTCTCCCCTGCCCCCTCAGCATATATTTTGTGTGCATTGCTCAAAATGCCTGGCATTTTCAGAATCTCTCATGTCTCTGTTATAGTAAGAATCAGGCTTAATACCACCGGCATAGATTGTAAAATTTGTTGTTATGTGGCAGCAGTACATTGCAATACATTATGAATATATATATATGTATCTCAAAGTTCAGTTCCTTACAGGCAGCCACAAGAAACCCAAAAGAACCCATTAAACCAAAACCAAAAACATCCAATGAGCAGAGAAAAATAAACACAAATCTTGCAAATAATAAAATCAAGCAACTGCAGTCAAAATGAAAGTGAGTCCATAGACACAAATCCTGGTGCAGGAGCAGGCTTACAGTATCAGTTCATCACACAGTAAAACGTCGCGGAGCTCACAGACACGAAGCCCGGAGTAGGGAAAAAAGTTAAATTAAATGAATAGTGCAAGAGAAGTAGTGAGCTGGGGTTCACAGGTTCAATGTCCATTCAGAAATCTGATGGCAGAGAGGAAGAAGCCATTCCTGAATCGTTGAGTGTGTGCCTCCAGGCTCCTGTACCTCCTCTTTGATGGTAGCAATGAGAAGAGGGCATGTCCTGGGTGATGGGGGTCCTTAATAATGGATACTGCCTTTCTAGGTCATTGCTCCTTGAAGATGTTCTGGATGTTGGGGAGGCTAGTGCCCATGATGGAGCTGACTGAGTTTACAACTTTCTGCAACTTATTTTGATACTGTGCAGTGAACACCCCCCCCCCCCCCAACATATCAGGCAGTGATACAGCCAGTTAGAATGCACTCCATGGTGCACTATTATAGGAAGGATGTGGAGGTTTTGGAGAGGGTGCTAAGGGGGTTAGTGAACTATGTTGGCACTGGAAGCATGGTGACCCTTGTGGGCTGCCCCAGCACATCTTTAGACTGAGTTGGACATTGACTCAAATGCCACATTTCACTCTGTTTCAATGTGCAGTACATGTGACAGATAAAGCTAATCATTAATGAGCTTGGGAAGTCGTACCAGGGCAGGTTGTTCTCTGTGAAGTCTCACTTGCAGGATACATTGACACCCAGTGAGTGTGCCAGCAACATCAGCCTCCAGCCCATCTCTCAGTGCTCGGGCGTGATTCTCGAAACCAAAGCTGGTGCTGGCTGTCAGTCCAGCTACAGGTCCGAGGAGATGGACTGCCCTGGGACGTCCGACTGCCAAAGATATGGTTACCGCAGGAAGAATTTTCCTCACTGTGCATCGAAATGCTTTAACATGGATAAAGCAGTGGCAGATTGATTGGAGGCAAAGAGTGCTTGGCTCCCAGTGACTAGCGGTGTTCCACAGGGGTCTGTGTTAGGACCACTTATTTTTACATCATATATCAATGACCTGGATGACGGAACTGATGGCTTTGTGGGCAAGCTTGCGAATGATACAAAGATAGGTGGAAGGCCAGGTAGTTTTGAGGAAGTAGAGAGGCTATAGAGGACTTAAACAGATTGGGAGAATAGGCAAAGAAGTAGTAGATGGAATGCAGTTTTGGGAAGTGTATGATCATGCACTTTGGAAGAAGAAATAAAGGGGTAGAGTATTTTTAAATGGAGGGAAAATTCAAAAATCTGAGGTGAAACGGGGGAACGGTTGGGACATGTACAGGATATGCTAAAGGTTAAATTTGCAGGTTAATTCAAACTAAGTTAATTCAAATCAAGGCAAATGCGATGTTAGCATTCATTTCAAGGGAACTAGAATATAAAAACAAGGATGTGATGGTGAGGCCTCACTTGGGAGTACTGTGAGCAGTTTTGGGCCCCTTATCTAAGAAAGGATGTACTGACATTGGAGAGAGTTCAAAGGAGGTTCACAAAAATGATGGCGGGATTGAAAGGCTTGTCATGTGAAGAGCATTTGATGGCTCTGGGCCTCTGCTCACTGGAATTCATAAGAATGAGAGGGGAACTCATTGAAACCTATTGAATATTGAAAGGCTTTAATAGAGTGGATGTGGAGAGGATGTTTCCTCTGGTAGGGGAGTCTTCGCTCAGCCTCAGAATAGAGGGGCGTCCTTTTAGAACGATGAGGAGGAATTTCTTTAGCATGTGGCAGGAAACTGGATCACCCAAAGAAAACCCACATGGCTATTTGGAGGACATGCAAACTCCTCACAGACAGCGCCCAAGGTCAAGATCGAACCTGGGTCTCTGCAGCACTACCTACAGTGCCACTGTTTCATCCCTAGTTTGGTCAGTCCCTCCACTTGTAAAAAGCAAATGGCTCTCGAGTAATCCAATGGTTTTGGCAGCATCTGTAAGAGGAAAGTGTCTCCTAAGATGCTACCGAGTATGGTGCTTCAGTTTGAATCAGAATCAAGTTTTTTTATTGACATATCTCGTGAAATCTGTTGTTTTGTGGCACCAAGAGATTAAAAAAAAACTTGCTATAAGGTACAAAAACTCCCGAATACATAGTGCAAACAAGAAATAGCAAGGTAGTGTTCATGGGTAATGGAATGCATGGTGATATTCGCGGGCTGCCCTCAGCACATCCTTGGGTGTATAGGTTGTTAATGCAAACGCTGTATTTCACGGTACATAAGTCTTGATGTACAAGTGATAAATAAAAATACAAATCGGGATCTGAATGGGCCGTTCAGAAATCTGATGGAAGAGGGGAAGAAGCTGGCTCTAAAACATTGAGTGTGGGTCTTCAGGCTCCTGTACCTCCTCCCTGATGGTAGCAATGAGAAGAGGGCATGTTCTGGATAGTGATGGATGTTACCTCCTTTTGAAAATGTCTTTGAAGGTGGTGAGGGTTGTGCCTGTGGTGGAGTTGGCTGAGACGACAACCCACTGCAGCTATTTTCCGTCCTGTACGAAGCAGCCTCCGTACCAGATGGTGAGGCAATCAGTACTGCTCTCCACAGTATATCTGCAGAAATTTGCTGAAGTCTTCGATGACTTCCAATGAAGTAGAGCAGCTGACATGCCTTGAATATTTCAGCAGAGCTGGTGGTGACCAACAGGTTGCTGTTGGTGGGGAGTTTGGCAACGGTAACGGTTTTGAAAAGAGGCTTTAATGTGACTCTGGGAAGAAATGGAAGCAAAGAGCTTCAGCAAAGGAGATTTACAGACTGCACTGGATGAATCTGAAGGCTTATATGGGAGAGCCTGAGGAAAGGGCAGCCTCTTAGTATCAGAATTGGATTTAACATCACTGGCACATGCTGTGAAGTTTGTTGTTTTGTTGCAGCAGTACATAAACATACATAGTAATAAAAACTAGAAATTACAATGAGAGTATATATAAAAATATAAATTCAATAAGTAGTGCAAAAAGAGATGGAAATATTGAGGAAGTGATCATGGCATTATTGTCCATTCAGAAATCTGATGGCGGAGGGGAAGATGCTGATTGCTGAATCATTGAGTGTGGGCCTTCAGGCTCCTGTACCTCCTTCCTGATGGTAATGATGAGAAAAAGACACATCTTAGGTGATGGGGTTTCTTAATGATGGATGCCAACTTTTTGAGGCATCTCCTTTGGAAGGTACCTGGATGCTGGGGAGTCCAGTGCCCATGATGGCGCCGGCTGGGTTTACAACTTTCTGCAGCTTTTTCTGATCTCATGCAGTGGCCCCTCCATACCAGACAGTAATGCAACCAGTTAGAAAACATCTGTGGAAATTTGCGGGTGTCTTTGGTTTCATACCAGTTCTCTTCAAACACTTAATGTCATGCCTTCTTTGTAATTGCATCAGTATTTTTGGCCCAGGAGAGATCCTCAGAGATATTGACATCCAGGGTCTTGAAACTGCTCACCTTTTTCACTGCTGATCCCTCGATGAGGACTGGAGTGTGTTCCTCGACTTCCCCTTCCTGAAGTCCACAATCAATTCCTTGGTCTTAATGACGTTGAGTGTGAGGTTGTCACTTTGACACCATTCAACCAGATGATCTATGAATGTCAAAGTAGTTCAAAGTCAAAATAATTTTATTACATATACATCACCACATACTAGCTGAGATTCATTCTCTTACAGGCATTGACAGGGAAATTAAAAAATACAATAGAATTTATGAAAGTATACATAAAGCTGATGGACAACCAATGTGCAAAAGACAAATTGTGCATGTAAAAAATATAGATAACCAGTAATGAGAATTTGAGTCCTTGAGGTGAGTCTGTAGGTTGTGGAACCAGTTCAGAGTTGTGGCTAGTGAAGTTATCCATGCTGGTTCAGGAGCCTGATGGTTGTAGGGTGATAACTGTTTCTGAACCTGGTGGTCTGGGACCTAAGACCTCTGTATCCCTTTCCTGATAGTAGTAGCGAGAGGAGAGCATGGCCTGGACGGTAGGGTCTTTGATGACGGATGTTGCTTTCTTGTGGCAGTGCTCCATGTGAATGTGCTTAGTGATGGGGAGGGCTTCGCCTGTGATGGACTGGGCTGTGTCCATCACTTTCTGTAAACTTTTCCATACCTGGGCATTGGTATTACATACCAGGCTGTGATGCAACCAGTCAGGAAATTCTCCATTGTACTTTATCTATAGACCGTGCATCTATATAGTATTTGGCCTGCTGTGGTCTGGGAGTGGCTTCAGGGATGAACAGCGGATTATAACTGGAAGTAAACTGAGGTGTTACCTTAAAGAGGAATCTACTAAGAACAATTGGCTAATACCAGGAAGCATAATTTGGAGGAGAATACGGGGACATGACAAGAGTTCTTTACAGAGAGTGGTGGGTGCATGGACCATGCTGCCAGGGGTGATGGTGGAGGCAGATACATGAGGGGCATTTAAGAAACTCTTAGACAGGCACATGGATGAGAGGAAAATGGAGAGGTATGTGAGGGAAAGGTTAGATTGATCTTGAAGTAGGTTAAAAGGCTGGCCCAACAGGCCTGTGATGGTCTATATTCTAACTGCCCTTTATCTAAAGCTAACAAACAGCTCAGTTACAGCAGCTTGTCCTGTGTTAAAACACAGACCCTCTGAGCAGTTCTTGCAGCGTTGGAGAGAAGCATAAGGTTAAACTACAGCTTAACCTATCTGACCAGACGCTTCGACTGAGGCTATCGACCTCGTTCCCAGTTTCTGTTATTAGGAAAGACTGTTGTTGAGAAGTTGCCAGTGTTGTCACAGGTAGGAACATCAACCAGCAAATGATTCAGCAATCTGTCATTTTTGAAGAGAAGTTGCAGCAAATCAGGCTGTAAATTGGTGGAGGTCCAGCCCTTCACTCTGATTATTAAATGAGTCTGCTGACATCGAGCCAAAATATAAAAGAGCATCGGACAAGAAAACATAAACTGAGGTGGCCATCTTGAGTGAAAGAGATAAAAACAGAGGCAATTCTCAGTGCTAGAGTAGAGATCGAGGTCGCTATGCTTTCACTGGAAGCTCCAGTTCAATGCTGCTCCTGGCCTAATCCATAGCGCTGCTGGGACTCAGGGTGAACGAGGATCTGACTGCCGTGGGGAAAGTGTGGGGGCAGATCAGGACAGGCAGCAGCAGTCAGGTGAGAGGACACATTCTCCCATTCTGTCTCTCCCTCCCTCTTTCTCTCTCTCTCCTCTCTCTCTCCCTGTCTCCCTGTCTTTATCTCTCTCTCTCTCTTTCTCTCTCCCCCTCTCTCTCCCTCCCTGTCTTTATCTCTCTCTGTCTTTGTCAGTCTCTGTCAGTCTCTCTCTCTCTCTCTCTCTCTCTCTCTCACTCTCTCTCTCCCCCTCCCCCCACCCCTCACCCCGTGTGCCCCGTGTGTGTGTGTGTGTGTGTGTGTGTGTGTGTGTGTATAGAGCTGTAGAGGTTGTATTGAGCAGTTCATCAAAGCAGTGTTTGATTTTCCCTGGCAAGGAGTTCGAAGTCCGTTATCTGCAACACTGCAGTCGGTTCTGCAGCATTGGATATTTTCTCCAAACCAGTTGGTATGTGAGTGTTCATGTGTTTATCTGCATGAGTACATCATTGTGTGTGTGTGTATTCAGTATATAACCATTTTCATGTGTGAGTGATTAGTGATTGTTAAGGGTTGTTTGCACGTGTATTTATTTCTTTCTGTCTGTTGTGTTAAACTCTATGAGCCTGTGTTTGTGTGTGAATATCTGTGCGAATGTATGAGAGTGTGACTTTGATGTCTGAGTGTGTGTGCTAATGTCTGTGCCCATAGGAGTAAATGTGCTTGTGCATTTGAGTGATTGTTGAATGTTGTGTGTGTGTGTTTCTACAAGTAAGTGTGTGTGTGTGTGACTGTATAACAATGCAGTTGTGTGGGAATGTGATGAGGCGTGTGTGTGTGTGTGACTGCAATAATGTTGTGTGGGAATGTGTTTGGTAAGGTGTAGGTGTGTGTGCGTATGTGTTTCTACAAGTGTGACTGTGCAATAATGTGGTTGTGTGGGAATGTGTTTGATGAGGTGTGTGTGTGTGTGTTTCTCCAAGTAAACACATTTGACTATGTGACAGTGTGACTGTGTGGGAGTTCCGGTGTGTATGGTGAGGTGCCTGTGTGTGAGGGAATGACTCTGGAAATGCCTGTGTAGTGTGTGTGTGACAGTGTGACTGTGTGGGAGTTCCGGTGTGTATAGTGAGGTGCCTGTGTGTGAGGGAATGACTCTGGAAATGCCTGTGTAGTGTGTGTGTGACAGTGTGACTGTGTGGGAGTTCCGGTGTGTATGGTGAGGTGCCTGTGTGTGAGGGAATGACTCTGGAAATGCCTGTGTAGTGTGTGTGTGACAGTGTGACTGTGTGGGAGTTCCGGTGTGTATAGTGAGGTGTCTGTGTGTGAGGGAATGACTCTGGAAATGCCTGTGTAGTGTGTGTGTGACAGTGTGACTGTGTGGGAGTTCCGGTGTGTATAGTGAGGTGTCTGTGTGTGAGGGAATGACTCTGGAAATGCCTGTGTAGTGTGTGTGTGACAGTGTGACTGTGTGGGAGTTCCGGTGTGTATAGTGAGGTGTCTGTGTGTGAGGGAATGACTCTGGAAATGCCTGTGTACAGTGTGTGTGTGACAGTGTGACTGTGTGGGAGTTCCGGTGTGTATGGTGAGGTGCCTGTGCGTGAGGGAATGACTCTGAGTGTGAGTGCATGTGCTTTGAATACATGAGCAAGGCTGTGTTCTATAGAGTGAGTTTGCCCTATGGCCAGCTTCGATCTGTCACAGCTACTAGCCAGAAATGTGAACTGCAGCATCTGAATCAATGTGTGCAGATTGTTAACAAACCCTTTCCCACAAAAGGAGAAGAGATAGTGACCGACACAAGGTGCCCTATAGAGACACTCTGATCTTGCCTGTCTCTGGGGCACTTCTTTGTAACCCAGTCCCTGCTAATCCAGCTGAGAGGCTCTCTGCTCCCTCATTGAAAGGAAAATGTAATCCAGAACTGTGAACCCTTTCGAATTAATGGGGGAGATATTTTCTACATTTGCTTCTGCTCCTAACAGGAGACAGTAGAACTGGAAGATCCTCCAGCATTTCAAAGTTCGAAGTAAATTTGTTATCAAAGTACGTATAGGTGACCATATGGACTACAACCCTGAGATTCATGTTCTTGTAGAACAAAGAACTGCAATAGAATCAGTGAAACACTACACACAAACACAGACTGTAAAACATACAATGTGCCAAAGAAGACAACCTGTGCAAATAAAAAAAGTAATTAAAATAAATAAATCAACAACACTAAGAGCATGAGTTGTAAACTCCTTGAAAGTGAGTCCACAGTTTGTGGAATCATTTCAGTGTTGGTGAAATAAGTTATGCACACTGGTTCCAGAGCCTGATAGTCTAACTGTTGTTGAACGTGGTGGTGTAGGCTCTGAGGCCCCTGTACCCCCTTCCTGGTGGCAGCCACAGCCTGGATGGTGGGGGTCCCGGATGATGATGCTGTTTTCTTGTGGCAGTGCTCAGAAGTGGGCAGGATTTTTCCTGTGATGGACTGGGCATTTTGTGTGCGTAACTCTGCTTTTCCAGCATCTGCCAAAACTCTCGTGTTTATGAATCGCTGCAAACTCAGTGAGTGGATGGAAGTCAGATTGGTGACATCTGACTCTGAAACCAGGTCAGTTCTTTTTCTTCTTCAATCCATCACCCCTACAGAGGTGTAGGCCACCGACAGCATCTCAAGATTCCTCTGTCCTGGGCTGGTCTTTCAAGCCGTCCCCAGGTATAGTCCATCTTCTTGGTATCAATAGGTTCCAATAGGTACATTTAATGCCAGAGAAATGTATGCAATATACATCCTGAAATTCTTTTTCTTTACAACCATCCACAAAAACAGAGGAGTGCCCCAAAGAATGAATGACAGTTAAATGTTAGAACCCCAAAGAGCCCCCCCAGCTCCCCCACCCACGCACAAGCAGCAGCAAAGTGACGGCCCCCTCCCCCACCAGCAAAAATGCATCAGTGCCCACCCACCGAGCACTCAAGTGTGCAGCAAAGCATCAATAAAGACACAGACTCATAGTACTCCAAAGGCTACTTGTTCACCCGGTAATTCAACATACCACAGGACCTCTCTCCCCCACAATAAGGGAAAAGGAGGTGTCGCTGCTTCACAGCGAGAGGGGAGACATAACAAACAACCCGCTGATTTACGATATTAAAAGTCTGTTGCGCTGCTTCTTCTGAGCTCTGCGCCCAGAGAGTCGGCCCCAGGAAGGCTGAGGTCTCTGGACGCACAGCCCACGGCAGCTAACCCACTGCTCCCAATATTCTGTGTTCTCCTGTGACGTCTCAGTCAGGGGCACCGGCCTTGAATCAGCCTGTCCCCACAGCCATGAAAATCCGGTACCCTAAAGGCGCACTAGTCTTCCAGGCTGCGTCTTTGGGATATCGAAAAGTGGCCGGTCGTGTGGCCCTGAGAGCGGGTCCCATTCCCACAAAGAACTGAAGTTAGAGTGTAACTCCAGTCAGGGCCTTCAAAAGAACCTCAAAACGGGAAAAAAGAGACTTCAAAGATAGAAATAGAGCTGTTTCCGAAGATGCAAGTGAAGGAGTTTCCGTTTAGTGCCATCTTGACTTTGCTCCGCCCCTCCGAAGGTATCAATCATTCCTCTCCCAGGGGTGATGTCCTTCAGCTTCTGATGGAATTTCTGTAGTTCTGGGTTTTTATGGGATAAGGTTGCTAGCCCCACTCTGAACCTACCTCTTTCGCAGCTGGGGAGGGGCTGTCCATGGCGGAGTTCAGGTTATATCTGTCCGTTATTTCTACCTCTGCCTAAAGGGACAGGAGGTGTGGTGGGGGGGGGGGGGCAACTGTTGAAAGTCTCATTTGAGTATATCGAGGAGCAAGCACTTTTTACATCTTTTCAAGACTGTGTCTGCAGTGAACAGCAGATATTCACTGAGCGTCGACAGTTCCCAGAGGTCAGATCCCCGTGGTGAGGGGTGCTGCTTGTTATCCTCAGTGCAGCAGAAACTCTCTGCATCCAGACACAAAACTGAGAATTCTCCCTGAGCTAAAGGAAAATAAATATCAATGGAACCCGTAGGGAGGTCTTTAAATGACAAGCTATTTTTATCAATTTTCCTTTTCCTTTTGCAATATAAAGAAACCATAAACTTTTAACCTTCATAATTCAATGGTAAGTGACAACACAACCACCACCCTGAGCACTCATTCCCGCCACATGTGGGCTGTTGTGTGTTTCACCTGCAAAGTAGTGACAAATACACTCAGTGGCCACTTTATTAGCTACGTCTGTACACTTGATTAATAATGTGGATATCTAATTAACTAATCACGTGGCGGCAACTCAGTGCATTAAAGCATGCAGGCACGGTCAAGAGGTTCAGTTGTTGTTCTGACCAAACGTCAGGATGGGGAAGAAATGTGATCAAAGTGACTTTGATTGTGGAATGATTATTGGTGCCAGTATCTCAGAAACTGCTGATCTCCTGGGATTTTCAAGTAAACCAGTCTCTAGAGTTTACAGAGAATAGTGCGAAAAACAAAAAGAAACATCCAGTGAGCAGCAGTTCTCTGGGTGAAAATGCCTCTGGGGGAGGTCAGAAGGAGAGACTGGCCTCAGAGAGAGGTCAGAGGGAGAGGCTGGCCTCTGGGGGAGATCAGAGGGAGAGGCTGGCCTCTGAGAGAGGTCAGAGGAAGAGACCAGCCTCTGAGAGAGGTCAGAGGGAGAGGCTGGCCTCGGAGAGAGGTCAGAGGGAGAGGCTGGCCTCTGGGGGAGGTCAGAGGGAGAGGCTGGCCTCTGGGGGAGGTCAGAGGGAGAGGCTGGCCTCTGAGAGAGGTCAGAGGAAGAGTCCAGCCTCTGAGAGAGGTCAGAGGAAGAGGTTGGCCTCTGAGAGAGGTCAGAGGGAGAGGCTGGCCTCTGAGAGAGGTCAGAGGAAGAGACCGGCCTCTGAGAGAGGTCAGAGGAAGAGGTTGGCCTCTGGGGGAGGTCAGAAGGAGAGGCTGGCCTCTGGGAGAGGTCAGAAGGAGAGGCTGGCCTCTGGGAGATGTCAGAGGAAGAGACCGGCCTCTGAGAGAGGTCAGAAGGTCAGAAGGAGAGGCTGGCCTCTGGGAGAGGTCAGAAGGAGAGGCTGGCCTCTGAGAGAGGTCAGAGGAAGAGGTTGGCCTCTGGGGGAGGTCAGAAGGAGAGGCTGGCCTCTGGGAGAGGTCAGAAAGAGAGGCTGGCTCTGGGAGAGGTCAGAGGGAGAGGCTGGCCTCTGGGAGATGTCAGAGGGAGAGGCTGGCCTCTGGGAGAGGTCAGAAGGAGAGGCTGGCCTCTGGGAGAGGTCAGAAGGAGAGGCTGGCCTCTGGGAGATGTCAGAGGGAGAGACTGGCCTCTGAGAGAGGTCAGAAGGAGAGGCTGGCCTCTGGGAGAGGTCAGAGGGAGAGGCTGGCCTCTGGGAGAGGTCAGAGGGAGAGGCTGGCCTCTGAGAGAGGTCAGAGGGAGAGGCTGACCTCTGGGAGAGGTCAGAGGGAGAGGCTGGCCTCTGAGAGAGGTCAGAGGGAGAGGCTGGCCTCTGGGAGAGGTCAGAGGGAGAGGCTGGCCTCTGGGAGAGGTCAGAGGGAGACTCTGGCCTCGGAGAGAGGTCAGAGGGAGAGGCTGGCCTCTGGGAGAGGTCAGAAGGAGAGGCTGGCCTCTGAGAGAGGTCAGAGGGAGAGGCTGGCCTCGGAGAGAGGTCAGAGGGAGAGGCTGGCCTCTGGGAGAGGTCAGAAGGAGAGGCTGGCCTCTGAGAGAGGTCAGAGGGAGAGGCTGGCCTCGGAGAGAGGTCAGAGGGAGAGGCTGGCCTCTGGGAGAGGTCAGAGGGAGAGGCTGGCCTCGGAGAGAGGTCAGAGGGAGAGGCTGGCCTCTGGGAGAGGTCAGAAGGAGAGGCTGGCCTCTGAGAGAGGTCAGAAGGAGAGGCTGGCCTCTGGGAGATGTCAGAGGGAGAGGCTAGCCTCTGGGAGAGGTCAGAGGGAGAGTCTGGCCTCTGAGAGAGGTCAGAAGGAGAGGCTGGCCTCTGGGAGATGTCAGAGGGAGAGGCTGGCCTCTGGGAGAGGTCAGAGGGAGAGTCTGGCCTCTGAGAGAGGTCAGAAGGAGAGGCTGGCCTCTGGGAGATGTCAGAGGGAGAGGCTGGCCTCTGGGAGAGGTCAGAGGGAGAGGCTGGCCTCTGGGGGAGGTCAGAGGGAGAGGCTGGCCTCAGAGAGAGGTCAGAGGGAGAGGCTGGCCTCTGGGGGAGGTCAGAGGGAGAGGCTGGCCTCAGAGAGAGGTCAGAGGGAGAGGCTGGCCTCAGAGAGAGGTGAGAGGAGTAGAGTGGCCAGACTGGAACGTGACAGTACCTCAAACAACCATGTATTAAAACAGTGGAGTGCAGAAGAGTATCTCGAAATGCACAATGCTACAGCAGCAAAAGACCACGAACATACACTCAATGGTCACTTTATTAGTTACAGGAGGTACCTAATAAAGTGGTCACTTAGTGTAGAACCAGAGAGAAATACAGTTCAGCACAGAAACAGGCCTTTGAGTCCAACTGGTCCATGCTGACTGCAGCATCCTTCCTGCTAGTCCCAACTGTCTGTGGTGCTTCCATAAGTTCCTAACCCTCTCTTCCATGTATCTATCCAAATGCCTCTTAAATATTGCAATTGTACCCACCTGACTTTGGTAGCTCATTCCAGGTATTCAATGCCCTCTGGAGAAGTGTGAAGTGATTCACTTTGGAAGGTTGAATTTGAAGGCAAAATACGGGGTTAATGGCAGGATTTTTGACAGTGTGGAGGAACAGAGGTATTTTGGGGTGCATGTCCATTGGTCCTTCAAAGTTGCCACCTAAGATGGCAGGTTGGTTAAGAAGGGATATGGAGTGTTGGCCTTCATTAGTTGGGGGACTGAGTTCAAGAGCCATGAGGTAATGTTGCAGTCTATAAATACCTGGTTAGACCACACTTTGAGTATTGTGTTCAGTTCTGGTCGCCTCAGTATAGGAAGGATATGGAAGCTTTAGAGAGGGTGTGGAGGAGATTTACCGGGAGGCTGTCTGGATTAGAGAGTATGTCTTATGAGCATAGATTGAATGAGCTAGGTCTTTTCTCTTTGAAGAGATGGAGGAGAGGTGACTTGACAGAATTGTACAAGATGCTAAGAGTTATAGATGGAGTGGACAGTCAGAGACTTTTGCCAGGCAGAAATGGCTGATACAAGGGATCATAGTTTGAAGGTGATTGGGGGGTGTCAGAGCTAAGTTCGTTACACAGAGCACTGGCAACTGTGATGGTAGAGACAGATGCATTAGGGGCATTTAAAAAACTCTTAAGATAGACATGTAGATGAAAGAAAGAAATGGCGGGCTATGTAGGAGGGAAGGGTTAGATTGAACAGAATAGTTTAAAGGTCGGCATGACATTGTGGGCCGAAGGGCCTGTACTGTGCCGTAATGTTCTATGTTCTAAGTTACCTTTCAAGTCTCTTAAATCTCTCCCTCTTGTACCTATGCCTTCCAACCTGGGACTCGCCAACTCAGGAGGAAAGACTATGACCAACCTTATTCACACCTCTCATGCTTTTATAAATGTCTGTGAGGTCTCGCCTCATTCTCCTACGCTCCAAGGAATAAAGATTCAGCATGGCCAACCTCTCCCTTTAATTCAGGCCCTCTAGTCAGGTAGCATCCTCTTTTTCATCTTCCGCAGCCTGACGATGTCTTTCCTATAACAGTGTGTCCCAATCTGTACCCACTATTGTAAGACACACGAGACTCTGCAGATACTGGAACTTTGAGCAACACACACAAAATACTGCAGGAGCTCAACAGGCCAGGCAGCATCTATGGAGAGGAATAAAGAGTCAACGTTTCAGGCTTCATCAGGACTGGAATGGAATGGGGCAGAAGCCAGAGTAATAAGGTGGAGGAAGGGAGAGGGGGAGGAGCTCAAGCTGACAAATGATAGGTGAGACCAAGTGAGGGGGAGAGGAGGATGAAAGCTGGGAGGTGATGGATGGAAGAGATAAAAGGCTGAAGAAGAAGGAATCTAATTGGAGAAGACAGTGAACCATGGGAGAATGGGAAGGAGAAGGGGACCCAGAGGGATGTGATGGGCAGCTGAGGAGAGAAGTGTTTATTGGAGTGATGGAGTTACCTCCCTCTGGACTCTTCCCTCTTTCCGTTCCTCCGATCCAGGGGTAAGCTACCCTTTCACTCCTTCACTTCTCCTCATCCCCCCCCATCATCTCCCACTGGTTCCCCACTGCTTTCCCTTTAATCACGGTGATGGTCTTCTCCTATCTGATTCCTCTTTTCAGCACTCTTCCTCTTCCACCTCCTCATCTCATCTGTAGTATCATTTTTGGCCAGATAAGAGTGCTGGAGAAACTCAGCAGGTCTGTGGGACTGGGAATAACCATATTCCAGGACTGGAAAAGAGGAGCAGAAGGTTTGTGGTGGTGGGGGGGGGGATTGGGGGGGGAGTACAAGCTCACAGCTGATAGGTGAGACTAGGTGAGAGGGAAGTTCGGTGGGTGGGGGAGGGTGATGAAGTAAGAAGTTGGGAAGTGATAGGTGGAAGAGGTAAAGGGCTGAAGAAGAAGGAATCTGATAGGAGAGGACAAAGTACTATGGAATAAAGGGAAGAAGCTGAAGACCCAGAGGGAGATGATGGGCAGGTCATGAGGATGAGGTAATGACAGAAAAGAGGCTATTTTTTATATTAGAGAAGAAATGGATGTGAACCTGATATTGGAAGGGCTTTGTTAGTAACCTTAGGACAAATCTGCCTGTAAATCCACCCTTGGCAATACGTTCCATACATCCACCACTTGCTATGTAATCAATCGAACACTGATACCTCTCCTGTACTTTCTTTAAACACCTTAAAGTTTTATCTACTTGTACTAGCATATGCTGCAGGTAGCAACAGCTTGGCAAAGATATAGAGGTAATATAAAGTGAGAAGGAAAACACTACCGGGATAAAGGACTGTTCAGTCATAATTTTTGAACAGAATTTCATGAGTATTGAAAGTAAAAATCTACATCCTTGCAACAAAAATAAAAACTGGAGATCCACAAAATGGTGGAGGAACTCAGCAGGTAAGTCAGGGGAATAAAGAGTCAATGTTTTAAGCTCAGACCCTTCATCAGGACACTTGATTTCTCTCTGTAGATGCTGAGTTCTTCCAGCATTTTATCTGTATTTCTCTGGATTTCCGGCATCTCTTGTTTAAGAGTTAGAAATAGAACTTCATTATAAACT
This sequence comes from Hemitrygon akajei, assembly GCF_048418815.1. Taxonomy (NCBI): domain Eukaryota; kingdom Metazoa; phylum Chordata; class Chondrichthyes; order Myliobatiformes; family Dasyatidae; genus Hemitrygon; species Hemitrygon akajei. Next base: position 112,832,458 of record NC_133133.1, on the reverse strand, counting down.
TGTTACCCAGCCACTGACCTCATTTCTTCCTTTCATGTTTCCACCCTACCTCCCATAAAATCAGCCACAAGCAAACTGTTACTGTGAAATAAAGACTTTTGTTGAAAGTCCTAATTGGATTGTATATTGAAATCAGTGACCATTAATCCACCAATGGTAAGTGTCAGGATAATGAATGAGGTGTAGTGATTAAGTTATTGGACCAGCAGCTAGCATTCTAATCCTACCTTGACATTTGGTCAATGAATTGGTATTGATTTATTATTGTCATATGTACTGAGATGCAATGAAAATATTTTCTTTACCCGCCATCCAGATCATTCCAAACATAAGTACTTCAAGGCAGTTAAAAGGGAGAAGTGTTATCAATCTGGTGTTACAGTGACAGAGAAAGTAAGTGCAGGCAGGCAATAAGGTGTAAGGGCCATGATGAGGCTGATCAGGAGATCAAGAATTCATTTTTATTGTACGAGAGGTCTGTTCAAGTGTTTGATAATTGCTAATTGGCTTATTATTATCACAAGTGAACTCAGCCAGCTCCACCATGGCCACCTATTCTCACCACCATCAAGGACATCTTCAGAAGTGGTGCCCCAAGAAGGTGGTATCCAGCATTAAGGACCTCACTATCCAGGACATGCCCTCTTCTCATTGCTACTGTAAGGGAGGGGATACAGGAGCCTGAAGCTACACACTTAGCGTTTTAGGAACAGCTTCCTCCTCTTTGCCATTAGATTTATGAACAGTCCATGAACCCATGAGCACCACCTCATTACTTTGCTCACTTTTTGCACTACTTATTTATTTTTTATATTTGTATTTGTAACTTAGAGTAATATTTTATGCATTGAACTGTACTGTACTGCTACAACAAATTTCATGACATATGTCAGTGATAATAGATATGACTTTGATTCTGATCTTGATCCAAAGCTTTTGTTTGTATGCATCTAAACGATCCAATCCATACACAATCGTGTTGAGTTTGTACAAAGGGAAAACAACAACTATTCTTTCTGATTGCTGTTTCATTCCTTTAAGAGTCATATTTTACAGAGGAATACCAATTGAAGAATAGGTTGGAATAAAAACAGAAGAGCTCTAAACATCCAGTAAGTCAGGCAGAGTCTGTGGAGAAGGGAAGAGCATTAGTTTTCTTGGTTGAAATCCTTTCATCAGACCTGAGATAGAGAGAAGACAAGTTGGCATCAAGTTGCAGAGAAGAGAGGGAAGGGACAAAGGGAATATGATTGATGGGACAAAGGGAATATGATTGTTGGATAAGATCACAATTGGTGTGATGATAAGCTTTGTAGGTTACTGAGAGAGTCAGAGTCATAGAAAAGTACAACTCAGAAACAGGCCCTTCAGCCCATCTAGTCCATGCCGAACCATTTAAGCTACCTACTCCCATCGACCTGCACCCTCCCTCCCATACCTCTGTCATTCATGTACCTATCCAAACTTCTCTTAGATGTTGACATTGAGCAGGCATGCACCTCTTCCCCTGGTAGCTGGCTTCACACTCTCATGACCCTCTGAGTGAAGAAGTTTCTCCTTTTGTTCCTCTTCAACTTTTCACCTTTCACCCTTAACCCATGAGCTCTAGTTGTAGTGCCACGCAACCTCAGTGGAAAAAAGACTGTCTATACCACTCATAATTTTGTATATCAAATCTCCCCTCAATCTTCTACTTTCCAAACATAAAGTCCTAATCTCTTCAATCTTTCCTTATCACTCAGGTCCTCCAGTCCTGGTTAAAGAGAAATTGGAAATGCAGAAATTGGGAATTGGTCACATGTACCGAAGTACAGAGAAAAACTTTGTTTTGTATGCCATCCACACAGATCATTCCACCGGTGCACTGAAGTGCCTTTGCAATGACAGAATGCAGAGTATAGCGTTACTGAGAAGATGCAGTGTAGGTCACCAAAGGGTGCAAGGTCATACTGAGGTAGATCAGAAATTCATCTTTATTGTCAAAGAAGCCCGTTCAATAAATTTGGGTTGAAATGCCTTATTAATGGTAAGCACGAATCTTTTGGGGTTGTTGTGGAAAATCCCTTTGGTTTGCAGATGTTCCTCAAGGAGGAATAGATGCTATCCCTACCAGGCCTGTCTTATATGCAGCTCCTTCCCACCAAACTGGCAGACCTTTGACTGTCACTGACAGTTCTGCTGCGAAGATGGACGTGTGGTAAGGCTGGTATTACAGGTGAACTCCATGATCTGTGAAAATCAACAAAGGAAAAAGATCAGGCCTGATCACCAGCAAAGAAGGAAGTGAGATAAATTATCATGACAGGAAGGTCACAACAGGGTTCTGTATTTTCTAGTTTATTTTTCTATTATATTTACATTTCTAATCTATTTTCATCTTCTATTTCCATTTCTACTGTTATTTTTCCCTGTTGTGAGCTGGAACTTTGTATTCATCACACAGAGTGATGTCTTATTTAATCAGCATAATGAAGTGAAGGGGAACGTAAATACCCGAGTTAGAAGTGGTGGGGGGGGGGGGGGGCGGGGGTGCCATGGTAGTGTAGCGGTTAGCATGATGTGATTAAAGCTCGAGGTGTTGGAGCTTGGAGTTCAATTCCAGTGTCCTCTGTAAGAGAGTTTGTACTTTCTTCCTGTGTTCGCGTGGGTTTCCTCTGGATACTCTGGTTTCCTCCCACAGTCCAAAGAATGTCAGAGTTAGGAGGTTTATTGGTCACTGTAATTTGTAATTTGTCCTGGGGTAGGGAGAAATTGGCGGGCTGCTGGGCAGCACAGCGCAGTCCTCGTTTCATGCGGTATCTCTAAATAAATAAATAAAAGTGTAATTGTACACCGGTCAAATAGGGGATACGGTGGTGGTACACTCATCGACAGGTGTGAAGTTTGGTCTGTGATACTGTAAAGAGATCCTCTCTAGCTCTCAAACTGAAATGCTGTTATCTCGGTGAACTCCACAAAATTCTTGCAGGATTGATAAGGTAGGCAAAGGGAGAATATTTTCCATGCAATAGTTAACCCGTGCATTGAAAAATATCTGTGAGGGGATTGTTGACATCTTGGGTCAGAAGATTTTAGCTGGAAGCGTCAACCTTTCTTTTCTTCCCACAGAAGCTTTAGGAGTTGGAAGAGATTCAATATGTCACCCAAGACTCTTGTAATTTTCCGTAGAAACACTGTGGAGAGGATTCTGACTGGTTGCTTCACCACCTGGTGTGGAGGCTGAAGTGCACAGGATGGAAAGAGGCTGCAGAGGCTTGTAGTCAGTTCCACCCCAGGCACAACCGCCCCATCACTGAGAATGTTTTCAAGAGGCAGTGCCTCAAGAAGGCAGCATTCATCATTGAGGACCCTCACCCTCTGGGAGATGCTCTCTTCTTGTTATTCATTGTTGTTTTGTGACAGCAGTACAATGCAAAGACATAAAATTACTATAAATTATAAAAAAGAAAGGGAATAATAAGTAATGTTCATGGGTTCACAAACCATTCAGAAATCTAATGGTATTGTTGATCACTGAGTGTGAGTCTTCAGGCTCTTGTATCTCCTCTTCATTAGTAAAATTAACAAAATAAAATAAAATAATTGTTTAATATAATTTCCAATACACAAGTATAAAGAAGAATTAAATCATTGTTACTCCAGATCTGATGCAGCACAAAAAAACACAACAAGATAAAGAACACAATAATAAAAAACATGATAAATATAAATACTTAAGATAGCTTATGTACATAAGTTGATTGCATGTCCATCAAGTGATGCTAGGCACAGGAGTGTCTGTAATGAGGAGTGTCTGTAATGAGAAGGAGTGTTGTAATGGGAAGGAGTGTCTGTAATGAGGAGTGTTGTAATGTGAAGGAGTGTCTGTAATGAGAAGGAGTGTTGTAATGGGAAGAAGGTATGTCATAGAAGACCCTTAATGATGGATAAGTCTTCTTGAGAGTCCACCTGTCGTAAATGTCCTCGATGGTAAGGTGGGTTGTCCCTATGATGGAGCTGACTGAGTCTACAACCCTCTGCAGCTCCTTGTGATCCTGTGCATTGGATGGCGTCTCCATATCACATGTATTGAGATAGAGTGAAAAGCGTTTGTTTTGTATGCCATCTAGACAGATCATGCCGTACATGATTACATTGAGGTAGTACAAAAGAAAAAAAACAGGTTAGAATACAGTGTTACAGTTGGAGAGAAAACACAGTGCCAGTAGAGAAATAAAGTTGAGGGGCCACAGTGAGGTAAAATGAGAGACTGAGAGTTCATCTCAGAGTGTGAGTCATCCACTCAAGAAGAGTAAAATGGAGGTAGCATTTCAGACTGAAGGCCTTCCATCAGATTTTGATGAAATAATAAGGCAGTCATAAAGGGAAAGAGTAATCATTGTGGAAGTCCTGAAACTGAAGATGCATTCTCTCCCTTTCTCTCTTTCCATCTCATACTAGTCTCATTTCTTTTGCACATGTGTTTGTATGTTAACCTCTCTTTCTCTTGTCCTGTAATGTGCAACATATATTTTATGACAGATGTTTGTTCTCATCCTGTATTGTATTGTGCTGTTGTTGCAAAAAATGCTAATCTTCATGATGTGTAGCCCTATGTCAGCAATAAACTTGAACTCAAACTTGAAGATGAATAAATTGTGCAAGACCTGCCTTGTGCATCCTGTTTGCTAAAGTTTTCTTTAGAATAGTAAACAGTTTACAATTTAGGAAGAAAAACTTTCACCCAGCTTTCAACCCAAACATGATTGTTAATGGGTCATCTGACCTCTTGAACAATACTCAGCATCTTGACACTCCCCTCCCCTTTAAAATTTTCTACGGTAGAAAGGACTAGATACAGTGGACATGGAGTGGATATTTTCTACAGTGACTGAGTCTAGGACCAGAGGGCAAAGCTTCATAATAGACAAATGTCCCTTTAGAACAGAGATGAAGAGAAATTTCTTCAGCCAGAGGGTGGTGAATTGGTGGAACTCATTGCCATGGACAGCTGTGGAGGCCAGGTCATTGGGTATTTGAAAAACAGAGGTTGATAGGTTCTTGATTGCTTACTTACTGCCTGTTAAGCCTGCTGCCATTGTGGGCAGCAATGAAGGTCCTCCATCTCTGTTTGTCCTTGGCCACTCAGATGCAGAAGGATTCTTCATTGCTGTTTCTGCAATCTTTTTGTTTGACCAACCAGGGTTGTTAGCTTTGAACTGAACCCCTAAACCTGGAGGAGTGGTAGACCACTCTTATTCTGGCCTCTACTCTTTGACCTGTTTGGCATGGGTGACCCTACCAGGAGCCAAAGCTCAAGGCTCTGACTCCAGGCAACATGGCTCTCTGGGTCTTTGAGGCACGCAAGCCTCCAAACCATGACAGAGTTGTGATCCTCATGGAGGTTCTTGATTAGTCAGGGCATCAAATGTACAGGGAGACGGTAGGAGAGTGGGGTTGAGAGGGATAATAAATTAGCCAATATGGAATGGTGGAGCAGACTTGATAGACCAAATGGCCTAATTCTGTTTCAATGTCTTCTGATCTTCTTGCATCTGGATGCAATTTTTAATGTGCCACAAAGTACAGAGACTTCCTTTAGTTTATTCCTTGGCTTTAGTTTACTTCTTGGTGGTGGGCCAGGCAGGCAAGTGGGACTCTGAGTTTGAAACCAGATAACCTTGAAGGAATTATAATTTAGCATCAGTATCATTTCTGTAGCAGGTCTGTGAATCATTCATGTGCAGACTGTGACATTTCTACACGCTCCACAAAGCTCAATTCTCCATATGAAAGGCAAGTTCCAGTTGAGCAGTACAATAGCACAGAGAGTAAGATGATTCCTTGGTTTCGGATCACAGATTAGATTTCCTTTCTTTTCCATGTGGAGTTTACCAGATGTTACTATGATTTGTTCAGTTAATTCTACATGTGACTTACTTGCTTTTTAAGCCTGTGTAAAACACAAGTTGTCTTCCTGCTGGAATTTTATCCGGCCTTGCATTTTGGGGACAGTGCATTAGGCATTAAATAGAGTAACTGAAGATCAGTTAAACCCTGCAATTGCTGGAAATCTGATATAGAAAAAAATCAAATGCTGGAAACATTCGGCATGTCAGGCAGAATCTGTGGAAAGGACTAAAGAGTCAACATTCCAGGGCAAGACCCTTCGTCAGCATTTTGCATGCATTACTCTGGATTTCCAGCACCTAAAGAATCATGTGTTTGGAAAAAAACGAAATGCTAGAAACACTTAGCAGGTCAAGCAGCAGCTATGGAGAGAGACTTGGCTCAAAGATCTTCCTTTAGAAATTTAAAAGGGGGCAAACAAAATGGAGAGATGGATGAAGAGGTGATGGGAGAGGGAGGAGGATGGATAGGACAAAGGGAGTAACTATGATTGGAAAAGGCCAGGGTTTTCAAAGAGATTCTGAAGCTTCCGAAGGATTCAGCTGAATGTAGATCAGTTGAAACTCGTTGCCAGGCATGGCGGTAGTGGTAGACAGGATAGGAACATTTAAGAGGCTCTTAGATAGGTACGTAAATATGTAGAGAAGGAAGAGACAGATAGATAAATAAATAAATAGATAGATAAGTAAATAAATAATACTGAGAACATGAGTTGTCCTTGAAAGTGAATCCATAGGTTGTGGAATGTTAAAAGTTGTGGTGAGTGAAGTTATCCACACTGGTTCTGGAGCTCTGATGGTTGAAGGGTAATACCTGTCCTTGAACCTGGTGATGTGAGACCTAGGGCCTCTGTACCTCTTGCCCGATGATAGTAGTGAGCAGAGAGCATGGCTTAGATGATGCTTTCTTGTGACAGCATTCTTTGTAGCTGTGCTCAATGGTGGAGAGGACTTTTGCCTGTGGACTGTATCCACCAACTTTCTGTGGACCTTTTCATATGGTGCTGCTCTTCAAACATGGATGAGGTAACTTTGGAGCAGTGCCTGAGGCTAAAGACAGTCAGAGTGGGTGTGCTGTTGAGAATTGAAGTCACAATCTCCTTTCCATACATGGTGGTGGACAACTTTCTGATCTGAGAGCATAAATGTGTCAAATCTCACATTACAAACACAAGAGCTTCTGCAGATGCTGAAAATCTTAAGCACCACACACACGAAAATTGTTGGAGAAACTCGGCAGGTCAAGCAGCATCTGTGGAGGGGATCATTCATCAGGACTGCAAATGAAAGAAGCAGAATCCAGTCAATTTGTACTCCCCCACTTCCCCACATCTTGTTATTCTGGCTTCTGTGCCCCTTCCTTTCCACTCCCGAGATGAAGGGTCATGGCCTGAAATGTCAACTGTTGATTCCCCTCCATAGATAGATAGATAGATAGATAGATACTTTATTCATCCCCATGGGGAAATTCAACTTTTTTTCCAATGTCCCATACACTTGTTGTAGCAAAACTAATTACATACAATACTTAACTCAGTAAAAAATATGATATGCATCTAAATCACTATCTCAAAAAGCATTAATAATAGCTTTTAAAAAGTTCTTAAGTCCTGGCGGTAGAATTGTAAAGCCTAATGGCATTGGGGAGTATTGACCTCTTCATCCTGTCTGAGGAGCATTGTATCGATAGTAACCTGTCGCTGAAACTGCTTCTCTGTCTCTGGATGGTGCTATGTAGAGGATGTTCAGAGTTATCCATAATTGACCGTAGCCTACTCAGTGCCCTTCGCTCAGCTACCAATGTTAAACTCTCCAGTACTTTGCCCACGACAGAGCCCGCCTTCCTTACCAGCTTATTAAGACGTGAGGCGTCCCTCTTCTTAATGCTTCCTCCCCAACACGCCACCACAAAGAAGAGGGCGCTCTCCACAACTGACCTATAGAACATCTTCAGCATCTCACTACAGACATTGAATGACGCCAACCTTCTTAGGAAGTACAGTCGACTCTGTGCCTTCCTGCACAAGGCATCTGTGTTGGCAGTCCAGTCTAGCTTCTCGTCTAACTGTACTCCCAGATACTTGTAGGTCTTAACCTGCTCCACACATTCTCCATTAATGATCACTGGCTCCATATGAGGCCTAGATCTCCTAAAGTCCACCACCATCTCCTTGGTCTTGGTGATATTGAGACGCAGGTAGTTTGAGTTGCACCATATCACAAAGTCCTGTATCAGTTTCCTATACTCCTCCTCCTGTCCATTCCTGACACACCCCACTATGGCCGTGTCATCAGCGAACTTCTGCACATGGCAGGACTCCGAGTTATATTGGAAGTCTGATGTGTACAGGGTGAACAGGACCGGAGAGAGTACGGTTCCCTGCGGCGCTCCTGTGCTGCTGACCACCGTGTCAGACCTACAGTCTCCCAACCGCACATACTGAGGTCTATCTGTCAAGTAGTCCACTATCCAATCCACCATGTGAGAGTCTACTCCCATCTCCGTTAGTTTGTGCCTTAAGATCTTGGGCTGGATGGTGTTAAAGGCACTAGAGAAGTCAAGGAATGTAATCCTCACAGCACAACTGACCCCCTCTAGGTGAGAGAGTGATTTGTGCAGCAAATACGTGATAGCATCCTCCACTCCCACCTTCTCCTTATACGCAAACCATAGGTGCTGCCTGACCTGCTGCGTTCCTCCAGCACATTGTGTGAGTCACTCAAGATTTCCTGCAGAATCTCTTGTGCCTCTGAATTGCCCATCTCCCTCAGCACTTGACGGGCTTACTTAGAATCAACAGCATTGTGGCGGGCTGGAGTCACACATCCACTAGACTGGATAAGGCCAGCATATCTTGTCTAAAGGCATCAAAGGCTACAGGGAGAAGGCAGGAGAATGGGGTTGAGAGGGAAACTAAATCAGTCATGACAGAATGACAGAACAGACTGGATGGGCTGAATGGCCCTATTCTCTGATGTCTTATGGCATTATCTTCCTTCCCTGGAAGTCCAGATGTGTCTTTAAGGATAATCCAGCACTTTTCATGGTTACTAAACCAGCTGTGGTTCAAATTCCATATTACTAATTAAACTTAAATTCCACACCTGCTGTGGTGTGGTTTGAACTCCGGTTTCTGGGCTCGTAGTGCTCTCTGTAAATCTGCTCATCACTTTTATTGTGATCATTTTACTCTTTTAAAAACTGCACGCTCTCTGTAACTGGAACAAGATATCCTGCATTCTGCTATTGTTTCTCCTCTGTACTACCTCAATACACTGATATGATTACATTTTCTGTATGGATAACTTGTAAAACAATGTCTCAAAGATTTACAAATTAGCTTTATTATCACATGTGCATTGAAACATGGGGTGAAATGTGCCATTTGCATCAACGACCAACCCAGTCCAAAGATGAGCTGGAGCAGCCCACAAGCGTCGCAATTCTTCCAGTGCTGACAAAGCACTGTACCTTCATACTTGTGACAATAATAAAAGAATTCTAACAACGGATGTGTTGGTATTAGAGAGAGTCCAGAGGAAGTTTACAAGAATAATCCTGGGAATTAAAAGGTTAACTACGAGGAGTGTTTCAGGGCTCTAGGACTTTGCTTGCTAGAGTTTAGAAGAATAATGGTGGGAATCTCATTGAAACCTAAAGAATATTGAAAGGCTTAGATAGCGTTGAAGTAAAGAGTTTTTTTCCAATTGTAGGAGAGTCTAGGATAAGAGGGCACAGCCTCCGACTACAAGGATGTCCTTTTAGGACAAAGATGAGGAGGAATAGTCTTAGTCAGAGAGTGGTGAATCTGTGGAATTCATTGCCACAGATGGCTGTGGAGGCCAAGTCATTGGGTCTATTTAAAGTAGAGTTGATAGGTTCTTGATTTGAAGGAGCATGAAAGGGTACAGGATGAAGGCAAGAGAATGTGTTTGAGAAGAAAAATAAATCAGACATGATTAAATGATGGAGCAGAACCAATGGGCCAAATGGCCTAATTCTGCTCCAATACCTTACATCTTATGAATTCACTAATTGTGGTTACTAACCCAGTAGCTCCACCACTGTAAAAATGCTGGAGGGTTTCAGAAAATCAGGCAGCATCTATCAATAAAGAGGGGAGTACGCAGTCGATGATTTGGGCTAAGATGATGACTATTTATTCCCCTCCATAGACGCTGCCTGACTTGCTGAATTCCTCCAGCATCTTTCTGTATTGTCAAGATTCCCGGAATCTGCAGACCCTGTTGTGTTTAAGTGCTACTACTGTGCCACCATGGCCACTGTTTTTGAGACTTCATTGTCATTTAATAAATCACACTGTTTTGATGAACACAACAGATTCTACAAATGCTGGAAATCCCCAGCAGTGTTTCCGGTCGAGACCCTGCACCAAGGCTGGAAAGGAAGGGGGCAGCATCCAATTTGTACACACCCATTCCCCACCTTCTTATTCTGGCTTCTGTGCCCCTTCCATCAGTCCTGACGGAGAGTCACGGTCGGAAAAGCCGACTGTTTATCCCCCTCCATAGATCTGCTGAGCTTCTCCAGCATGTTGTGTGAGCCACTCAAGATTAACTACAGAATCTCTGTGCCTCTAATTGCCCATCTCGCTCAGCACTTGACGGGCTTACTTAGAATCAACAGCATTGTGGCGGGCTGGAGTCACACATCCACTAGACTGGATAAGGCCAGCATATCTCGTTTAAAGGCATCAAAGGCTACGGGGAGAAGGCAGGAGAATGGGGTTGAGAGGGATAACAAATCAGCTGTGGTTGAATGGCAGCGCAGGTTTGATCAGCTGAATGGACTAATTCTGCTCCTATATCTTATGGACCGGTTACCATGACTGGAAGGGAAGGGGGCAGAGGCCAGAATAAGGTTTGAAGGTGGAGAGGAGTACAAGCTATCAGGTGATAGATGAAATCAGGTGGGGGAGAATGAAGTAAGAAGCTGGGAGAGGATAGGTGGAAAGGTAAAGGGCTGAAGAAGAAGGAATCTGATAGGAGAGCAAAGTGGGCCATGGGGGAAAGGGAAGGAGGAGGGGAAAGTGATGAGTAGGTGAGGAGAAGAGAAGGTGTGAGGGGGAGCCAAAATAGGAATGGTAAAAGAGAGAAGGGGGAGTGGGGGAGAATGACCAGGAGTTAGAGAAATCGATGTACTTGCTGTCAGGTTAGAGTCTGCCCAGACGTAATATGAGGTGCTGGTTCCATTTTAATGGCTTTGGAACATCTAAGAGTACAAGTTTATCTTTTTTTAATGATTCAGATTTAAGGCTTTGCTAACGCGGCTGCCTCTAGGCAGGAACTGTGTGTGCTGCCTCCCTCTCTCCTCTGTTCTGGGGAAGATCTCTTGCCTGCTCTGCAGGGGACACGCACGGTGTAGGCAGCCAGCTCACTGGCCGAGCTGTCATGAATGAAAGAATAGCTAGACGCTCAGACAAACAATTTCAGCCCAGAGGCTTTATCCTGACTGGGAGCATTTAAACATCTGCTTGGGTTCTTGGCTAATGGTCAGAGAGACTTTTATTTTTCTCAGTGTCTGTTCTGCTTTCGGAGAGCTGTGGCGTGGTCTGTGGCCAGGGACAGAGCTGCCTGTTCCTGGTGTTGTTTTGACAGTCGCAACTTCAGACTTGCTGGTACGCTGTCCTCCCTCCCTCCCCCTTCCCTCCCCCTCGCGGCTTCGCTCCAGTACAAATTCATTTAGCAAGAAGGCCAGCCGGTGCACTCTTTGAATTCTCTCGAGCAGTGACGGTGGGCTCCTCTGGCAAGGAGGGTCCCTGTGGAGCTGGGGGAGATTTCCGTCCTGCTGGTGCACAGCCGTGTGCACTCTCGTGAGGGACAGAGAGGAGCAACTTCGTTCGGCAGGACCAGAGCCCGCAGCGAGTGGCGTGCGAGGCTGTTTCCACCTGCTTTGCCAGGAACAAGTAGACGCCGCGACGTGGACTGGGCATGCCCGGGCTCCCGGTCTCCTCCAGGTTGAGGCCACCGGCTGAGAGGCCCAGGCCCGTCCACACCGCACTGCGAATCCCGCACGACGCCCACGCTGCGGGTCGGCGGGAACCTGAGACCTTGGACAAGCCCGGGGGCACCGGCCAGGTGGGTCACCAACTGGCCTGGAAGTTGACTCGTGACGGCGGAGCCGAGCGGGGTTTCCCGGCGAAGACGAGGGAGAAGGCAGATAGCAAGGTCAGTGTTGTAGCTTCCAAAACTTCAGCTCAACTTAACAGCAGCTGCTTCAGCAGGCAAGCCAGCACCTTGCGCTGAACTTCCTGTTCATTGTATCTTTATTTTTAGAGCAACAGCAAACAGACACTCTGGCATAGTTCAGATGTTTGTGCAGCCTGTTTTCCGTTTTTTAAAAAAATATTTAAGGAATTACTCGTTGACCTAAGCCACAGGTCTCGGTGATACTTTTCGACCGCAGCCGGAGAGGATGTTCGACAGAAGATCTTGAGAGGCAGGAGCAACTTTGGCCCCTCGTTTCCCCGCTCCACAATCCAAAGAGGTCATGGCTACTCATTTACTTTTCACCTCAGTCCCAGTACATTAAATCCGTTAGAGCTTAAAATGTCAGCATTTCGCAATGTGAGCAGAGCCTCTGGCAAAGGAGCAGGAGGTGGGACTAATCCCAGAGCAAATTCAAAGAGCTGTTTTTGGCCAATGGGCTGTGCTGGATGAAGTGCTGAAGTGTTTAGTAACCATTAGTGAACCGTTTCGTTCATTGTTTCTTGCCGGGAAAGTTTGGGTATGGAATCATGTGGAATAATTGCAGCATGACAGGGTGGTTAAGAAGGCATATGGCAAAGGTTCAAGGGTTAAAAGTATGTATGTAGAATACAACTCTGAGATTTGTCTTCTCTGGATAGAATGCTTGCCTTTATTATTCTAGGCACTGAGTTCTAAAGTCTGGAAGTTATATTGCAGCTGTATAAAACTCCAGTTCGGCCGTATCTGAAGTATTGCATACAGTTTTGGTCACTCCATTTTAGGAAGGGTGTCGAGGCTTTGGGGAGAGTGCAGAGGAGGTTTACCAGGATGCTGCCTGGCTTAGAGAGCATGTGCTCTAACGAGAGGTTCGACAAACTTGGGTTGTTTTCTCTAGAGCAGTAGAGTCTAAGGAGAGATCTGATAAAGGATAAGAAGGTAATGAGAGGCATAGACAGATAGTATTATGTTCCCTGTGGTTGAAATGACTAATACTAGAGGGCATGTATTTAAGGTAGGAGGGGATGTGAGGGTCAGGTTTTCTTACACAGAGTGGTGGGTGCCCGGAATGTACTGCCAGAGGTGGTGGTTAAGGACTTTTAAGAGACATTTAGAAGGGCACATGAGTGTGAGGAAAACAGAAGGATATAGACATTGTGTAGGTAGATGAGATTAGTTTAGATGGCCATTTAATGACTAATTCAATTTGTTCAGCACAAAGTTGTGGGCCGAAGGGCCTGTTCCTGGCTGTACTGTTCTTTCTTCTACCTGTACGTTCTAATTGCGTTTAAGTTACCTGCACTGTACAAAGGGCCATTCAGCCCATTGAATCGGTGCCAGCTCTCATTTATTCCCTCATTTTACCTGTTCTCCTCACATTAACAGACACAGGAGATTCTTCAAATAGTGAGCAACACACACAGGATGCTGGAGGAATCCAGCAGGTCAGGCAGCATCCATAGAGGGAAATAAACAGTATGTTTTAGACCACGATGGCCTCCACAGCTGTCTGTGGCAATGAATTCCACAGATTCATCACTCACTGACTAAAGATGTTCCTCATCTCTTTTCTGACAGGGGTCTCCTATTCTGAAGCTGTGCCCTCTGGTCCTAAATTTCCCCAGTATTGGAAACATCCTCTCTACTTCTACTCTGTCTAGGCCTTTCAATACTTGATAGACTTCAGTGAGATTCTTCCTTTTCTTCTAAACTTGACTGTGCTGAATCTGTGGAATTCATTGCCACAGACAACTGTGGAGGCCAAGTAATTGGGAGGTTGATGTTCTTCATTAATCAGGCCATCAAGGGTTACGGGGAGAAGGCAGGAGAATGAGGTTGAGAGGGACAATAAATCAGCCAAGACAGAATAGTGGAACAGTCTGGATGGGCCGAATGGCCCGAATCTGCTCCAATGTCTTATGGATTCATGGTTTGAAGACTTAAGTCACTAAAACAGCCAAGCAAATTCAGGTTCAGATTCAGGTTTATTCATTACAAGTACACTCAGTGTCCACTTTAATAGGTGCATCTTGTACTTAATAAAGCGGCCATTGAGTGTACGTTCCTGTCTAATGCTGCTTTAGCCCATCCACTTCAACGTTCAATGTGTTATGTGTTCAGAGATGCTCTCCTGCAGGCCACTGTGGTAACGCGTGGTTATTTCAGTTGATGTTGCCTTCCCGTCAACTTGAACCAGTCTGACCATTCTCCTCTGACTTCTGTCATTAACGAGGCATGTTCACCCACAGAACTGCTGCTTGCTGGATGTTTTTGCTTTTCGCATCATCCTCTGTAAATTCTAGAGACTGTTGTGCATGAAAATGTCAGGAGATCAGCAGTTTCGGACATACTCAAACCACCCCGTCTGACGCCAACAATCATTCCATGGTGAAGTCACTCAGATCACATTTCTTCCCCAATCTGATGTTTGGTCTGAACAACAAGTGAACCTCTTGACCGTGTCTGCATGCTTTTATGCATTGAGTTGCTGCCACATGATTGGCTGATTAGGTATTTGCATTAACGAGCTGGTGCGCCTAGTAGTGTAGCCACTGCGTGCACATCAAAACAAACAGTGAAGTGTGTCAGTTGTGTTAACAACCAATACACTCAAGGGTGTGCTGGGGCAGCCCGCAAGTGTTGCCACATAATGCCATATAACCATAAATCAAAATGTTTGGAGACAAGGTGCAAGTAACTTAAATTTCTTGCATGTATACTTACTTAGTTGCTGCCTGCCACAACACTGGTCGTTAGGGTGTGTTGGCAGTGATCAGGTCTTCCTTCATCAAGGGAGTAGCTTCATTTCAGTCAGCCATGTAAGTCCCAGGTAGAGACTCAGGAATACCATCAGGTGTAGAAGGATTCTTCATTGCTGTTTCCTTAATGGCTTTGATTGAATAGTCAAGGTTGTTAGCCCTGAACTGAACCCCCGAACCTGGAGGACCAGTGGACCACTCTTAGTTTGGCTTCTACCCTTTGACCTGTTTGGCATGGGGTGACCCTACCAAGAGCCAAAGCATGAAGCCTTGACTCCAGCCAACATAGTTCTCTGGGTCACTGAGGCATGCTAGCCTCCAAATCACGGCAAGGTTGTGGTCCTCTTGGAGAGCTTCCCTATATGGTGGCATCATAAAGATTGTACACTGTACAGACCCTGTAGTAAGTTACAAATCTTCTGAATGGAGTTTGTTTCTGGAAGAGGTGGACTTGGAATGATATTAAATTTGAAAAGAACGTAGGCTGAATTAGACCTGGCAAACTGTGAAATAAAATTTGCCTTTATTGTTTAGAAAATTCTTAAGTGGAAGGTGCAAAACTGCTATGAGAATTGAAAAGTTTCTCTCCCACTCCCAAAATGGATGTGGTAGCGTTGTGGTTAATCTATAATAGGGCAGCCAGAGTTCTGGATCAGCTCCAGTAACATGGGATCAAATCCCAGCATGTCAGTTGGGGAATTTAAATTAATGTTTGTTTTTAAAGCAAGGGCTAGCCTACTCTCAATGGAGATAACTGAAACTACCGAATTGTCATTAAAACCCATTTGGGAAGGGAGTCTGCCATCCTTACCCACTGCATTGTATAGGTGACTTCAAGACATAGTGGGCTAAAGGGTCTGTTTCTGTACTTTTTCTTGAGATTCTTGAGAATCTTGAGATTCATTTTCTCGTAGACATTTGCAGAAAAATAAGGAAATACAGTAGAAGTTTTTCCTTACAGCCAACATGCAAAAGAAGACTAACTGTACAAATAAAATAACACTGGGAACATAAGCTGTAAAGGTCCCTTGAAAGTGAGTTTGTAGGTCGTAGAATCAGTTCAGGGTTGAAGTGAGAGACGTCATCCACGTCAGTTCAGGAGTCTAATGGTTGAGGGGTAATAACTGTTCCTAAACTTGCTGGTGTGGCGCCTGGGACTTCTGTACCCCTTATCTGATGGTAGTAGCGAGAAGAGGCATGGCCTGGATGGTGAGAAGTATTGATGATGGATGTTGCCTTCTTGTGTCTCTAGGACTACAAATATTTCTCTGACTGTGACTATCTACTCAGCAATGTCTGACAGGGTGCGAGAACCTGAGTTATTGGGAAATCTTTACAAGGATTTAGTTAACAGTTGAAAAGAGACAGTGGAGAAAGAGCAGGTCAGTGGGACTAATTGCAGACTGAAATCTAAAGATGATGGGCAATACACAGCAGGTCAGGCAGCATCTGGGAAGGAAGTAAATGATGTAGTATATGAGGGGTGAGAGGTGTACATCTCCTCCTGACCTTGTAGGTTTCCTCTGGGTGCTCCAGCTTCCTCCCACATTCCAAAGACGAATGGATTAGAAGATTAGTTGGCCACATGGATGTAATTGGGTGGTGAGGACTTGTTGAACCTGAAGCGCCTGTTGCCATGCCGAATCTCTGAACTACAATAAAATAAATAATGATTGAGTTGACATTCGAAAGTCATCTAGATAAGTACATGGTTGGAAGAGGCTTAGAGGCCAAATGCAGGCTGATGGGAATAGCTTATTAGGCAAGCATGAATCAGATGGCCAGAAGGGCCTGTTACCATGACTCCATGACTCTTTATAAGGTTTGAGTCCTTTGTCAGAACTAATTTATTTAGCGATACAATGTGAAACAGGCCCTTCCGGCCGAACAACCCTCACTGCCCAGCAACACACCTATTCAATACTAGCCTGATCATAGAACAATTTACAACCCTCTAAATGGTACGTCCTTGGACTGTGGGAGGAAACCCACACGGTCACGGGGAGAAGGTACAAACTCCTTACAGACAGCTCTGGAACTGAACTTCAAATTCCGGAGAATCCCAAGCTGTTGCAGCATTGGGATCACCACTATGCCACTGGATAGAGGCACAGTCATATCGCAGGTCAATATCATGAATAGTCAGTGCATCACGGTGTCCACTTGTAGCCTCCATACGGTCACAGAGCTCTACCACACAGAAACAGGCCCTTTGGTCCATCTAGTCCATGCCAAAATGTTATTCTGCCTTTTCCCATCTACCCACAGTGCACATTGCCCTCTAAACCCCTCCCATCCATGTACTTATCCAAATTTCTCTGAACTATTGCAATCTAACCGAATCCACCACTTACGCTGGCTGCTCATTCCACACTCTCACGACCTTCTGAGTGAAGAAGAACCCCCTTATGTTCCCTATAATCATTTTATCTTTCACCCTTAACCTACGATCTCCATGGTCTCACCCAACCACAGTGGAAAAAGCCTGCTTGCATTTACCCTGTACCCTTCATTCTTATACCCTCCAGGGAATTTACTTTACTTTATTGTCACCAAACAATTGATACGAGAGCGTACAATCATCACAGCGATATTTGATTCCGCGCTTCGTGCTCCCTGAAGCACAAATCGAATTAAATATAATAAAAATTTAAATTATAAATCATAATTTAAAAATAGAAAAGGGAAAGTAAGGTAGTGCAAGTCAGGTCCGGATATTTGGAAGGTACGACCCAGATTCAGGCCAATTGAAGGAAACTCTTCTTCCTCTCATGGATTGTGAGTTACCCACCTTCACAGTGATCCCCGCCAAATACCTCTCTTTGGAGAACTGTGTACAGTGTTTGTTATTAACATAAACAGAGTGCAGAAAAGATTTCCTGTGTGTCATCACTACCCTCTGTAGCATCTTGCACTCATGTGCATTGGAATGCCGTACCAGCCCACGATGCAACCACTCAGGTTACTATAACTGTGCTGCTCTACAGCTCTGTTAGATTATTTAGTGACATGCCAAATCTTCAGTGGATGTGTGAAATTCAGCCATGATGAAATGGCAGAGGTGACTTGATGGGCTGAATGGCCTGATAATACTCCAATGCCTTAAGGTTTTAGGATTAATCCCATAATCATTTCACCTGATTAAGTGTTATCACTCCCAGTTCTTTTGAACCCATCAAATATGTTTTCTGCTACTTTGGTGTGTAACACACACACCTGCGCACACGCACAATACACACACACACACACACACACACACACACACACACACACACACACACACACACACACACACACACACACACACACACACACACACACACACACACTCTCTCTCTCGCTCTCTCTTACATTTTACAATGTGATTTATATTAGGATTATTGAAATAGCCTGGGGCGCAGTGAATTTGTTTGGAAAGTTGCTTTGGTGAGTGAACCTGTGTCCTGACGGGCAGTGTGCTGTTGGTTTATTACTGAGGAATACCAACTGTCAGCAGCACGCTAATCTGTTTTGTATTAAGAATTGTCTAACAGATGTTCTGTCTGAACAAGAGGCTCATATCCCAACACTGGTGTGTCATCTTTACCTTCCTCAGCCTGCGGGAGCTTTGTTTCTGTTTCAATGAACGGGAAAATGAATCAAAAGTACAGTGAGGCACTATTCAACTATTTAACCCTTATTAGCAAAGGGTGGTGACCAATAATAGTCTTCACTTGAAGGAAATTCTGCATCCTTAATAGATTGAACATGGAACACAGAACAGCACAACACAGTCCAGGCTCTTCAGCCCACAGTGTTTAACCCTTCACTCCTGCAAAGCCCTTCCAATGACTTGTCCTAATGAAGGATCTTGGCCCAGAACTTCGACTGTTTATTCCTCCATGTAGATGCTACCTGATTTGCTGAGTTCCTTTGGCATTTTGTGTGTTTTGCTCTGGATTTCCAGCATCTGCAGAATCGCTTGTGTTTATAGATCAACAGGTTTACGGATAGATTGATAAATTGGCTTATTATTGTTAAATGTACCAAGGTACAATGTTTTGCATGCCATCTATGCAGATTCTATATTCAGTTAGAATAAGAGAGAAGAATAACAGAATGCAGGATAAACTATTACAGGGACAGAGAACGTGCCCTGCAGGTAGACAGTAAGGTACAAGGCTGTGTCAAGATAGATTGTGAATTTTATCACAATAGCAAACAGTTCAATAATCCTATAACAGTAATATTATAACAGTATTAGAAGATGTCCTTGAGCCTGTTGGTGGGTGCTTTCATGCTTTTGTGTCTTCTGCCTTTTGGGAGAGAGACAATGTCCAGGGTGTGGGCTTTACTGAGGTAGCGAGGAGTGTGGAAAGAGGCAGTCTGGTTTCAGTGATCTTGGGCAGAGCAATTGCTGTACCAGGCCATGATCCATGCAGATACAATGTTTTCTGTGGTGCATCGGTAAACGTTTGAGAGGGGCAGAAGTGACATACCAAGTTTCTTTATTCCTGAGGAATCAGGGTCACTGATGAGTTTTCTTGTCTATGTGATTGGACTAGGACAGGCTATTGTAGGCTCTACGCTGACTTGGAAGATCTTCCTTGTTCTTTAGGTAGTACAAAAATGCAGAGGCAGTCAGTAATGGGTCTCTTGTTGACAGATGTACTGAGGTACAGTGAAAAACTTTCGTTCGCATACCATCCAGACAGATCATCCAAACTAAGTACAGTATATTGAGGCAGGATTAAGTACCGTTTATTGAGGTGGGATTAAGTACGGTATATTGAGTGGGGATTAAGTACGGTATATTGAGGGGGGATTAAGTACGGTATATTGAGTGGGGATTAAGTACAGTATATTGAGGCAGGAGTAAGTACAGTTTATTGAGGTGGGATTAAGTACAGTATATTGAGGGGGGATTAAGTACAGTACATTGAGGTGGGATTAAGTACGGTATATTGAGGGGGGATTAAGTACGGTATATTGAGTGGGGATTAAGTACAGTATATTGAGGCAGGAGTAAGTACAGTTTATTGAGGTGGGATTAAGTACGGTATATTGAGTGGGGATTAAGTACGGTATATTGAGGGGGGATTAAGTACAGTATATTGAGGGGGGATTAAGTACGGTATATTGAGGTGGGATTAAGTACGGTATATTGAGGGGGGATTAAGTACGGTATATTGAGGCGGGATTAAGTACGGTATATTGAGGCAGGAGTAAGTACAGTACATTGAGGTGGGATTAAGTACGGTATATTGAGGGGGGATTAAGTACGGTATATTGAGTGGGGATTAAGTACTATATTGAGGCAGGAGTAAGTACAGTTTATTGAGGTGGGATTAAGTACGGTATATTGAGTGGGGATTAAGTACGGTATATTGAGGGGGGATTAAGTACAGTATATTGAGGGGGGATTAAGTACAGTATATTGAGGGGGGATTAAGTACGGTATATTGAGGTGGGATTAAGTACGGTATATTGAGGGGGGATTAAGTACGGTATATTGAGGCGGGATTAAGTACGGTATATTGAGGCAGGAGTAAGTACAGTACATTGAGGTGGGATTAAGTACGGTATATTGAGGGGGGATTAAGTACAGTACATTGAGGTGGGATTAAGTACAGTATATTGAGGTGGGATTAAGTACGGTTTATTGAGGTGGGATTAAGTACGGTATATTGAGGGGGGATTAAGTACGGTATATTGAGGTGGGATTAAGTTCGGTATATTGAGGCGGGATTAAGTACGGTATATTGAGGCAGGAGTAAGTACAGTACATTGAGGTAGGACCAAAAGGAAAACAGAATGCCGAATATGGTGTTACAGTTACGGAGAAAGTGCAGTGCAGGCTATTAAATCAAAACTCCCACAGCCAGTTAAAGTGATCAAGCATTCTAGCTAGCATTCTCCCTCCATCTATTACCCCTATCACTGCATTGTAAACACTTCAATCACTTTCTAAAATGCTGTTTACATTGTAAATGCATGCTGGTATCTATTATAATTGTTGAAAGTTGTTGTTTAGTTACATGTCGTGCCCTGACCAGCACACATTCCTAATGCATGTAAGTGTTTGTAGAGGTGAAAGGTTCTGGATTAGTAAGGGCATCAAAGATTATGGGGAGAATGCATGAGATTGGGATTAAAAGGGATAATAAATCAGCCATGATCAAATGGCAGTGCAGATCAGATGGGCCGAATGGCCTAATTCTTCTCCTTTTTCTAATGGTCTTTTGGTGTATGGCTAATAAAATTGACCCTTGATAAATAAGCTGCAATTGTTGGTACATGTTGCTAGAGTGGGACTGACCTCAGGGGCCACAGCCTCAGAACACAAGGATGTCCTTTTAGTACAGTGACGAAGAGGAATCTCTTTAGCCAGAGGGTGGTGAATCTATGGAATCATTTGGCATACTTAAAGCAGAGGTTGATAGGTTCTTGATTCGCAAGGGTGTCAAAGGTCATGGGAAGAAGGCAGGAGAATGGGGTTGAGAGAGCCATGATGGAATGGCGTAGCAGACTCGATGGGCCAAATGGCCTAATTCTGCTCCTACCTATGCCTTATGGCCCTCTGGACCTGCTGGTTCTAAGCTGCAAGCTCTAAATCAGGAGTAAGATCTGTCACATTGAATGCCTGCTTCTGTTCTGCTTCTAGAACACGAAAAAACAGAGCAGAACTAGGCCCCTCGGTAGTGTAGTGGTTATTGCAATCCCCTTACAGCACCAGATATCACCGATTGGGGTTTGATTCCCGCCGCTTATGTTCTTCCTGTGACCACGTGTGTTTCCTCCGGCTGCTCCAGTTTCCTGCCACATTCCAAAGACGTGCAGTTTAGGGTCAGTGAATTGTGGGCTTGCTACGTTGACATCGGATGTGTGGCAACACGATCAGGATTGAACCTGTGTCCCGTGGCACGGTGAG
This sequence comes from Hemitrygon akajei, assembly GCF_048418815.1. Lineage (NCBI taxonomy): Eukaryota > Metazoa > Chordata > Chondrichthyes > Myliobatiformes > Dasyatidae > Hemitrygon > Hemitrygon akajei. The sequence goes on along the minus strand of NC_133133.1, from coordinate 112,810,694 downwards.
GCAGTGGCTCTACCAGCTGTCACACTGTGTCACTTCAAACTATTTCCACATTGAATGTATCTAATGATCTGGCCTCTACCTTCCTCTGCAACGGAGAATTCCGGAGATTCACTATCATTGACAAGAAGATTCTGCAAGACCCTATACTCCCACCACCTTACTCTGGCTCCCCACCTCCTCCTCTTTCCTCCATGGCCCACTGTCCTCCAGTAGATTTTATTCAGCCCTCTACCTCACCTCCCAGCTTCTCACAGTAACCTCTCCTCCACCTCTCCCCCTCCCTCACCTGGTCTCATCTACCTGCCAGTTTGTACTCCTCCCCCTCGCCCACCTTCATCTGGCATTAGCCCCCTTCCTTTCCAGTCCTGATGAAGGGTCTCGACTGTTCATTTTCCTCCATTGATGCTGCCTGACCTGCTGAGTTTCTCCAGCATTTTGTGTATGCTGCTCAAGATTTCCAGCATCTGCAGAGTCTCTTGTCTCTGAGCACCTCAGTTTTAAGCCCAATACAAACGTTGTGTACGTTACAACACTGGGAGAATTGCTGTCATAATCTTGAAGTGGAGCATGAACCCTTTGCATGTTCGCTGCAATTTCCTTTTAAGCGTAATTCCTGCTACCCCGTGACTCAGTCTCTGGCAGCTGTTTACATGTTCATCACGTTGGTGGCTTTAGTGCTGGAACAACCCCTGGATCCAAACGATACCATCCTGAGAAACATCAATGATAGATTAAGCAAATTAGCAACCATCTGTCACTGTGGTGCTTCTGCTATGCCGTCCACAGAGTTGTTAACCCTTCACTCCTACACTTTCATTACCACTAATTCAATCTTATTGGTGTGAAGGAAAGTGATTAGCTACACAACACTGCCAACATGCACAGTGAGAGAATTTTAATGGCAATCTAACAAGGAACAAAATTCTTGCTGGCCGAGGGCTGTGTTACTGAAGAGAGTGAATTCCTGCAAGAAAATGAATGTCAGGTGACATACATGAAGTTTGATAATAAGTTTATTTTGAACAGTGAATATGAGTCAGAAAGAGCCATTAGTTTTATTTGTCACATGTTCATCGAAAGAGACAGTGAAATGCACTTTCTCCATTAAAGACCAACACAGTCCAAGGATGTGCTGGGGTTAGCCCACGGGTGCCATTGTAGCATGACAAAATCTTACTAACCCGTACATCTTCATAATGTGGGAGGAACCCAGAACCCGGGGGAAACCCACGGGGTCACAGAAGGAACATACAAACTACTTACAGTGGTGAGAATTCAACTCCAGTTGCTGGTGCTGTAAAGAATTTCACTAGCTGTTATGCCATTGTGCCTTACCCATATCCCTCTAAGCTCATTCAAGTCTCATTGCAACAACCTCCACCACTTCCCTGTGGCAGCTCATTCCATGTACTCACCAGCCTGTGTGAAATATTTGCCCTTCAGGTCCCTTTTAAATCTCTCCTCTCTCACCTTAAACCTATGCCCTCTAGTTTTTGATTCCCTTTCTGCAGCTATTCAACTTCTCAGTATCCCTTATGATTTTATAAATCTCTTTCAATTTACTCTTCTGTCTCCTGTGCTCTTGGGCAAATAGCCCCAGCCTATCCAGCTTCTTCTCATAACTCTAATCCTCCAGGTCACCGGTAGCCTCTCCATGTATCGTTTTAGTATGCTTTCGAGGTAATGACACCCTTCCAATAGCAGGGCCACCAGAGCTGTACACAGTATTCCAACGGTGGCCTTAACAATGTCTGGTATGGCTGTAAACGTGATGTTCCAACTCCTGAAATCAATATTCTGACCGATGAAAGCAGGTGTGCCAAATGCCTTCTTTGCCATTCTGTCTACTGTGTTACCACTTAAAGGGATTATCTACCTGCTCCCCAGGGTTGTTGTTGACCTTCTTGCTAGGAGAGCTTGCAGGCTGGAAAGGTATAACTGGAATAGTCTTGGAGTGCCATCTGCAGATGGTACTCAGTGAGACACAGGAGGTGAGGGAAATTAATGAAGGCTGAATTGAACAGACATCTGGTACAAAAGAAACATAAAAAGAATAAATGAAGGGTGACCTTATAGCAGCGTTGAAAATAATAAGAAAAGTAGATAAGGTGGATGGTAGCTGTCTTTTCCTCTGGGTGGGGGGGTATTCAAAACTAGGAAGCATAGGTTTAGGATGAGAGGGGAAAGGTTTAAAAGGGACCTAAGAGGTAACTTTTCACCTGGATGGTGGTAGATGTATGGAACGAGATCACATCATTTGATAGATACATGGAGGGTTGGGGCTTGGTGGGTTATGGGCCAAATGCAGGAAATTGGGCTAATTCTCTGACCGCACGTTGGTTCTGGGCACGATGACAACTTCACTGCAGTGCTAACAGATGGATGGTGGAACAGAAAAGGCACCGGAGGAATTTAGTGGGTCAGCAGCATTTATGGAGGGAACTGGACATTCGTGCTTTGCGGTTGAGACCCTTCATCTGGATTCAATAGTAAGAGGGCGTAACTCATCCTTTTCGTTTAAGCTACACCTTCCCCAGAAGAGATCCCAATGATCCAGACCTCTGAACCCCTGTCCCCGCACCAGTTCTCAGCCATGCACTCATCTGCCAAATCATCCTAGTCTTGCCCTCAGCATCACGTGGTATAGGCACAATCCAGGGATCACTACCCTGGAGGTCCTGCTTTTCACCTTCTATGTAACTCTCTAAATCCTCTCTTCAGGACTTCCCCCCCTTATCCTACCTGTGTCATTGGTGCTGATATGTACCAAGGCTCCTGGCTGATCCCCCTCCCCCTTTAGAATGTCATGGACCCGATCTGAGACAAACTTGACCCTGGTGCTGGGAGGCAACATACCATCCAGGTGTCTCTATCATGTCCGCAAAATCTTGTGTGTACTCCTCTAACTATGGAATTCCCAATCATGACTGCAAATCTCTTCTCCCCTAGTTCCCTTCTTAGCCACATTGCCAGAGACCTGGTCTATGCGACTCCCCTCCCCACCCCCAGTACGTCATCCCTCTCAACAGTATCCAAAACGATATTCTTATTATTGAGGGGAATGGCCACGGGGTACTCCGTACTGGCTGCCTATTCCCCTTCCCTCTGCTGACAGTCACGCATTTACCTGCCTCCTGCAACTTAGGGGTGACCACCTCCCTGTAGCTCCTATCTATCACCTCCTCAGTTTCCGGTACAAGTCGAAGGTCATCGAGCTGCAGCTCCAGCTCCTTAACACATCCCCTGACAAGCTGCAGTTCGGTGCACCTGGTGCAGATGTTGGAGGTCTCCCAGAATCCCCACATCTCACACAAAGAGCACAACACAGCCCCTAGAGCCATTCTCACTGCTCTGTCTGTGTTGGTTGTCCACCATTTCTGATGATAACGTAACCCATGAAGGAGGAGTTTTACAGTGAAAGAGACATTGGGACATTTCCACTCTCTCGGCCTCAAAAATCTTGGTCCAATGGTACGAGCAATCGTCACGACTGGAGACTTCCTCAGCTGCGGTGGATAGCCATGGTGCTTTCTGTGCCTTGTCACGCTCTCCTCTCTCCATGAAGCGTTGCAGCACCACCTTCCTGGCCATCAGATCTTGTAGCTGATCTCATCTGCCCACACCACCGGAACTGGATTCGCGTGCTGGGGTAGGTATATCCCTATCTCACCAACATTGGAGGTTACCGGCTACCCTCACTAGGAGAATAAGAATGAAGGATGAAAAATGAAGAAGAAACTTACCAGATACGAACCTCAACCAAGCCTGTTCTTCCTAAAGCCTGATGACCCAATGCCTCTTCACTCTTAACACTGGCCCATTCCAACAATGGCCTCTCCACTTGTCCCTGCCTTATTTGTATTTGCCCTAGCCAGTGAATTGCAACTGCACCCCTAAACAAAAAGACGAAATGCGGCGAAAGCCCCTTTTAAAAATCTCTCTCTTTTGGACCTGCATTAGGCCTCATGTGCTGATTCAACTGTGACTGCGACTGTGCTACCAAAAGAAGCCAAAATCCGGTGAAATCTCTCGCTTTCGAACCTGCGTGAAGTCTCCTGTGCCAAATCAACTGTGTCTGCACCGCCGAGAAAAAAGCCTGGACCGCCACAGCTGTCCATGCAACAAATTCCTCAGGTTTACCATCCTCTGGCTAAAGAAATTCCTCCTCACCTCTGTTCTAAAGGGACATCCTTGTATTCTGAGGCTGTGCCCTCTGGTCCTTAATCCTCCCCCCGCCATAGGAAACATTCTCTCCACATCCAGTCTATCTAGGCCTTTCAATATTCAATACGTAGAGTAGTATACTGGTTGCAGCAGAGTGGAAATTAAGCCAAAACATATGCAATGTGACAGGATAGTGTCTGACTCAAAGTTTGTGATACAACTTGCGGTGAGAAGTTTAACTTACTTTCACCCCAGGTAACAGGCTGTTCAAACTTGAGCCAACAGCCACGTGGTGTCAAGTTGCACCTGGAATGATAATTGTGGTGTGATTTTTGCACTTCATTATGTATCAGCCTTCTGTTTTTCATTGAAAGATGATTTGAAGGGAGAAACATCTAAAAAACCACAGTGAAACATTGGCAGTAATCAGGGTTACTTGGTGTAGACAAATGATATCGGAGTGAGGAGAGAAAAACCTTTGAATAATCTCACGGAACGACGAGCTGGATGACAAATGGATGAGCTCATTGAAATGTATCAGTCAGACTGAAACATGAGATATTTCTCTATACCCTGCTGATGGGAGATTGATATTTCATATTGGGTTTTCCTGGCTCTGATTCGACTTAGAAATGAGTTCAAGAAAACCCTTCATTCCCAAATTTCACTGGTTCACTCTTATCAAAGGCTAAAAGGAAAATAATACACAAAGTGCTGAAGGAGCTCAGCAGGTCAGGCAGCATCTATGAGAGGAATGAACAATTGATATTTTGGGCCGAGACCCTTCATCAGGATTTCTAGCATCTGCAGAATCTGGTTGTTTACAGAATAGTACAGCACAGGAACAGTGCTCTTTAACCTGGGATGTTGTGCCAAACCAATTAAACCAGTAATGAAATGCCTAACTAAACTAATCCCTTCTGCCTACACAATATCCTTTATTCTGTGCACAGTCATGTGTCTATCAAGTGCCTCTTAAACAACTCTATCGTATTTGCCTCTACCACTTCAGGCACCCATCAGTCTCTGTATATAAAAGTAAACCTGCCTCGTGCATCTCCTTTGTACTTATAAACACAAAAGATTCTGCAGATGCTGGAAATCTTGAGGAACACACACAAAGTGCTGGAGGAATTCATTAGATCAAGCTGCATCTATGGAGACATTTCAGGTAGAGACCCTTTATTCAGATAAACTTCAACACATATTCTTTGAACATTACCCCTCTCACCTTAAATGCAAGCACTCTAGTATTGGATATTTCAACCCTGGGCTAAAAGCTGCTGGCTCTCTAAGCTGCCCATGCCCTTATAAACCTCTATCATATCTCCCCTCAGCCTCCAACACGCCAATAAAACGCTCTACAGGGGAGATTTATCAGGATACTGTCTGGAAGAGAGCACGTCTAATGAGGATAGGTTGTGCCAGCTTTGGCTACTCGTTTTGGAGTGAAGGAGGATGAGAGGTGACTTGATAGAGGTGTACAAGATGATAAGGGGCATTGACAGAGTAGATAGCCAGAAACTGTTCTCCCTAGGGTGGAAATGGCTGATACAAGGGAGCATAATTTTAAGATTATTTGAAGAAAGTATAAGGTGGATGTCAGAGCAACACACACAAAATGCCGGAGGAACTCAGCAGGCCAGGCAGCATCTATGGAAAAAAGTACAGTCAACTTTCGGGCTGAGCCCCTTCAGCAGGATTCTTTTTCATAGATGTTCCCTGGCCTACTGAGCTCCCCCAGCATTTTGTGAGTGTTGCTCGGATTTCCAGCATCTGTGGATTTTCTCTCGTTTGTGGGTGGATGTCAGAGGTAGGTGTTTACACAGAGAGTGATGGGTGTGGAACCCTTGCAAGGAGTGGTGTCAGAGGTATGTATATTAGCAACATTTAAGAGACTTGTAAATGGATGACAGAAAAATGAAGGGTTATGTAGGAGAGAAGGTTGAGATTGACCTTACCACATGGTGGCTAAAGGGATGGTATTGCATTGCACTGTTCTCTGCTCTGTGTTATAAAATAACTCACTGGATCTTGTTGAACTATTCAGTTGCAAAATCATGACCTGGGTGTAACTAAGAAGGCGACAGGATTTAACCCAGCAGCAGTTGTTTAAACACTACAAAGTGTTGCTATAGCATGAAAATTAAAGAATCAAAGTTGAGTTTGTTGTCATGTGCACAAGTGCATAAATGCGGAGGAACAATGAAAAACACTTGCAGTAGAGTTGCAGTCAAATAAGCTGCATTTTCAACAAACATGGCTGCTTTTTAGGTATCTCCTGTTACTAATAAAGTGGCCACTGAGTGTACATTCATGGTCTTCTGCTGCTGTAGTCCATCCACTTCAATGAGCAACATGCTGTGCATTCAAAGATGCTTTTCTGAACACATTGCTGTAACACATATTTACTTGAGTTACTTTCATCTTCTTGTCAGCTTGAATCAGTCTGGCCATTCTTTTCTGACCTCTCTCATTGACAAGTGTTTTTGCCCACAGAATGCTAGAAGCTGTTGTGCATGAAAATCCCTGGAGATTAGTTTGAGTCAGGAAAGATGGATGCTTGTAGCCAGGTCATATTCTGCATGGAGGTCGGCCACCAGTGATGTGCCTTAGGGATCTGTTCTGGGACCCCTACTCTTTATGATTTTTATAAATGACCTGGATGAGGAAGTGGAGGGATGGGTTAGTAAATTTGCTGATGACACAAAGGTTGGGGCTGTTGTGGATAGTGTGGAGCACTGTCAGAGGTTACAGCGGGACATTGATAGGATGCAAAACTAGGCTGGGAAGTAGCAGATGGAGTTCAACCCAGATAAGTGTGAGGTGGTTCATTTTGGTAGGTCAAATATGGGGGGAGAATATAGTATTAATGGTAAGACTCTTGGCAGTGTGGAAGATCAGAGGGATCTTGGAGTCTGAGTCCATAGGACACTCAAAGCTGCTGCGCAGGTTGACTCTGTGGTTAAGAAGGCATACGGTGCATTGACCTTCATCAATTGTGGGATTGAGTTTAAGAGCCGAGAGGTAATGTTGCAGCTATATAGGACCGTGGTCAGACCCCACTCGGAGTACTGTGCTCACTATTGGTTGCCTCACTACAGGAAGGACATGGAAACCACAGAAAGGGTGCAGAGGAGATTTACAAGGATGTTGCCTGGATTGGGGAGCATGCCTTATAAGAATAGGTTGAGTGAACTCAGCCTTTCTTCTTGGAGTGATGGAGGATGAGAGGTGGCCTGAAAGAGCTGTACAAGATAATGAGAGGCATTGATTGTATAGATAGTTAGAGGCTTTTCCCCAGGGCTGAAATGGCTAACATGAGAGGAGGTGCTTGGAAGTAGGTACAGAGGAGATGTCAGGGATAAGTTTTTTACACAGAGTGGTGAGTGTGTGGAATGGGCTGCCAGCGACGATGGTGGAGGTAGATACAATAGGGTCTTTTAAGAGACTCCTGGATAGGTACATGGAGCTTAGAAAAATCGAGGGCTATGGGTAACGCTAGGTAATTTCTAAGGTATGGACATGTTCGACGCAGTTTTGTGGGCCGAAGGGCCTGTATTGTGCTGTAGGTTTTCTATGAAACGGCATACTTCACTCAGCAGAAACAAGAGTATAGCAAGCGTAGATCCCTGAGGGACCAGACAAGGGTACAAGTCCATTAAACAAGTATGGTAGGGGATCGAACTGTGCTGTATGTCAAAGCATTTACCACTGGGCAAAAAACTGTCCACACAGAGCCGAACAAGTTAGCCTAACTGAAGAAAATAACAATCTGAAGATGTAGAAGAGTGCCATATCAAATTGTTTATGAAGGAATCACTTACTAATGCAGAGACATCTGAGGCAGAGATTTGATGATAGGATCTCTGGAGTCTGCTGTTATTGATACAGCATGCACACACAGTGTGTGGAGAAAAACGGCTTGAAAGCTAGGTAAGTGAACTAAACCAGAATGAAGTGCAGAAAATAGTGAACACAGATACACCTTGTAACAAAGCTTTCAAATTTGGAGATAGAAAGATCGTACATTCCACCAAAAGAGTGAAAGCTCCCGTAAAGGGTAGACAAAATGTAACATTGAGATAATAGTGGTGCCAGTGAACATTCACTACTCTTTAGTGAATCTTCCCTAAAGAACGTGGGAATGTTCTTTAGTACCAGATATGGAGACTGGCCGAGCATTGATGTTTCAACAGTCGGTGTCTCTGTAGCTCACCAGCTCTAGACATCACTGTGTGGACACTCTAGAGAAAGACGTTACTGACAGCCAGTGTGAGACTAAAGTACTAACTGTCACACAAAGCATGACCATAGATGGGAAACGCAAAGTGTTGCTTGAATTTCACAAGCAGTATGGACACACTTCAATTGATACTGCTCAGGAATTCAGGAAACAAGGATGCAGGTTATTTTTCTATTCTACAGCAGATACCTCCATGCAGCTGTGAGACGTGCCAGAAGTTTGGAAAGCCCAACCCCAAGCCTGTGGTTGGTCTGCCACTAGCATCTGAGTATAATGAAACAGGAGCCGTAGACCTACGTGAACTAGAGCAAGGAGTGTGGTATCTCCACATCACTGATGAGTTCACACATTTCAATCGTAAATACAAAGAGACCCTCAGAGATAGTAAAACTCTTCATTCCTGGCTAAGTGTGCATGGCCCACCTTGGGAAGTATTCAGTGGTAATGGTGAATTTAATAATGATGAATTCAGAGGTATGGCAGAGAGCTTTAACATTGAAACAATGACAACAGTGGCATATAGTCCTTGTAGTAGTGGGCTTCTGGAGCAACATAATCAAATGCTTATTGGAACAATGCTGAAGGTAAAGAAAAGCAATAGCTGTGTTTGGAGACAATCCTAGACTGGCCCTTATGGCGAAGAATACTGTGAACAATGTACATGGCTATAGCCCATATTAGTTGGTGTTCAGCCAGAATCCGAACCTACCCTCTGTACTGGTTGACAGACCACCTGCTCTAGAGGGCACGGCTAAGATTGAGTGAGCTGGGAAACATTTCAGCGCTTCATGCCTCGAGGAAGGCTTTCACTGAAGCAGAGTGTTCAGACTGAATTCGAAGAGCACTGAGGGCACAGCTCCATCCTACAGATGAGAAATATGAGATAGGGGACAAAGTGTTTTACAAAAGAGCAGATTGTACAGGATGGAAAGGTCATTGGTCGTGATGGAGTCATGGTATTCGTGAGACATGGAGGTACATATGTGAGAGTGCATCATTCCAGACTACGTAAGCACAAACTGAAGGCCATCAGAACTCCATGGAGAATGACACAACAAGTAAAAAGCACTTACCTGGCACATGGTCACGTCACACAGACAAGGATGAGGAGGGTGCAGCAAAGACCCAACAGAGTTGCTTGACTGCGGCATGGACAGTGCGGAAGAGAGGATAGTTGGGAACTCAACAGATTTACCTGAACAGAAATAATCACAAGTGCAAAGACAATATGGAAGTTTTTGTCTTAAAACTGGACAAACGGTGAGATTTGTAGACCAAGACACTGCTATACAAAGCTGAAAAGTCTTAGAATGAGCAGGCAAAGCCACTGGGAGAAACGAAAGTTGGAAACAGGTCGAAAGATGTCACAAGCGGTTCCAGCTGCTTTTTTACCAGCAAGATTCAGCATATCATGCGATTGGAATACTTGCCTATCATGTAGATGACTTCACATGGGAGGCTCACAAAACTTTTCCACAACAGTTATTCCTCAGCTAAGGCCAGGTTGAGCGTGAGGAGCATGACAGATTCTTCTATGTAGGGATAGACATCCTTGCTGTTGATGGAACTGTACAACTGCACCAAGAAAGCTACATCAGGAACCTTCAGACAATCTGCATGGAATCCTCACGTGCCACTCAACGGGATGCACACCTCAGTGAAGCTGAAGCTGAGCAGCTTAGGTCAAAGGCAGGTCAGATACTATGGGTAGCAAGGCAGAACAACCTGACATCATGTGTAATGCCTGCAGTTTGGCATCCAGCACAAAAAATGCCACAGCACAAATTTTACATGAGACAAACAAGACAGTAGCAGAATTCAATCTGAAAAAGTGGTCTTAAAGTTTCAATAGCTTGGAAAAGATAGCTCACTGAGACTCGTTGTCTTCAGTGATGCCTCACTTGGAAATCTTCCTGATAGAGATACTCAGGGGGGATATTTTGTTGTACTGATGGGAGAAGAGGGAAGATTTTCACTTCTCTATTGGCAATCAAAAATGATCCGAAGAGTTGTATGGAGTATGCTGGCAGGAGAAACCCTTGCAATATCTGAAGGTATTGGCAATGCTGTTTTACTGGCCACATTCCATTCTGAGTTTTTCCACGGTGACCCAAAGATGCATAGTCTACAAATTAGTTGTGTCACAGACAACTACTCTTTGGCTGATGCCATCAAACCCAGCAGGGCAGTTTCAGAGAAGAGGCTTCGTCTAGAGATAAGCAGCATCAAAGAACTTGTCAGCACAGAAAATTCATCACATGCTGTGGTCAGCTACGAAGAACAACTAGCTGACTGTCTCACAAAGAAGGGAGCGCCAGCCCTTGTGCTGTTAAAGGCACTTAGTGAAGGCAATTGGTACCTTAAGAATTACATTAACTTCAAGGGTTAATGGAAATTTGAATTGATTGGACAATTGAATTGTCTTTAAACTTTTTTCAAATTTAAAAAATTGAGAGAGTGCTGAGTTCTGTTCAGTTGGACTATGTGAGTATTTATTACTCATGTACACTCTCCCTGTTTCCCTGTTATGCGTGTGCGCAGGAGGGGGGAGGGGAATTGTGGGATGTAAAGGTGGCAGCCCTTAAGTATTGAATGGAGACATTGAAAGTAAAGTTGTTTAAACAAAAGAAAAATATGTCCTCGGTGTTTGGGCATCACAGCAATTTCTGAGTTACTCAAACCACCCCGTCTAGTACAGTCAAAGACACTTAGATCACATTTCTTCCCCATTCTGATGTTTGGTCTGAACAGCAACTGAACCTCTTGACCATGTCTGCGTGCTTTTATGCATTGAGTTGTTGCCACATGATTGGCTGGTTAGATATTTGCATTCACGAGGAATTCACTGAGTGTAGTAAGCCAAGTGTGATGTTTGAAAGCAAGTCAGAGTCTATATGACTACAATGTTAGTGTGCTGGTAGAATAATGAGACAATGCTTAGTAATGGCTGGTCCTTGGAAAAATTACATTTTTAATAGATGTTGCGGTTTGTTAGCCTTGGCACGATGTTTAACTCTTAAATGGAGTACTTTAAGTCTATGTTTTTATGTTCTTTCTCTGGTGAGCGTTCAACACTTTGAAGTGCCTTAACTTTGGAATGGGAATGTGGAATGATAAAAATTAAAGGATGAAGGATCAACTTTGTCTGCCATATACACTTACATGGATTAGGACTTTGTTGTGGTGTGTTGGTGTGACATGTAACGAAAAAGAACAGCCTTCAACTATTACAAGAATAAAGTATTATATAAAAATAAAGTCAGAGGTTAAAGTATAGATATGGAATAAAATGTGCCTCAATACATGAAAGCCAGCATGTACTTACAGTGTAAACAGCATGATAACGAGAGGTTAAAATGCTTACTCAGTGGCTGGAAATGAGCCTGGCTTCTCTTTCAGCCCTGTCACATAAAACCCAATTTTATACTCTGAGTTTTAAAACTGTCACCCTTGTACTCAACCACCTCCTTGGCCCCATCCACCCTATATCTGTCATCTCCTGTGACCCTGCCAGCTCTCTGCTCTCCTCTAATTCTGATCTTCCGATTTTCCGAGTCTAACGACTCCACAATTGGTGGCCGTGACTTCAGCTGCCAAGGCCCTTTGCTCTGGAATTTCCTCTTCCACCACCCTCTTCTCCTTTAAGATGTTTATTAAAATGCTGTAACTCTTTGACCAAGCTTTTGAACATCTGCTGTTATTTAGTTCTGTTATTTCTTTGTAAGTGGCTCGTTGTCAAGTTTTGAAAGCACCACTGTATACCATTTTGGGATATTTTATTCAATGAACCATTACAAAAAGTTGTGGTTCCCATTAACTCCTTGCTAACCTGTCCACACATTATATTTGATGGCCATTCAGCCCATCAAGCAATACCACTCTTCATAGATCCCTCAAAGTTACGGCACGAGTTGATAGGGTGGTTAAGAAGACATCTGGTGTGCTGACCTCCATTAGTCAAGGGGATTCTGTTCAAGAGCCATGACGTAATTTTACAGCTCCATAAAACTCTAGTAAGACCACACTTGGAATATTGTGCTCGGTTCTGGTTGCTTCAGAGAGGGTGCAGTGGAGTTTTACCAGAATGCTGTCTGGATTAGGGAACGTGTCTTATGAAGGTAGGTTGTGCGAGCTAGAGCTTTTCTCTTTGGAGTGAAGGAGAATGAGAGCTGAATTCATAGTGGTGTACAAAACGATGAGAGGCAACGACCAAAGACTTCCCCCCACGGTGGAATAGGCTAATACAAGGGAGTATAATTTTAAGCTGATTAGAGGAATGTGTAGGGGGGTTGGATAAGATAAGACCGGCTTTATATTTCACATGTATGTACATTGAAACAGAGAAATGCATCATTTGCGTCAATGGCCAAAGTAACCCAAGGTTGTGCTGGGAGCAGCCTACAAGTGTTGCCATTCTTCCGGTGTCAACATAACATGTCCACAATTTACTAACAATAACCAGTACATCTTAGGGGATGTGAGAAGAATCTGTATCACCCAGTGGAAACCCATGCAGTCATGGGGAGAATGTACAAACTCCTTATGGACCGTGGTGGAATCGAACCAGGGTCACTGGCACTGCAAAGCATTAAGCTAAGCGCTATGATACTGTGCTACACATTACCGTGCCAATGGGGTTAGTGTTCGGCTAAGAACGAGAAGTTTAATTCAAATAAGTGCAATGTGTCACAGTTTGGAAAGGTAAATCAAGTTGGGACTTTCAAAGGGCACTGGGAATTGTTGTAGAATTGGAGTTCAGGTATATAGTTCCCTGAAAGTGGAGTAACGGGTTGTTAGGATGATGAAGAAGGTTTTTGGCATGCTGGCCTTCACCATTCAGGATATTGAGTAATTTGGGAGGTTATAGTGTGACTGTACAAGATATTGCGGGTGGAATGGTAGTGTAACATTATTACAGTGCCAGTGACCTGGGTTCAACCTCACTGCTGTCTGTAAGGAGCTTGTATGTTCTCCCTATAACCACATGGATTTCCTCCGGGAGCTCTGGTTTCCTCCCGCGTTCCGAAGATGTACAGGCTAATAGGTTAATTGGTCACAAGGGTGTAATTGGGCGGTTTGCGCTCTTTGAGCCAGAAGGGTTTGTTACTGTGCTGTATCGCTAAATAAAGAAGTAAGGTGCTTATGAGGATGCACTTGGGGCAGTATGTTCACAGTGTGTATGTCTACACAAAGGATTTGACTCACCCTGCTACTCGGAAAGTGCTATGAAACTGAAGAGTGCATAAAGATTTTCACCTCTGGCATCAGATTTCTGAACAATCCATGAACTCTGCCTCTTTTGCATTTTATTTATTTATCTATTTATTCATTATTATTTTTTATTTTAAATTTTGAGTAATTTTTTTAAGCCTTGCCCTGTACTGCTGCCACTAAACAACAAATTTCATGACACTTATCAATGATAACAAACACGATTCTGACTCTGAAAGATTTACAAGGACATTGCCTGGACTCGAGGAACTGAGTTATGGGGCTCGGACTTTTCCTTGGTGTCTGCAGTTGGAGACGGAGAAGTGACCTTATATAGGTGAATAAAATCATGAGGGCCTCAGGCAGGTTGAATGTACTGAGCCTATTTCCCAGGGGTGGAGAATCCAGAACTAGAGAGCACTGGTTTAAGATGAAAGGAGAGAGATTTAATGGGAACTTCTGGGGCAACTTTTACACAGAGGAACATGAACAAAATGCTGGAAGGACCCTGCAGGTCCAGTAGCATCTATGAAGAGAAGTAAACAGTTAATATCTTAGGCTGAGACCCTTCAGCAGGAATCAGACGATGGAATGAGCTGGTTGCAGCTGATAGAATAAGAATTTTTAAAAGTCAGTTGGACAGGTACATATTACCTCTGGCACTCCTTCAATAATTTGCTGGAATTTTGCTGTACTTTGGGGTTTGAACCCACAATCCTGGAGCTCAGAGGTCAAAGGGCTAGTAGTTGAGTGATAGTTGGTAACTCAGTAAATTGGTTTTGCATGAACCAAAATCTTGTCTTGCATACAATTGAGGCAGGTCATTGCATGACACAGTGCAATGAGGTAGTACAAGGGAAATCAATAACAGAATGAAGAATAAAGTATTACAGCTACAGAGAAAGTGCAGTGCAGGCAGATGATAAGGTGCAAGATTTTACCAAGGTAAATGTGTCTGTCTTATACTAGAGAACCATTCAATAGTCTTAAAAGAGTGGGATAGACACTGTCCTTGTGCCTGTTGGTACGTGCTTTCAGGATTTTGTATCTTCTGCCCGATGGGAGATTGGAGAAGAGAGAATGTCTGGGGTGGGGTCTTTGATTGTGCTGGCTGCATTACTGAGAAAGCAGAAGAGTGTAGACAGAGTCTTTGGGGGAGGTGGCAGGTTTCTGCAATGTGCTAACTATATAAATGGAATATTACCAAATCAAAGAAAGAGAAAAAAATTGTTTATATCATAAAAGATGTGCCTGTAATCAGGCTGTTGTAATCAGTATTCCTACGAGTCGAATATGTTTTCATAACATTTACTGATTTCATGGCTGTTTTACTAGTTTCATTTAATTTTAGACTGGATTCAATTAAATTTAATTTCCCAATTGCAGTGGTAGAATTTAAATTCGTCGGTCCGGTAAATATGCTGACACTTCTCTGAGTGATGATGTTTGATTTTATGCACATAATTTACTTCTAACTATCCACCACTGTTTTGGGGAGAACGCTGTTGCAAGAGGTCACCGCAGGTTCTGTTTGAACCAGCCTTTAAATAGACTAAGAAGAAGACCGACTTGTCGCATCGTGGCCTGGTATGGAAGCACCATTGCTCAGGAATGGAACAGTCTACAGGGAGTGGTGAACTCAGCCCAGTTCATCGCAGGGAAAACCCTCCCCACCATTGTGCACATTTACAAGGAGTGCTGTTGCAGGAAAGCAGCACTCATGACTGTGAGACAAGCTGTATTGGAATCTGTCTCCATCCTGGCATCGTTGGGTGAGCTGCCCTCTGATGTGGTTTCCAGAGCCGTGATATCTTTTGTCTTGGGGCTGTGTGGAAAACGATCTTCTATGGTTCTTTGTGAGACTACTCTGGCTTTGTTGATCACATGCCTTTGGTGTTAGGGCATAGAACTGCACAGCACAAGAACAGGCTCTTTGGCCGCAGTGTTGATAATAATATTCTGATGGTCCTCTTCCAATGTATTGTTCCCCTTTATTGTGGAAACTTTGGCTTCCAAGGTACGGCAATTTAGTTGGGACTATTTTTGCCTTTTATGTTTGGAGTTATGAATAATGGTGAAAGTATTGATAGATGAAAAACCAGTACCGCCTCAGGGTTATTGTAGATGCTTTACGGTCAGTAACCTACATGGTACTGCAGGAAGTGTATGCACTGCAAGATCCCACAAGCAGCAGTGTTACTTTTACTGTTGTTGCCTGTTTTGACACACAGTGAAAAGCCGAACATTCAGATCATTCCGTGTGCAAGTACATTTATGAAGACTCAAAGGGAAAAAGAACAAGAGCAGAATGCACATTATAATGAGTTAGGGTTACAACGTACAGATGGACAAGAAATAGACCCTGTCCCTCAGCATTCCTCCCTCTCTCTCTCCCTCACTCTTTCTCCTTCCCTCTCTCCCTCTCTTTCATTCTCCCTCTCTCTATCCCCCTCCTACTGACCCCTCCCTTTATCTCAGTCATTCTCTCTTCCTGTATCTCTCCCCCTCTCTCTTTCAATGTCTCTCTCCTCCTCTTTCTTTTATTTTCTCCCTCCCTCCCTCCCTTTCTTTCCCTCTATATCTTCACCTTCTGTCTCTCCCCTTTATCCTTTCTCTCTCTCTCACACACATAACTGTATTGCCTGTGTCTAGGTTTTTGGGTCATCCCATCTTCCTTTGGGACATGACAAGCTGACTGTCCCAGATAACTGAGAAGTTTAGTGCATCAGTAGCACAGCTTGGTTATAGAGAGCACATCCATCTTGGTGTCAGCCTACATCCTCACATGGGAGTTCCTGATCTTTATCCCTTGTATTGTTACTCATTCTTCCCATCTAGATGTGCCTGATTTAGTTACTAATTTGCCTCAAAATCTCTTCCTCCTCATTTACTCATTCATCATAGATCTTTGCCTCATCCTTGGGTCTTGTGCGTTCTCCTGGAAAGTGTCAGATGTGGCTCAGTGGGGAACTGCCCTGTTCCTTTCAGTGAGTTCAAATCGCACCAAATGCTGCTGGAACTCAGCAGGTTAGGCAGCATCTGAGAAAAGGAATAATGAGTCAACGTTTCGGGCTGAGACCCTTCATCAGGATGGTAAATGACAGGCGGGCAGAATCCAGAAGAAGGTGGGGGGGGAGCGGAAGGACTACCAGCTGGAAGGTGGTAGGTGAAGCCAGGCGAGGGAGAAGGTCAGTAGGTGAAGGAGGGCGTGATGAAGTGAGAAGCTGGGAGGTGAGAGGTAGAAGAGGTAAAGGGCTGATGAAGGATGAATCTGATAGGAGAGGGGAGTGGGAAAGAGGAGTGGCATAAGAGGGAGGTGATAGGCAGGTGAGAGGAGAAGGGGTAAGAAGGGAGCATTTCCATAGATGCTGCCTGCCTGCAGAGTTCCTCCCGAATTTTGCATATGTTTCTCTGGATTTCCAGCATCTGCAGATTTTCTGTTGTTTAAAATCCTAGTCCAGAGGTCCAAGAACAATAGTCAAGGCCGTTGCACCAGTCTATTGAGTCTTAGAGTGAGGCCATGCTGACCATTCACGCTTTGAAGAAGAATTGGCAGCCCTTCTGTAGCCCCAAAGTACCAATAATTATTATTTCACACTTAAGTATTTTGAGTGACACGGTAGCATAGCGGCTAGTGTGTCGCTTAACCGAGTCAACAATCGGAAGATCAGGGTTCAATTCCTGTCGCTGTCTGTAAGGAGTTTGTATGTTCTCTCTGTTGTCATGTGGCATTCCTTCGGCTGCTTCCACAATTCCCCAAAAGATGTAGGGTTAGGGTTAGTAAGTTGTGGGCTTGCCTCTGGAATTGTGGTGACATTTTCAGGCTGACCCTTCCAGGACAATCCTCAGACTTGTGTTAGCCATAGATGCAAAAGCAATGCATTTCACTGTACATTATGAGGTACATGTGACAGGTAAATCTATCTAACCTACCCACTATTTGTAGAGCTGATGACATGAGAGAGACTGCAGACGCTGGCACCAAAACAGTGGAGGGAAATGGACAGTCAATGTTTCAGGTCGCGAGCCTTCATCTCAAACTGGTACTAGTCGAGGGAGGTGCTGAGGGTCGCCCACAAGTGTTGGCATACTTCCGATACCAACGTAGCATGCCCACAACTCACTACCCTTAACTTGTATGTCTTTGGAATGTGGGAGGAACCTGGAGCACCTGAAGGAAGCCTTTGTGGTCACAGGAAGAATGCACAGACAGTGGAGAGAATTGAACCCCGATCGCTGATCTCTGACACAGTAAAGCTTTATGCCAGCTTCCATGCTACCATACGCCCATTTGTATGCCTGGACCCCATCCCAGTATAAAACGAGGTAGAGGAGCTGTATAGTTACTCCATGATCACAAATTTACTGCCTTAGAGGGTGGTGACAGGAGGTTCCTTAAAAAGTTTCACAAGGAATCAGATGTACTTTTGAAATGGAAACTGCAGGGCAGAGCAGGAGATTGTGACTCATCAAGCACTTCTCAAAGAACATTCTACAATTTTGACATGTTCTTGGCAAAAATTGAGTGGAAATAAAGATAAAAATAGTTTGGTGTAAAAATATGGATCTATTCTCCTGTGGGTCCCATGTGGTATTTGCTTTCTGCAAGTTAGGAAGTGTTCCACCTGGGAGATCAAAGAGCACTGATCTCTGACAAACAGTGCTCCACCTAAGAGGAATAACTTTGTTCTGAACAGGAGAACTTTGTTCCTGCCACTGTCCGAAGGGAGGCTGTACGTTTTCCCTGTGACCATGTGGGTTTCCTCCAGGTGCTCCAGTTTCCTCTCACAGTCCAAAAGCGTACCGGTTGTAGGTTAATTGGTCATTGCAAATTGTCCCATGATGAGGCTAGGGCTAAATCGAGGGTTGCTGGGTGGTGTGGTTTGAAGGGCTGGAAGGGCCTATTCTGCACTGTATCTCAATGAATAAATAAAGGAGAAAGAAGTGGGATTAATGGAAAAGAGTTTCCAGCATTACGCTCAGTGGCCACCATATTAGGTACCTCCTGTACATAATAAAGTGGCCACTGAGTTTTTGTTTGTGGTCTTCTGTTGCTGTAGCCCACCCACTTCAATGTTTGACCTATTGTGCGTTCAGAGATGCTTTTCTGCACATCCTTTTTTAACCACGTGGTTATTTGAGTTACTGTCACTCTGACCTCTCTCATTAACAGGGTGTTTTGCTCACACAACTGCCACTGACTGGATGCTTTTCTGCACACCCTTTTTTAACCACGTGGTTATTTGAGTTACTGTCACTCTGACCTCTCTCATTAACAGGGTGTTTTGCTCACACAACTGCCACTGACTGGATGCTTTTCTGCACACCCTTTTTTAACCACGTGGTTATTTGAGTTACTGTCACTCTGACCTCTCTCATTAACAGGGTGTTTTGCTCACACAACTGCCACTGACTGGATGCTTTTCTGCACATCCTTTTTTAACCACGTGGTTATTTGAGTTACTGTCACTCTGACCTCTCTCATTAACAGGGTGTTTTGCTCACACAACTGCCACTGACTGGATGCTTTTTGCACCATTTTCTATAAATTCTAGTGACTGTCAATCATGAAAATCCTAAGGGATCGGAAGTTTCTGAGATACTCAATCCATCCTGTCTGGCATTAACAATCACTTCACGGTCAAAGTCATTTAGAACGCATTTCTTCCCCATTCTGATGTTGTAAAACTGAACCTCTTGATCAAGTCTGCATACGTGATTGGTTGATTAGGTATTTGCATTATCAAGCAGGTGTACCTAATAAAGTGGCCACTGTGTGTATGCTAGCAGTCCAAGAGTGGAATTTTGATTCAGCGTTGAAAAGAGACAATACGATCCATCAACATTGGCATGTTTTCCACAGCCAGCAGGACTGTGGAGAAGGAACAAGTGGCTTTTGTATAAGATGTCAGTGCAGTTGCATCTCGAGGATTATGTACAGTTCTGGTTGCCTGTTATCAGAAGGTTGCCATTAAGCTGTGAAGAGCACAGAAAAGATTTATTAGAAAGTTTAATGAGTCGAGGGCCTGAGTTATAGGGAGAGGTTGGATTAGCTAGGACTTTATTCTTTGGAGTATGGGATTGCAAGGTGACCTTATTGAGGTATGTAAACTCATGAGGAGCATAGATACAGGCTGAATGCGCGCAGTCTGGTTTCCAGGGAAAGGGAACGAAAAACTAGAGGGCATAGTCTTAAAGTGAGAGGGGAGACATTTAAAAGGAACCTGAGGGAAATCTATTTCAGATAGAGAGTGGTGCATATGTGGAATGAGCATATAGGAAATATTTGAGGCAGGAACAATAATGATATTTAAAAGATTCTTGGACAGGTACATGGATAGGAAAGATTTAGAAGGATATGGGCCCAATGTTCTCAGAATTATTTGCTTACTTCTTTTATTATCTGCACGATCTTTCCTCTTTTGCACATTTGTTGTTTGTCAGTATTTGTTTCTGAATAGTTTTTCATAAATTCTACTGTATTTCTTTATTTTCTTGTAAATATTTGCAAGAAAATGTATCTGAAGGTTGCTTGATGTGTACTTACTTAGATAATAAACTTTGAAATGTGGGCAAATAGAACTAGCTTAGGTGGGCACCTTGGTTGGCATGGGTGGACTGGGCTGAAGGGCCTGCTATATTACTCTAAGACTCTAAAATATTGGGTCATTAAAGAGCTAGCAAAGGCTCTGTGGGCTTTATGGCCTTTTTCTATCTGGTATCATTCTTCAAATGAAACCAGAGAAACTATCAAATGACTTGGACAAGAGGGATACAGAGAGACAATTACTCTAGTTGCTATAGAAATACAAGACTTAATCTGGCATATTGATTAATGTAATAAAGATACCTACACATTTTTAAACAACTAGAAGTACATGTTTTATTGGGAGTTTATTATCTGCTCCACAATGGGCAATGGATCTCTCAATCTTTCACCACCTGTTCGGATATTGAAGGTGTAATTGGATCAGCAAGTCTAAGGAGACATGAGGAGAGAGATTTAAAAAGGACATCAGAGGCAGCGCCTTCACACAAAGGGTAGTCTCATTGGGAATCAGCTGCCAGAAATAGTGGTTGACGTGGGAAATTAGAAACATTAAAATTGCAGTTGGAATTGGGTTGTTGTTGTCACATGGATTGCCAGACAGTGCAAAGCCTGTCTTTGCATACTGTTCACACAGATCAGATCATTATGTAGAACCAGGTAAAGGTAAAACAACAGCAGAATGCAGAGAAATTGTAGTGCAGGTGGATAATAAGATGCAAAATCATAACAAGATAGTTTATGAAGTCAAGGGTCTAAGTTTTCATCTTAGGGAACTATTCAGTAGGTTATAACAGCAGGGTAGAAGCTGTCCTTGAGCCTGGTGGTACGTGCTTTCGGGTTATTGTTTCTTTTGCCTAGTGGAAGAGGGAGCAGGCAGAATCTCTGGGGTGGGTGGGGTCTTTGAGTATGCTGGCTACTTTACTGAAGTTGCAAGAAGTGTAGGCAGAGTCCGTGGAAGGGAGCTTGGTTTCCATCTTGCCCACAACTCGGTGCAGTTTCTTACAGTCACATGCAGAGCAGCTGCCGTATCAAGCTGTGATGCATCCAGGTAAAATGCTTTCTATGGTGCTTCGATAAAAATTTGTACGGATCGATGGGAACATGTAGGATTTCTTTAGCCTCCTGAGGAAGTAAAGGTGATGCTGTGCTTTCTTGGCCATGAATATGCGTGGTTGGGCCAGGAGAGGCTATTGTTAATGTTTACTCCAGGGAACTCTCAGCCCTGTTCCTGAAATAGACTAATGCCTGAGTGGTCCTGGGAGGATTCAGAACCAGAACCATATTTACTATCACTGGCAGCATTTCTAAAGTAGACGGATTCTTTCTTGACCAGCAAGTGACCGAGGAATGTCGAGGTCAGGGCACAATCAAAGCAGCCATGGTTTTATTGTCTGGTGGATCAGGCTAGAAGAGTTTATGTGTTTACTCAACATAGAGAATAGTATGGAATGCCACTGTGAAACTACTGGACTTCGGGAGACAGATGTTAAAATCCCATCAAGACAGCTGGGGAAATAAATTCAGATAATTATATAAATCAGTCGTTGGTAATGAACATTAATGCCTCAGATTGTATAAAATCCCATCTGGTTTACTAGTGAAATGCTTGCCTGTATGTGAGTCCTGCCCAGCAGGTCAATCAGTTGTCAAGGCAGCAGGGCTTTGTCGAGGACACTTACACGACTGTTTGCTCTGCTGCTGTAGGAAAGAAGAGCGGGCAAGAGAACGGAGAGCTTTCTAACTGGTTGCGTCACCGTCTGCTAGGGAGAGGGCCACTGCACAGGATCAGAGAAAGAAACAGCAGATTGCAAATTCACCCAGCTCCATCATGGGCACTAGCCCCCGACCATCGAGGAAATCTTCACAAGGCAATGCCTCAAGGACCCTCACCACCTCTTCACATCAGGGAGGAGATACAGGAGCCAAAAGACAGACATGCAATATTTTAGGAACAGCTTCTTCCCTCCACCAAAAGATTTCTGAATGGTCCATAAACTCTGCCTTACTATTTTGCTCTTCCTTTTGCACTATACAGTAGATTCCAGTTAACAGGGACACACCGGGACCAGTACATATTGAACCAAATAATCAGCTGCCCCAATTAGCAGAAGTTTTATGGAAATGGTTAAAAAGGTACTGTGTAAAAAAGACAAACTACCATTCAACTGAGTAACAAATTATATATGTAAATGAAATACAGAACAAGTTAGAACAATACCAATGGTTGACTGTAATATCGGACGATGACAGGAAACAGTGCGGGAGAGTTTTTAAAGTGGGAAAGCCATTGCTCTGGGGCAATTCCACTCTCTTGACCTCAGAAGTCTGGGTCCAGTGTTATGAGTGGATGTCACAACTGGGGTCTTCCCTGGTTGCAGTGGATGTCCATGACTTCTTCTGGGCCTTATCATACCCTTTGTTCGCCCCATAGCAATGCAGAACAACCTTCCAGGCCATTGGAGCTCATCCAGCCAGTTGACTTCACATGCCAGGACAAGCATGTCCTATCTCATTAGGGTATGAGACCTGCTTTAGCCCACTTGTTGAAGCAGCGTACCGGGGTGTGGCCGCTATCGTACGCAGACAGCTACTTGGAGCCACAGGTGAGAGCTGAGTGTCCGAAGGCGACCAAAGGTAACACTCAAGATGATGCCCTCAAGTTCCCCGTAGTCCCTAACTTGTAGAAGTAGTGAGATTGTACCATTGTTATTCCTGGCTGTTTCTAGCATCTCCAAGCCTGAATGCTAGAAACGGCTGGGAATTTTCTTACTGCTTGTTTCTCACCATCTATTAGTGTCAAAAATCACTGCTTTTTCAACACAAACACATGCAACTGACATTATTTAAAAACTGTTTGCTCAGAGCACCTTGTAGTATATAACAGCTTCACGATGTGCACGTGACTGCAACTAGTTAGATTATGTTCGGCAATAGTCCCATGCCCCAATTTGGCGGCAACAAAAAGAATCCTGGCTGTTTTCATGATTTTGGGTCATAGAAAAGTACAGCACAGAAGGCCCTTTGGCCCATCCAGTCCCTGCCAAACCATTTAAGCTGCCCACTCCCATCAATCTGCATCAGGACCATAGCCGCCCATACCCTTATCATTCATGTACCTATCTACACTTTTCCTAAAAGTTGAAATCGAGCTTGTACTGGCAGCTCATTCCATACTCTCACAGTCCTTTGAGTGAAGAAGTTTTCCCTCACATTCCCCTTAAACTTTTCATCTTTCACCCTTAACCCATGACCTATGGTTGTATCCCACCCAGCTTCAGTAGAAAAACCCTGCTTCCATTTATCCTATCTATACCCATCTTAATTCTGGCTACCTCTATCAAATCTTCCCTCAATGATCTAAATTCCAAAGAATAAAGTCCTAACCTATTCAACCTTTCGTCATAACTCAGGTCCTGCAGACCCGGCAACATCCTTGTAAATTTTCTCTGCACTCGTTCAATCTTCCTTTCATCTTTCCTGTGGGTAGGCGATTTGCTTTTGTTCCCACCGCTGCCTATAAGGAGTGTGAGTTTCCTTCGGTCGCTCTGGTTTCCTCCCACAGTCCAAAAGATGTATCGGTTGATGGTTAATTGGCATTGTAAATTGTCTTGTGATTAGGCTAGGGTTAAATCGGGGTTGCTGGGTGGCGTGGCTCAAAGGGCCAGAAGGGCTCTGTATCTTAAATCAATCAATTAATAAATAAATATTGTCCCAAATAAGCAGCTGCCCTGACTATCTGATGACCCAATTAGCTAGATCCACTACATATACATTTATTGCACAGGACAGTGCAATACCTAAAATATAAATTAAAATAATAATATATTTCTGATTATTATCATTTCTAGTCTATTTTAGATGCAATAAATTTCACAGCATATGCCAGTGATAATACACCCGACTCTGATCCTGGTGATCAAATAGACCAAGGGAAGGTGGAAATCGGAACTCGCGGCTACGAGCTGTACGAGAGCACGCCAAGCTCGATGCCCTTCCCTCAAGAACAATGGATGTCCACAAGAGATACTGTAAGGAGTCACCGTCCAGACCAAAGCACAGTCACGCAAGCCAGCCTCCCTTCCGCTGGCTCTGTCCACACTTCCCACTGCCTCAGGAAAGCAGCCAGCACACCCTGCCCTCTCCTGTTGGGCAGAAAATACAAAACCACCAGGCTCAGTGACTGCTTCTGCCCTGCTGTTAGCGGGCTCTTGAAGAGATCTCTCATATAGATGAACTCTGGATCTCCCAATCCATCCGGCCACTGCCTTTGTGATTTTTTTGTCTGCCTGCACTGCTCTTTCTCAGTATCTGCATTCTTTTTTTCAGCTTGTATTCTATGCTGCTGTTAGTACCATTCCACAGTGTCCACACTACCTTTACAGAAAGGCTGTGGAGGTTTCGTAGAGGATGCAGAAGAGGTTCACTGGGAGCTGCTTGGACTGGAGAGTAGTAGGTAGAAGGAGAGGTTGGACAAACTTGTTTTCTCTGGAGTGGCAGAAGCTGACAGGAGATCTGATAGAAGCTCATAAAATTATGAGAGGCAGGGATAGGGTAAACAGCCAGAGTCTTTTTCCCAGAGTTGAAATATCAAATACTAAAGAAGATAATTTTCCGATGAGAGCGGGAAAGCTTAAAGGAGGGTGTGCAAGGTTTTTTTTACATAGAGAGCAGTGGGTGCTGCCAGTGAGGGTAGTTGAAGCAGACGTGATGGTGACATTTAAGAGGCATTTAGACAGACACATGAACATGCAGAATGTAGAGATATAGACCGCGCAGAGACAAATAGGTTTAGTTTAATGTGGAATCGTTGTGGGCTGAAGGTGCCGTTCTGTGCTGTACTGCGCTGTGTTTTGTCTTTATTGGCTGTAAAGGACTAGGAAACAACATAGGGATGTCAAAGGCTTTTTCTTGGTGACTAAACACATTGTGCTGGATTGCGCGTGCTTCCTGTGTTTGTCACTTGCCTTCCTGTAACATGTGAGTCAATGTTTGTTGATATCCAGTGTACTCCTTGAACGTGCCACTTGGACATTACCACTTCCCAGTAATTAGTCATCGTGATTCAAGTCAATCCCGTTACTCACTGGTCTGTTTGGGTGGGCTTGTACCTCCATGATACAACCAGCTTGTCACCCCCCTCCCACCGCTTTTACGCTGTTACCTTCTGTTTTGACATCCCTTTGCCATTAGATTCATAGTCGTAGAGAAGTACAGCACAGAACCAGACCCTTTAGCCCATCTAGTCCATGCTGAAACCATGTAAACTGCCTATTCCCATCAACCTGCACTGGGACCATAGCCCTCCATATCCCTGCCATCTATGTACTGATCCAAACTTCTCTTAAATGTAGAAATCGACCTTGCATGCACCACTTGTGCTGGTAGTTCATTGCCCACTCTCATGACCCTCTGAGTGAAGAGGTTTCCCTTCAGGTTCCCCTAAACTTCTCAGGTTTCACCCTTAACCCATGGCCTCTGGTTGTAGTCCCACCTAATCTCAGTGGGAAAAGCCTGCTTGTATTTATCCTATCTACACCCCTCAGAACTCCTCTGAATCTTCGTTGTTCCATATAATACAGTCCTAACCTATTCAATCCTCCCTTATAACTCAGGTCTTCCAGACCCAGCAACATCTTTGTAAATTTTCTCTGTATTCTTTCAGCCTTGTTTACATCTTTCCTGTAGGTAGGTGACCAAAACTGCACACGATACTCCAAATGCCTCACCAACATCTTACACAACAGCAACATCCCATCTCCTGTACTCAATACATTGATTTATGAAGGCTAGCGTGCCAAAAGCTTTCTTTATGACCCTATTAACCTGTGCCACCACTTTCAACAAATTGTGGATCTGTATTCCCAGATCTCTTCTACAACGCTCCTCAGTGCCCTAACATTCACTGTGTAAGACCCCACCGGTGCATTATGTGCTCTTGTGAATGAGATTTTGACTTTGGCTTTCTATATGACGAACTGGAAAACCTCTGTAAGTGTGTGGTGGCAGCCTATAGAGAAGAAGTCGTCACCCTGACACAGTGGTGTCATGAAAACAACCTCTCCTCCAATGCTGCAAGAACAAAGGAGCTGGTTATGGTTTACAGGAGGAATGGAGACAGGCTAACCCCTATTGAAATCAATGGATCTGGGGTTGAGAGGGTGAACAGCTTTAACGTCCTTGGCATAAACATCACTGAGGATGTGTACATGCTGGCTGTGTGGTGAGAAAAGCACAACAGCACCTCTTTCACCTCAGCCGTTTGGCGTGAGTCTCCAAACCCTAAGGACTTTCTACAGGGACATAATTGAGAACATCCTGATTGGCTCCATCACTGCCTGGTCCAGCAACTGTACCTCCCTTAATCACAGGATTTTGCAAAGAGTGGTGCTCCAGTCCAGCGCACCTGTAGATGTGAACTTGCCACTATTCAGGATATTTACAGAGACAGGTGCGTAAAAAGGGCCTGAAGGATCATGGGGACGTGAGTCACCCCAACCACAAATTGTTTCAGCTACTACTGTCCGGGAAACGGTACCGCAGCATAAAAGCCAGGACCAGCAGGCTCTGGGACAGCTTCTTCCACCAGGCCATCAGACTGATTAATTCATGCTGATACAATTGTATTTCTATGCTATATTGACTGTTCTATTGCATATACTATTTATTACAAATTACTGTTTAGACAGAGACGTAACATAAAGATTTTTATTCCTCATATATGTGAAGGATGTAAGACATAAAGAAATAAAGTCAGTTCAGTTCAATTCAAAGGCTGGTATGGAAACACCAATGCCTTTGAATGGAAAATCCTACAGAAAGTAATGGATAGAGTCCATTCCATCATGGGTAAAGCCCTCCCCACCACTGAGCACATTTATACAGAGTGCGTTGCAGGAAACCAGCATTATTATCAAGGAAGCCCACCACCCAGGCTATGCTCATTCTTGCTGCTGCTATCAGGAAGAAGGTACAGGGATCTCAAGACCCACACCACCAGGTTCAGTAAAGTTATTACGCCTCAACCATCAGGCTCCTGAACCAGAGGAGATAACTCACTCAACTTCACTCGTCCCATCACTGAACTGTTCCCACAACCTATGGACTCACTTTCAAGGACTCTTCATTTCATGTTCTCGATATTTATTGCATATTTATTTATTAATATCTTTTTTATTCTTCTGTATTTGCACAGTTTTGCAAAGTCTTTTGCACACTGGTTGAGAGTGTAAGAAAATGAATCTCAGGCCTGTATATTGTAACAT
This sequence comes from Hemitrygon akajei, assembly GCF_048418815.1. Taxonomy (NCBI): domain Eukaryota; kingdom Metazoa; phylum Chordata; class Chondrichthyes; order Myliobatiformes; family Dasyatidae; genus Hemitrygon; species Hemitrygon akajei. The sequence goes on along the minus strand of NC_133133.1, from coordinate 112,783,261 downwards.
ATATGTACTCGATAATACATTTACTTTGAACTTCGCACTTTGCATCCCTGTGGCACTCCTCCAGTCACAGGTCTTCAGTCTTACAAATGAGGTTCCATTACCACTCTGTGCCTCCTACAGCCAAGCCAATTTACTCTCCCAAACAGTTGAGTCTTAAATGGTCGACAAATTAGAGAGTGTGTCTTATGAGGAACTCAGCATTTATGGAAAAGAATAAAGAGTCGATGTTTAGGGCCAAGATACTTCATCAGGAAGATGGAGATTTCCTGATTGAGGGTCTCAGCTCGAAATGTCAATTCCTTATTCCTCTCCACAGTTGCTGCCTGACCTGCTGAGTTCCTCCAGCATTTAGTATGTGTTACTCTGAATTTCTAGCATTAGTAGAATCTCTTGTCTTATGAGGGTAGGGTGAGTGTGTTAGGAATTTTCTCTTTGGAGTGAAGGAGGACGAGAGGTGACTTGATAGAGGTGTACAAGATAACGAGGCATAGACTGAGTTGATACCAGGGTGCAAATGGCTAATCCCAAGGGGCAGAACTTTAAGATGATTGGAGAAAAGTATAGGAGGATATCAGAAGTAGGTGTTTTTATGCAGAAGGTAGTGGGTGCATGGAATAAATTGCCAGGGGAGGTCGTAGAGGAACATTAGGAACATTAGGAACATTTATGAAATGCTTAGATAGGCACAGGGATAACAGAAAAATAGAGGTCTATGTAGGAGGGAAGAGTTTGATCTTAGATTAGGTTAAAAGGTCGGAACAACATCGTGAGCTGAAGGGCCTGTAGAAAGCTGTAATGTTCTATATTCTGTGTCCTATGTTTTATTATCATCCTCTGCCTCCTACAGCCAAGCCAATTTTGTCTCCAATATAATTGAGACTTAAATAGCCGACACATTACCTTAGGACTATAGTCCCTGCTTCTCAACTGCATAGCCTGAGGAAATGGCTCCCTCCTGATTTTATACAAGTCATATTTCTGAGCACACTGTCTGGTTTCTCTGATAGCACAGCTGAAACAATAACGGAGGCTTTCATCCACCGTCTGAAGCAGAGAAACAGCAGGTTTAGGAAGAATGAGTCAAGCGGCAGGAGAACGTAACTCACAGGTATTTATTGCAGAATAACATCTGTGCTACAGAGGGCAAGTGTAGCGTTTAGTGCAATCACTTTACAGTGCCTGAGAGCACAATCAGGGGTTTGATTCCCGCCTCTGCCTGTCAGGAGTATGCATGTTCCTCCAGTGACCTCGTGGGTTTCCTCTGGGTGCTCCGGTTTCCTCCCACATTCTGAAGACATTAAGTTTAGTAGGTTGTGGGCATGCTGTGATGTTCGGGAAGTGCGGTGTCACTCATGGGCTGCCCTCATCACAGCTGCAGTGCAAAAGACACATTTCACTGTATGTTTTGATGTTTCGATGTACATGTGACAAATAAAGCTGATCTTCAATATTTGAAAAAAAAAGCGGGCAGGATGCCCTAGGGTATCCTCTAAACTAATATTCCTGTTTTATAGAATTGCACATGGCCCAGAAGGAGGCCATTCAGCCCACTTCATTTATGCTTTAAAGGAGCACTGACCTATCTCATCATATTACTCTTTCGTGCCTATATCAACCTTCAGTCTATCTCTGCATTCGATAGAATTTAATGCAGACATATGTGAGGTGTTGCACCTTGGGAGGACTAACTAGGGTAGAACTTTCATAGTGAATGGTTGGGGTACAGTAGAGTAAAGGGACCTGGGAATACAGATCCATAATTCAGTCACTGGTAGGTTGTAAAGACAGCTTCTGATGTTGGCCATCATTAATCAGGGCACTGATTACAGGATTGGGATGTTACGTTGAAGTTGTACAAGGTGATGGTGAGACCAAATTTTGGAGTCTTGTGTGAAGTTCTGGCCACCTACCTACAGGTAAAATATCAAAAAGTCTGAAGGAGTGTGGAGCAAACTTACAAGAATGTTGCCAGGACTTGAGGACCTGGGTTATTGGGTAAGATTTATGACTTTATTCCCTGTAGTACAGAAGAATGAGGGGGAGATCTTAAAGAGGTATGCAAAATTATAAGGGGTATAGTTATGGTGAATGCAAGTGGGCTTTCTCCCCTCTGATTGGGTGATCAAAGGTCATGGGTTAAGGGTGAAATGTAAAATATTAAAGGGAATCTAAGGGGGAACTTCTGCACTCAGAGGGTGGTGAGAGTGCTAAATGAGCTTCCAGCGCAAGAAGTGCATTTGGATTCAATTGCAAGATTTAAGAGAAGTCTGGATAGGTACATGGATGCGAGGGGTAGAAGGGTCTGTGGTCTAGATGCCGGTCAATGGGATAGCAGAAAATGAGGTCAGCGTGGACTAGAATGGCCAAAGGGCCTGTGCTATTTCCATGACTCTCGATGTCAAGCAGTCTGGTAGGAGTGAGGTCCACATTCTCTGGTGAAGATTTTCCTCTATGGTGTTTGTGTGTGACTTGCATTGTATTGGCTTATAATTGTCACATGTACTGAGACACAGTGAAGCCTTTGTTTACATGCCATCCGGACAGTTCATTTCATACAAAAATACACTGAGGTAGTACAGAGAGAGTCAGATTGCAGAATATATAGGAACATAGAAAACCTACAGCACAATACAGGCCCTTCGGCCCACAAGGCTGTGCTGAACATGTACTTACTTTAGAAATTACCTAGGGTTCCCTATAGCCCTCTATTTTTCTAAGCTCCATGTACCATATAGTGTTACAGTTACAGGGAAAGTGCAGTGCAGGGAGACAATAAAAGTGCAAGGGCCACGACGAGCAAGATGGTAAGATCAAAATTATATCTGTAGTGTATGAATAACCATATAACAATTACCATGGTCCTTTCAAGAGTCTGATAGCAGAGTCATTGATCTTGGTGGTATGTGCTTCTGCCTGATGGGAGGGAGAAAAAGAGATGATGACTGGGGTGGGTGGTATCTCTAGTTATACTGGCTGCTTTACAGAGGCAGTTGAGGGGAGGCTGGAGAGACTGGGCTGTGTTCACAACTCTCTGGAATTTCTTGGGCAGGGCAGTTACCATACCAAGCCATGATGCATCCATGTTGGATGGATACTTTCTATGATTTTTGTTGTTCAGTTGTTTAGTGGAGTCTAACTCTTCGTGACCTCATGGACCATAGGATCCACAGGGATTTTCAAGATATGGAAATAGATTTCCAGGCCTTTCTTCCATGCAGATACTGCTGCTGCCCAGGTTGGGACCCGACTGGGTTTGAACTCAGGACCATCTGCCTTGAGGTCCAATGCTGATGCCACTACACCACCAGCCGGCCCACTTACTATGGTATATCTGTAGAATTTCTCAGGGACATTGGGGACGATTGGAATGACCTAAGCCTTCTGAGGGATTAGAGGCACTAGTATGCTTTCTGGGCTATAGCTTCTATGTGTTTGGATAAATTGTTCATCCAGGTTTCCATGGCAGCATAGAAGGAGGCCGTTACCACCTCCCTGACAGCTCCTTCTGGGCACCTGTCAATCTCTGTGTTAAAAAAAATTACCCTTTTTCCACTAATGGTAGTACTCTCCAATAGTTGATATTTCTACTCTGGCTGTGCATCCTATCTACGCCTCTCAAAATTTTATCAGGTATTAGGCCTCTCTTCAGCCTCTGTCAATGTGGAGAAAAAAATACAAGTTTGTCTAATCTCTCTGATGCTGTCTAATCCTGGCAACATCCTGGTAAACCTCTTCTGCACCCTCTCCAAAGCCTCCACACCCCACACCCTTGCTGTAATGAAGTGACTAGAGCAGCACACAAGCCTGGACAATGTGGTAATGATCTCAATGGCAGGGGAAAGGAAATTGCTGTCTCAAAACTCCAGAGACCCAGGTTCATTTCAGCTGTCCGCGTGGTGTTTGCATTGTTCTCATCAAAGAACACAAACATATCGTAGTGAGAATACTAGTGGAGAGTTCTAGAGAGTATAGTAGTGGTCTCTGATACAGGAATGCAAAGGATGATCAAAGCTCTGGTTGTTGGTTAACCTGGATCACGAGGCCTGCAATGGGGCAATTACTGTGAAGGCCAAGACACTGGGTGTATTTAAAGTGGAGGTTGATATGTTCTTGATTCGTAAGTGGGTTTTAAGGGCATGAAAGATTACAGGGAGAAGGCAGGAGAATGGGGTTAGGTGGGAAAACAAACCAGTCCTGATTAAGTGGCGGAGCAGACTCAATGGACCAAGTGGCATAATTCTGCTTCTATGTATTACGATCTCATGGACTTATGAGATTTTTAGCTGTGTGTTGGCTATAGTTCTTCTTTATGTCACTGTGATATGATCGCGCTTGCATTGGTTTTATTTCCAACTCTCTGGGCTTTAATGGCTTTGGAGATATTACAGGCTTCCCTCTTCTTATGTTGCTTTAGTTGCGGTTTAAATCCAAACTCCAGTTGCTGCATTTTGCTGGCAGTTATTGGCAAGCAAATTATTCCAGAGCTGTTTTCATTGCAAAATGGCTGAGTTCCCAGTGGACCAGTTAGTGGATCTATAGCTGACTGATCACGAAGAGAAGGACTTGCGTTTACATCAGCACATACAAAATGCTGGAGGAACTCAGCAGGTCATCGATGGAGAGGAATTGACATCCCGGGCTGAGACCCTTCACCAGCACTGGAACGGAAGGGGGCAGAAGCCAGAGTAAGAAGGTGAGGGGAGAGGAAGGAGCACAAGATGGCAGATGATAGGTGAAACCAGGTGAGGGGGAATGTGGCTGGGTGCAGGAAGGGGATGATATGATTCATCATCCAAATCACTTCAAAATCACCATTGATTAATAGGTGATTCAAGGAACAAGAGGCATAGATTTAAGACGATAGGGAAAGGTGTAATGAGGTGTGAGATGATTCTTATTGACTCAGAAACCCGCCTCCCTTATTTGGTTTCATGCTCAACCGTCCACTCCTATTAGATTCCATCATCTTCAGCCCTTTGTCACCTCCCCAATCACCTCAGGTCACTTTCCCCATCACCATCTGCCCACCCCTCCTCTCCTGGATCCACCCATCACCTGCCAGCTCTTGCCTCATCCCTTCCCTCCACCTCTTTATACTGGCCATCTCCCCTCTAACTCGAAACCATGGAGTTCCTACTGCATTTTGTGTGTTGTGTTGTTTCAGATTCCAGTGTCTGGTTATTGAATTGTTTTTCTTTTTGGGATCTTTCTGGGCACACGTTGGCTGCTGTGTTTCCGTCTCTACACCTGTCCCTTCATTGTTGGCTGTGATGCAGTTTGGATTGGCCCGATGTTGTGAAAGGTGCTGTCATTGGAGTTTGTCCAGAGGAGGTTCAGGAAAATCATCCTGGGAATGAAAGGGTCGACATCTGAGGAATGTTTGATAGCTCTGGGCCTGTACACAATAGAGCTTAGAAGAATGAGGGGTGATCTTATTGAAACCTATCAAATTTTGAAAGGCCTAGACAGAGTGGATGTGGAGAGGATGTTTCCTATAGTGGGGGAGTCTAGGACCAGAGGGCACAGATAGAGTGAATGTGGAGAGGATGTTTCCTATAGTGGGAGAGTCGAGGACCAGAAGGCACAGCATCAGAATACAAGGACGTCCCTTTAAAACAAAGATGAGAAGGAGTTTCTTTAGCTGGAGGGTGGTGAATCTAGAATTCAGTGTGATAGACAGCTGTGGAACTGGTCGGTGGAATAGTGATATCAGCACTGGACTTCGAGACAAATGGTCCCAAGTTCGAATCCAGTTGGCTTCTCTCACACTTTCCATCTGTGCAGGGTTGAGCGTCGAGCTAGCAAGTCGACCTCGTAAAAAAAAACCTGTCAAATGCTACGGAAGCGACAATGTGTAACAAGACGTGAATAGGAACAACAATGGTGGAGGCCAAGTCATTGGGGATATTTAAAGCAGAGGTTGAGAGGGTCTTGATTAGTAAAGGCATCCAAGGTTATGGGGAGAAGGCAGGTGAACGGGATTGAGAGGGAAAATAAATAAGCCATGGCAGAGCAGACTCGATGGGCCAAATGACCTAATTCTGTTCCTATGTCTTATGGTCTTATATAAATGCAAGTCTTCCTAAAACAAAACATGGAACAGTAGAGCAGTGAAACAGGTCTTCCTGTATTTTTTATTCTTTCTTTGTCTCATGTTGTCTCACTTTCTTCTTTCATCTGTTCTCCCCTCTCCTCACTCTCTTCCTTTGACATTATCTGGGGCTCTTTGCCCGATGTAAACTGTTCCACTGCCTCACAAGGGGCTGATCAAACACCGTAGCCAAATTAAACTGCCCGTGGTGCTGTCAGATAAGGAACAGGCTGCAGGAGAGAAAGCAGTGTTCTGCTTCTTGTCACGTCAGCCGTTAGTAATTCAGAGCCGTTCTGGTTGAGGTGAGCTGTCTAATGCCCAAGGTGTCAACTGCATCATTGATTTGTATGTTTGCTTTCTGCTTAAAAGAAGTCAGCACTTTGAAGATGAATGCAATGGACATGTAGGCCAGTGATTATTTCACCGAAGGTTTGCATGGGATGAACTGTGAGGACTACAATTCATCATCAAAGATCTTGTACTGGTCTTCAAGGCTTTAGACATGGTATACTATGGCCTGATGTGATTAACTATCTTATGCACTGTGCACAGGAAATATTATGGCTTGGGGGGGTCCTATCTCAAAATTGTCAGATTAGTACTGGCCAACCTTGGAATCCAGGGAGTTTGTCATACTTTGCTAATCCCATTTTCCACAGCTTGTTCCTGGCATACAGCTAATCCTGCAGGTGCGTGTTTGAAGATTAGTTGTGATGTCTTTTTGATGCAAAGGTCAATTTCCTTTTCTCAGAAAATGTTTAAGCTAATACTAAAAAAAAGAATTCTTCAAATGTAGCTTTGCTCTGTTATGTTGCAATTGTACAAGATGTTCTGAGGCACATTTGGAGTATTACATTCAGTTTTGGTCACTGTCAAGTAGATAGAAAAGGCATCTTTAAGCTGGAAAGAGTGCAAAGAAGATTTGCAGAGAATCTAGCAGGACTCAAAGAACTGAGTTATAGGGTGAGGACTTTATTCCTTGGAGCGCAGGAGAGTACACAGGAGAGGGAAAAGGAAAGCACAGCCAGTGCAGAGTAACCCTGTGGCCGTTTCCCTCAATAATAAGTTTTGCAGTTTGGATACCGTTGAAGAGGATGACCTACCAGGAGAAGCCATAGTGACCAGGTCTCTGGCACTGAGTCTGTCTCTGTGGCTCAGAAGGATAGGGGAGACAGGGTGAGTGCAGTAGTGATAGAGGATTCGATAGTGAGGGGAACAGACAGGAGGTTCTGTGGACATGAAAGAGACACCCAGATGGTATGTTGCCTCTCAGGTGCCTGGGTCAGGGATGTTCTGGATTGGGTCCACAGCATTCTAAAGGGGATGGGTGAGTTGCCAGAAGACTTGGTATAAAAGGGAGGAGGTCCTGGAGAGAGAATATAGGAAGTTAGGTAGGAAGCTGAAAAGCAGGACCTCCAGGGTAGTAATCTCTGGATAGCAGCCTGTGCCATACATCAGTGAGGGTAAGGATAGACACACAAAATTCTGCAGATGCCTGAAATCCAAAGCAACACACACAAAATGCTAGAGGAACTCAGGCAGCATTTTTGGAAATAGATAAACAGTTGTTTCAGGCTGAGACCCTTCTTCAGCATTCAAGGTAAGAAATGGATGATTAGGCAGGTATATGCTTGGCTGAGGAACTGGTGGTACTGGGGCAGGGCTTCTGACTTCTGGACCTTTGGGATCTCTTCTGGGGAAGGTATGACCTGTACAAAAGTGATGGGTTACTCCTAAATCCGAGGGGGAACCAATATCTTTGTAGGCTAGTTTGCTAGAGCAGTCGGGAGGGTTTAAACTAATTTGGCATGGGGATAGGAACTGGAGTGATAGGGCTGAGGATGGTGCGGTTGGTATACAAGCAGATGGAGTGGGTAGTGAGAGTGTGAGGAGAGTGCAGTATCTTGTAGCACAGTTGGAGACTGGCAGGTATGACTTTGTGGGAATCACTGAGTCGTGGCTGGAAGAAGATTATAGCTGGGAGCTTAACATCAAAGAATACACATGTATTGAAAGGACAGGCAGGTAGGCAGAGAGGGTGGTGTGTTCTGTTGGTAAAAATTAAAATCAAATCCTTAGAAGGAGGTGATATAGGATTGGAAGATATAGAATCCTTGTTAAGAAACTGAAAGGGTAAAAAGACCCTGATATACAGTTATATACAGGCCCGGATGTGAGCTACAAGTTACAATGGGAGATTGAAAAGGTATATCAAAAGGGCAGTGTTACATTAGTCTTTGGGAATTTTAATGTACAGGTAGACCGGAAAAATCAGTTTGGTGCTGTCTCCCAAGAGGGAGAATTTGTAGAATGACTACAAGGTGGTTTTTTAGAGCAGCTTGTGGTTGAGCTCACCCCAAGGCTATTCTGGTTGGGTGTTGTGTAATGAACTGGATTTGATTAGAGAGCTTAAGGTAGTGGAACCCTTAGGAGTCAGTGATCATAATATGATCAAATTCACCCTACAATACGAGAGGGAGAAGCTAAAATCATATGTATCAGTATTACAGTGGAGTAAAGGGTATTATAGAGTTGTGAGAGAGGACGATGACAACAGAACAGCAATGGCTGAAGTTTCTGGGAGCAATTCAGAAGGTGCAGGAACATGAGAAGTCAAAAACACATAAAACAAAATATAGGGCATATAATAGAGCAAAAATAATGGGAAGTTAGAGAATTGGGAAGCTTTTAAAAACAAACAGAAGACCAATAAAAAAGCCGTAAGAAGAGAAAAGATGAAATATAAGGGTAAGCTAGTCAATAAAATCAAAGAGGTTACCAGAAGTTTTTTCAAATATATAAAGAGTAAAAGAAAGGTGAGAGTAGATATCAGACTGCTGGAAAATAAAGTTGGAGTGGTAGAAATGGGGAACAAGGAAATGGCAAGTCAACTGAATAAGTATTTTGCATCAGTCTTCACTGTGAAGACACTAACATATGCCAGAAATTCGAGAGTGTCAGGGGGAAGAGTCAGTGCAGTTGCTATTACTAGGGAGAAGGTACTTGGGAAGCTGAAAGGTCTGAAGGTACAAATATCACTCCACTCTTCAAGAAGGGAGAGGGGCAGAAGAAAGAAAATTAAAGGCCAGTTAGCCTGACCTCAGTGGTTGCGAAGATGTTGGAGTCAATTGTCAGTTATAATGTCTCAGGGTGCTTGGAGGCACATGATAAAATAAGCCAAAGCCATGGTTTCCTCGAATTCCTTGAGGAAATAACATGCTGAATAGACAAAGGAGAATTGGTGGATGTTGTGCACATGGATTTTCAGAAGGCCTTTGACAAGGTGCTGCATATGAGGCTGCTTAACAAGATAAGAGCTCAAGGTTTTACAGGACAGATACCAGCATTAGTAGAGGATTAGCTGATTGGCAGCTGGCACAGAGTGGAAATAAAGTGGCCCTTTTCTGGTTGGCTGCTGATGACTAGTGGTGCTCCACAGGGATAGGTGTTAGGACTGCTTCTTTTAATGTTGTCTCAATCATCTGGGTGTCGGAATTGATGGCTTTGTGGCCAATTTTGCAGACAATATGAAGATAGGTGGAATGGCAGTTCATGTTGAGGAAGCAGTAGGACTTTGACAGATTAGGGAATGGGAAAAGAGGTGGTAGATGGAATACAGTGTTTGGTCTTGCACTTTGGTAAAAGGAATAAAAGCGTAGACTGCTTCCAACATAGGGAGAAAATTTTAGAAGTCTGAGGTGCAAGGGGAGTTGTGAGGCCTTATGCAGGATTCCGTAAAGGTTAACTTGCACATTTAGTTGGTGGTGAGGAAGCCAACTGTAATATTGGCATTCATTGCAAGAGGTATAGAATATAGGAGTAAGGATGTAATGCTGAAAATTTATAAGGCATTGGTGAGGCCTCACTTGGAGTATTGTGAGCAGTTTTGGGCCCCTTTTCTAAAAAAAGGATGTGCTGACATTAGAGAGGGTTCAGAGGAGGTTCACAAATAATATTATTCTGGGCATGAAAAGATTATCGTATAAGGAACGTTTGATGGCTCTGAGCCTGTACTTGGTGGAATTTAGAAGAATGAAGGGGGATCTCATTGAAACCTATCCAATGTTGTAAGGCCTAGACAGAGTGGATGTGGAGGGGATGTTTCCTATGGTGGGCAAGTCTAGGAGCAGAGAGTACACCCTCAGAATAGAGGGACATCCATTTAGAATGGAGATGAGGAGAAAGTTCTTTAGCCAGAGGGTGGTGAATATGTGGAATTAATTGCCACAGACAGCTGTGGAGGCATTGGCTGATAGTTTCGTGATTAGTCAGGGCATGAAGGGTTATGGGGAGAATGTAGGAGAATGGTGTTGAGAGGGAAAATGGATCAGCCATGATGAAATGTTGGAGTAGGCTGAATGGGTTGAATGGCCTAATTCTGCTGTTACAGAGTGTATAAGAAAACAGATTGGGTGAAGAGGAAGAAGCTGTTCCTGGAACATTGAATGTAGTTCTTCTCGTTCCTCTACCTCGTCCCTGATGGTAGTAATGAAGAGGGGGCATGTCCCGGATGGTGAGGGTCTATAATAATAGATGTCTCCTTCTTGAGGCAACTCCTTTCGAAGATGTTCTTAATGGTGGGGAGACGTGCTCATGATGGACCTGGCATATAGATCCTCAGAGATGCTGACACCCAGGAACTTGAAGCTGGTGACCCCTCGATAAGGACCTCGATGAGTTAAGTTAGAATGCTCCCTGCTGCACATCTTTGAAAATCAACTCAAACTCGTAATGAAGTAGATCTGCCTCCACTTTCTCCTGTATGACACCTTGAGAGAGAGAGAGACAGGGGAGAGAGAGAGAGAGAGAGAGAGAGAGAGAGAGAGAGAGAGAGAGAGAGAGAGGAAGAGGGAGAGGGGGAGAGAGAGAGAGGGAGGGAGGGGAACCCCCTTTCTGTTCTTAGCTTGAAGGGATATGTTCAAAGTTCGCGAGCTCCTGGACCATTTTTTATATTGGAGATTCTACAGAAAGTGGACTGCATTTTTCCATTGCAGGGATTTGAACTGATATTGTTCCAGGTTGGGCCTTTGCCATGAACCTGGTTTAGTCATCAGTGTAGCTGTGAGTGCTTTGAAATAGAGACACTTCATTACAATGGATTATTCTCTGGATGTAGGGTGATATGTCTGGATCATTTGTCTAAAAGCTGGCAGGCAAAAAGAGACATAACATTTGTAAATTCTGTGTATTTTTATCAATTTATGTACTGTGCATGGGTATTAATTTTCAGGAGTTTTCTCGTTAAATGTCAGGCTGCGGTTTTTGTGAAGGACACAAAAAAACTGGCAGAGCAAGTCAAAGTTCCAAGTTCAAATTCAAAGTAAATTTATCTTCAATCTAAGTGTAAGTCACCATTTACTACCTTGAGATTTATTTTCTTACAGGCATTCACAGCAGAACAAAGAAATACAATAGAATCTATGAAATACGTACAAACACTGACAACCAACGTGCAAAGGAAGACAAAGTGTCCAAATACAATAATAATAATAATAATAATAAATATTATTGAGAACGTGAGTTGCTAAGTTCATAGTTGTGAAATCAGTTCAGTGTTGAGTGAAGTTATCCCCTCTGGTTCATGAGCCTATGGTTGAACTGTTCCTGCACCTAGGGGTATGGGACCTAAGGCTCCTGTACCTCCTTTCCAAAGGAAGCATGAGAAGAGAGCATGGCCTGGACGGTGAGCATCCTTGATGATGCATGCTGCTTTTTTGCAGCAGTGTTCCATGTAGACGTGCTCAGTGGTGGGGGAGGGCTCAACAGGTCAGGCAGCATCTGTGGGGGAAGATGGAGTTGACATTTCGGGTCAAGACTCCTCGTTTGAGCTGAATTGGAATTGAGGGACGCTCCTATTGTCACATGTACTGAGATACAGAGAGGGGTGGAGAGCCATATAAAATGGGGAGAGGAAGGGCTGAAACAAGTGTTGGCCAGTGTTAGTTGGTGAACAGTGCCCTGTTTTAGAGTCACACATCACATATACGTGCCCTTTGGCCCAACTGATTTATGCTGAACAAAAATCAAAATGTTGGAGTAAAATGTTATCAGTAAAATGTCTATAAGACCATAAGACATAGGAGCAGAATTAAGCCATTCAGCCCATCAAGTCTGCTCTGCCATTCTATCGTGGCTGTTCCTGGATCCCACTCAATCCCATATACCTGCCTTCTTGCCATATCCTTTGATGCCCTGACCGGTCAAGAAACTATCAACTTCCACCTTAAATACCCACGGATTTGGCATCTACCGCAGTCTGTGGTAGAACGTTCCAGATTCTCTACTATCTGGCTGAAAAAAATCCTCCTTACCTCTGTTCTAAAGGGTTGCCCCTCGATTTTGAGGCTGTGCCCTCTAGTTTTGGATACCCCCCACCAAAGGAAACATCCTCTCCACATCCACCCTATCTAGTCCTTTCAACATTTGGTAGGTTTCAATGAGATCACCCAGCATTCTTCTAAGTTCCAGTGAGTACAGGCCCAAAGCTTCCAAATGTTCCTCATGTGTTAACCCCTTCATTCATGGAATCATCCTCATGAATCTCTCCAATAATTACACATCCTTTCTGAGATATGGGGCCCAAAACTGTTAACAATACTCTAAGTGCTGCCTGACTAGTGTCTTATAAAGCTTCAGCATTATCTCCTTGTTTTTATGTTCTATTCCCCTTGAAATAAATGCCAACATTGCATTTGCCTCTTTTACCAGAGACTCAACCTGTAAATTAACTTTCTGGGAGTCTTGCCCGAAGGCTCCTAAGTCCCTCTGCACCTTTAATGTTTGAAGCTTCTCCCCATTAGATAATAGTCCACAATATTGTTCCTTTTACCAGAATGCATTATCATACATTTCCCAACACCGTATTCCATTTGCCACTTTTTTGCCCATTCTTCCAATTTGTCTAAGTACTGCTGCAATCGCATTGCTTCCTCAGCACTACCTACCCCTTCACCTATCTTTGTATCATTGCAGACTTTGCCACAAAGCTATCAATTTCATTATCTAAATCATTGACAAACAATGTGAAAAGTAGTGGAACCAATACTGACCCCTGAGGAACACCACTAGACACTGGCAGCCAACATGAAAAGACCCCCTTTATTCCCACTCGCTTCCTCCTGCCTATCAGCCATTCCTCTAACTATGCCAGTATCTTTCCTGTAACACGAGAGGATTTTATCTTGTAGGCAGCCTCATGTGTGGCACCTTATCAAACGCTTTCTGAAAATCCAAGTAAATGACATCCACTGCCTTCCTTTTGTCCACCCTGCTTGTTACTTCATTTAAAAGCTCTTTCAGGGAAGATTTCCCTTTACAGAAACCATTCTGACTTTGATTTATTTTATCATTAGTCTCCAAATATCTTGAAACCTCATCCTTAATAGACTCCAACACTTTCTCAGCCACTGAGGTTAGGCTAACTGGCCTATAATTTCCTTTCTTTTGCCTTCCTAAAGAGTGGAGTGACATTTGCAATCTTCCAGGACAATGCCAGAATCAAGTGATTCTTGAAAGATTGTGATTAGTTCATCTATTACCTTTTCAGCAACCTCTCTCAGGACTTCTGGCCCCCCTCTTAACCCCACCCTTCTCCTCACCTTCCTCCAGTGCCTGTGCCCTGGTCTTCCCTTTATCCCATAGTCTTTGCTCTTCTCCTGTCAGATTCCTTCTGCTTCAGCCCCTTACCTTTTCCACCTATCAGCATCTAACTTCTCACTTCATCCTCCCTTCACCACCCACTCACCTTCCCCCTCAACTAGCTTCACCTATCACCTGCCAGATTGTATCCCTTCCCCTCCTCCCACCTTCTTATTCTGGATTCTTACCAGTCCTGAGGAACCGTCTCGTCCCTATACATCGACTATTTATTCCCCTCTATAGATGCTGTCTGAACTGCTGAGTTCCAGTGTTTTGTGTGCCTTGCTCAAGATTTCCAGCATCTGCACAATCTCATGCTGACCAATCTGTCTACTTGAGCATTTTCCTGCATTTGGCCTATATCTCTCCGAATCTGTCCTGTCCGCATAGCTGATTAAATGTTTTTTAATTGTTCAAAGTAAATTCAAAATAAATTCATTATCATAATACATACACGTCACCATATATTACCCTGAGATTAATTTTCTTGTAGTCATTCACAGCATATTACATCAAAAAACACAATAGAATCAATGAGAAATTACAAAGGCAGACAAACAACCGATTTGCAGGAAACAGCAAATTATGCAAATAAGAAAAAGAAAAACAAAATAGCAATAAATAAATTGATAATAAATCATGTTGAGATCATGAATTGGACGGTAGAGTCCTTGAAAGTGAGTCTATAGTTTGTGGAATCAGTTCAGTGTTGAGGTGAGTGAAGTTATCCCCTCTGGTTCAGGAGCCTGATGGTTGAAGGGTAATAACTGTTCCTGAACCCGGTGGGGTGGGGCCTTACGCTCCTGTACCTCCTTCCCGATGGCAGCTGTGAGAAGAAAGCATGGACTCTTCATGAAATGTTGCAGTTATGCGCTCTTGACCACTTCTAGCTGCTCTTTCCATGTATTCACCAGCCACTGCGTGAAAGACTTGCCCTTCAGCTCCCCTTTTTGAAACTTCCCCATCCCAAACCTATGTCCTATAGTTTTAGACTTCCATAGTCTGGGACAAAAGACTGTGACCACTCACTTTATCCATGCCTTTCATGATTTAATTTTTATATTCCCCGCACTCCTTTCTTTCATTAAAGCTGTCTGGCATGACAGACTGTTGACACCACTTGAGTTTCGGTGTGGTGGGAGACAGCATAATGGAGGGAGGGACAGTTCTGTAGTCAAAACACAACAGGAGTTTGAGTTTTTAACAAAGACATCTCATATACTGATGTTGGACTGACATAGTTCAATGTGCTATGAACAAGAAGGCAACTGAATCTCCAACATAGTGAGTAACAATTATGAATGTTACTCAGTAATTATGGTTGAGACCCAAAGGTCAAAATCCCGTGATTGGTGAGTCATGGGGGTCAAACCCCGAATGTCCAAGTCCTGGGGTTGAGGCCTGAAGGTCAAAGTCAACAGTACAGGCCATTCCTAATGTGGAATGCCAACGATGTTGTGCTAACCCTTTAACTTACTCCAGGACTTGCCAGTCATGGGCCTTTGACCTTCAGGTTTTGATTGCAAGACTCGCTGGTGAGTCCTGAGATCGAGGCCTAAAGGTCAAAGTTACGTGATCGGTGAGTCCTGGGGTAGCTTAAAGGGTCAGCATAATCGTGGGCATTTCACGTTACAAAAGCTCTACTGCTGTGATAAATGAATAATGATTTTGACTCAGCTCAGGATGACGAGTAGTGGTGTTCCCATGTTCCTGTGGCTTTGCCCTTTTATAGAATCGGATTCAGATTAATTTATTTATCACATGTACATTGAAACATTTAGTGAAATGCATCAATTGTATTAACAGCCGACACAACCTAAGGATGTGCTGGGGGGAGCCCGCAAGTCTGGTGCCAACATAGTGAGAGTTTGTGGAGTTAGTGGTACTGGGGCTGTTGGTTGATGCAGGGAAGATTTATGGAGCAATTCAACAGAAGAGCCTAGAATCATAAAGGCTCGAACACAATAAATGAAGAAAACATCACCAATGGCCAAAGGGTCAGTTTTCAGAGGACAGACATCCAGAGTGATTGGCCCGATGAGGAAAGACTATATTTTTGGAAAGGAACAAAGAGTTGACGTTTCAGGCTGACACTCTTCATCAGGATGCTGATGATGGTCAGAGTACTGATGAAGGGTCTCAGCCTGAAACGTTGACTCTTTGTTCCTTTCCTGACCTGCTGAGTTCATCCTGCATTTGTGTGTGTTGCTCTGGACTTCCAGCATCTACAGGGTCTCTTGTGTTGCAGACTATATCGTTCTTTGTTTGTGATAACTTTGTGGAACTGGTTTGATTATGTCATTGCTGGGTGAGCTACTCAGCTCTTTTATGGAACCAGTTTGACCTGGACACAATCTGTCGGATTGAAGATCACATAGAGCTGATGAAATTTAAGACTGTTTGATAAGAGGGTCTTCGTTAAGGATGTGGGTGGTTTTGTGTGATCTTGGAGTAAGACTGCTGCTGGATCTGACCTTGTTTTTCATCTCTCAACTACACGTTTTGGCAGATTATGAAGTTTTATCTTTCAAGGATATTGTGCTTGCTATAGCACACAATAGCACTGTGTATTCCATTTGTCCCATTAAATCTTTTCTGGCCCATTTGGAGAGCAGTCTAGCCTGTCCCTACACATTGCTCCTTCCCCATACTCCAGCCAATTTTCCTTCAAGTACTTGTCTGATTTACATTTCAAGATCACATTGGTTCCAATGAACGGTTTCTTCAACCAGGTATCTGTCTGCCCCAGATGATCACATGTTGAACTCCAAATCCTAATTGGGTATGTTCTCCCACAACAAGGAGAAAATCTGCACATTCTGGAAATCCAAGCAACACACATAAAATGCTGGAGGAACTCAGCAGGCCAGGCAGCATCTATGGAAGAGAGTACAGTCAACATTTCGGGATGAAGGGTCTCAGCTCGAAATGTTGACTGTACTTATTAGAGATACTGCCTGGCCTGCTGAGTTCCTCCGGGGTTCTGTGTGTGCTGCCAGCTATGGTCTTCTTTTGACTGCATGGGTTTCCTCCACGCGTTCCCACTTTCCTGAGATGTATGTGTCAGGGTTGGTAAGTTTTGGGCATGCTATGATGTCGCTGGAAGTGTGGTGACACTTGCAGGCTTCCCCAGCACACCCTCAGACTGTGTTGATTGTTGGCACAAATGACGCATTTCACCCTATGTTTCAATGTACAAATGACAAATAAACTTAATCTGTCTTTATATGTTGTGAAGTGTGTTGTTTTGCACCAGCAGTGCAGTGCAATACAAAAATGTTACTGTAAGTAACTTTAAGAAATATAAAATAGTAAATAAAAAAAGATCAAAATGGTGAAGTTGTGTTCATGGGTTCAGGAACCATTCAGAAACCTGAAGGTGCAGGGTAAGATGTTCCTGAAACACTGAGTGTGCTCCTTCAGGCTCCTGTACCTGCTGCCCTTTGGTAGTCATGTGAAGAGGGCATAGACAGCTATTTGTCATCTCCGCACATGACCATGACACGTTGTATTCCAAGTCCTAACCAGGTGTTGTGTTTCTGATGTGCTGGACAGGAAAGACCATCTGAAATCTTAATCCCCGGGAATCTGTTTTGAGTTCTTCCTAATTATGGCGCTGATTAATTAGTTTAAACTTCTGAATCTCTCTGGTCTGGCAACCCATTGTAAAATTCTGTGGAGAAAGCAGGAGAATGGGGTTAAGAAAAGAAAAATAGATCAGTCATGATGGAATGGCATAGCAGACTAGATGGGCCAAATAGCTTAATTCTGACTTTTATATTGTCTGATCTTCTAACCATTGGAGTGCAGGAGGCTGAGGAGAGGTTTTTAAAAATACAAGCTGCATAATTAGGGTAGAGAGCCAGAATCTTTTCCCTAGCGTAGAAATGTCAAACACCAGAAGACTTGCTTTTAAGGTTAGAGAAGGAAGTTTAAAGGCAATGTGAGGAGCATGGTTTTTACACAGAGAGTAGTCAATTCCTGGAATGGGTTACCAGGGAAGCAGTGGAATCAGGCAGTTAGGTAAAGTTTACAAGGCTTTTAGACAGACACATGAATATGAAGAGAACAGAGGGATGTGAATGATACCATAAGACCATAAGATACAGGAGTAGAATTAGGCCATTTGGCCCATCAAGTCTCATCTCATCATGGCTGATTCATTTTTCCTCTCAGCCTCAATCTCCTGCCCTCTCCCTGTTCCCTTCATGCCCTGACCAATCAAGAATTTGTTAACCTCTGCCTTAAATATACTAAAAACTTGGCTTCCACAGCTGCCTGTAGCAATAAATCCCACATATTCACCAGTCTCTGGCTAAAGAAATTCCTCCTCATCTTCATTCTAAAAGGTCACCTCTATATTCTGAGTCTGTGTCCTCTGGTCTGAGATTCTCCCACCACAGGAAACATCCTTTACATATCCACTCTATCAAGACCTTTCACCGTTCAATAGGTTTTAATTAGATCACCCCTCATTCTTCTGAATTCCAGTGAATATATGCCCAGAGCCGTTAAACGGTCTTCATATGACAAGCCGTTTAATCCTGGAATCATTTTCATGAATCTTCTTTTCAACTCTCTCCACTTTCAGCACATCCTTTCTAAGATAAGGGGCCCAAAACTGCTCACAGTACTCCAAGTGTGTGACACCTTGTCAAAAGCCTTCTGAAAATCCAAGTATGCAACATCAACGGAATCTCCTTTGTCTATCCTGCATGCGATTTCTCCAAAGAATTCCAACAGATTTGTCAGGCAGGATTTTCCCTTAAGGAGACGATGTAAACTCTGGCCTATTTTATCATGTGTCTCTAAGTACCCTGAAACCACTTCCTTAACAATCGACTCCAACATCTTCCCAACCACTGAGGTCAGACAAACTGGCTTATAATTTCCTTTTTTCTGCCTCTCTCTCTTCTTGAGGAGTGGCATAAAATTTACAAGTTTCCAGTCTTCTGGAACCATTCCAGAATCTAGTGATTCTTGAAAGATCATTACAAATGCCTCCACAATCTCTGCAGCCACCTCTTTTCAAACCCTGGGGTGCACACCATCTAATCCAGGTAACTTATCTACCTTCAGACCTTTCAGTTTTCCAAGTACCTTCTCCTAGCAATAGTAACTTCACACACTTCATGACCCCTGACACCTGGAACTTCTACCATACTGCTAGTGGCTTCCACAGTGAAGCCTGACACAAAATACTTGTTCAGTTCATCCGCCATTTCATTGTCCCCCATTACTGCCTCTCCAACGTAATTTCACAGTGGTCCAATGTCCACTCTTGCCTCTAGTTTACACTTCATGTGTCTGAAGAAACTTTTAGTATCCTCTTTAATATTATTGGCTAGCTAACTTTTGGACTCCATCTTTACCTTCTTAATTGCTTTTTTTGTTCCCTTCTGTTGTTTTTGAAAAACTTCCCAATCCTAATTTCCCACAATTTTTTGCTCTATTATATGCCCTCTCTTTGGTTTTTATGTTGACTTTGAATTCTCTTGTTAGCCATAGTTGTGTCATCTTTCTTTTAGAATATTTCTTCCTCTTTGGGATGTATATATCCTGTGCCTTCTGAATTGCTTCCAGAAATCCCAGCCATTGCTGCTCTGTCATCATCCCTGCCAGTGTTCTTTTCCAATCAATTCTGGCCAACTCCGCTCTCACACCTCTGTAATTCCATTTTCTCCACTGTAATACTGATATATCTGATTTGAGTTTCTCCTTCTTAAATTTAAGGGTGAATTCAATCATTTTATGATCACTCACCTCTAAGGGTCCCTTTACCTTAAACTCTCTAATCAATTCTGGTTCATTATACAACACCCAATCCAGAACAGCTGATCCCCTGGTGGGCTCAACCACGTGCTGTTCTAAAAAGCCATCTTATTCAATCTACCTGCATATTGAAATCTCCCGTGACTATTGTAACCTTGCCCTTTGGAAAGCATTTTCTGCCTCTGGTTGTAACTTGTAGACCATATCTTTACCTCTATTTTGGGGTCTCCCATCTTGTATAACTCCCATCAGGGTCTTTTCACCCTTGCAGTTCCTCAGCTCCACCCACAACGATTCAACACCTTCCGACCCTATGTCACCTCTTTCTAATGATTTGATTTCATTTTTTACCAATAGAGCCGTGCCACCCCTTTGTCTTCCTGCCTGTCCTTCTGATACAATGTGTGTCCTTGTACATTAAGCTCCCAGCTATGATTTTCTTTCAGCCATGATTCAGTGAAGAAGAACATTTAGTATAATTGGCATCAAGATGGACACAATATTGTGGGCTGAATGGCCTGTCCAGGGCTGTTTTTCCAAGTTCTGTATTCTGTTTTCTACTTATGTGTTCTGTGTTCTAACCCTTGCTCAGCTTGATTTAAACAGTGAGCTAGTCATTTTTTTCTCTTTCTCTCTTCTCTGAATCAGGCCTTGATTTATGAAATTGCCAAGAGGTTGGTTTTCTCATGTTTATATACACAGGAGTGTAGCTAAGCAGATGCTCAACTGTATTTTAACTTTAAATTTAATGGATATCTGATTTGCCAAGTGCGGAGGAGACTTTCTAAACATTAAAGCGCTTTCCATCTAGGGCAGTAACCTGTGCTTGTAAACGTTTATCTTAGTTAGGCACTGGGAAGGTTGCCCAAAGTCAGTTCTTTGTTCAACTTTGCACCCTTTCCCTTCCCTCTTTCCTCTGAGTCAAGGATAACACCATTTATCTCATGTCTGCCCTTCAGCTCTCGCACCTGTCAGGGCTGAGCAACGCAAAATGTTGAGGAACTCAGCAGGTTAGGCAGCGTCTATGGAGAGAAATAAACAGTTAATGTTTTTGGACCAAGATCCTTCATCAGGACTAGAGGGGAAGGTGGCAGAAGCCAGAATAAGAATGAGGGGGGGAGGGCAAGGAATACAAGCTGTTCAGTGATAGGTGAGACCAGGTGAGGGGGAAGGTAGGTGGGTGACGAAGTAAGAAGCTAGGAGGTGATAGATGAAAAAGATGAAGAGCTGAAGAAGAAGGAATCTAATAGGAGAGGACGATGGACCATGGTTTAAAGAGGGGAGCCAGAGGGAAGTAATGGGCAGGTGAGGAGAAGAGAAGAGACCCTTCATCAGGACTGGAAAGGAAAGGGAAGAAGGTCAAATATGAAGATTATAGATGAACTGTCACATGTGCATTGAAACATGTAGTAAAATGTATTGTTTGAATCAATGATGAACACGAGCTGGATGTGCTGGGGGAAGCCTGCAGTGGCACCATGCTTCCAGGGCCAACACAGAACGCTTACAACTTACTCATACCAACGCCATGTCTTCAGAATGCAGGAGGAAACCAGAGGAGAACGTATACACTTCTTACAGGCAGCGGCAGGAATTCAATCTTGATTGTTGACCGCTGGTGCTGTGAAGTGCTATGGTAACTATTATGGTACTGTGCTATGGTGGTGGGAGGGAGATGAATGCCAACTCATAGGTGATAGGTGGAAGAAGTAAAAGGCTGAAGAGGAAGGTATCTGATAGGAAAGGACAGTGGACCATGGAATAAAGGGAAGGGTCTCGGCCCAAAATATCAATTGCTTGAATGATTCTCAAGATTTTTAGTATGTGTAGAATCACTTGTGTTTCTAGTTTGAGGGAGGCCTCAGTTGACATGATCCAGTAAAATTAATAGTACTGTGGAGTAAACTGGTGATGAGTTGGGCAGTGCATGGAATGGTCACGCACTTATGCTGGTGAGGTGTTTACTTGCAAGGTGTGGGGCAAAAGTCACTCCACTCTTCAAGAGAGGGAGGCAGAAGAAAGGAAATTATAAACAACTTATCCTGACCACAGTGATTGAGAAGATGTTGGAGTTGATTGTCAAGGATGAGATTTCCTGGTCCTTGGAGACACACGATAAAATAGGACAAAATCAACATGGTATCCTGAAGGGAAAGTCTTGCCTGACAAATCTGCTGGAGTCCTTTGAGGAATTAACAAGCAGAATAGACAAAGGAGAATTGGTGGGTGCTGTGTCCTTGGATTCTCAGAAGGCCTTTGACAAGGTGTACACATGAGCCTGCATAACAAGATAAAGGCCCATGGTGTTACAGGAAAGATGCTACCATGGATAGAAGATTGGCTGACTAGCAAAAGGCAAGCAGTAGGAATAAAGGGAGCCTATTCTAGTGGCTGCTGGTGACAAGTGGTGCTCTGCAGGGGTTGGTGATGGCTTTGTGGCCCTTGGTATGAAGACAGGTGGAAGGGCAGGTATGTTGAAGAAGCAGAGAGGCTGCAATAGGACTTAAACAGATCAGGAGAACGAGTAAAGAAGTGACAGATGGAATACAGTGTTGGGAACTGTATGGTCATGTACTTGGTAGAATGAATAGAAGTGTAGACTATTTTCTAAAGGTGGAGAAAGTTCAAAAACCCAAGGTCCAAAGGGACTTGGGAATCCGTGTGCAGGATTCCCATAAGGTTAACTTGCAGGTTGAGTCGATGGTGAGGAAGGCAAATACAATGTTAGCATTCACTTTGAGAGGACTAGAATGTAAAATGTGAGGCTTTATCAGGCACTGGTGAGGCCTCATTTGGAGTATTGTGAACAGTTTTAGGCCCCTTTTCTAAGAAAGGATGTACTGACATTGGAGAGAGTTCAGAATATATTCATGAGAATGATTTTGGGAATGAAAGGGTTATCGTATGAAGAGTATTTGATGGCTCTGGGCCTGCACTCAGTGGAATTTAGAAGAAGGTGGCGGGGTCTAATTGAAACCTATCAAATGTTGAAAGGCCTAGATAGAGTGAATGTGGAAAAGATGTTTCCTATGGTGGGGAAGTCTAGGACCAGAGGGCCCAAATTCAGAATAAAGGCACGTCCATTTAGAACAGAGATGAGGAGTAATTTATTCAGCCAGAGGGTGGTGAATCTGTGGAATTAATTGCCATAGGTGTCTGTAGAAGCCAACTCATTGGGTGTATTTAAGGTGGAGGTTCATAGATACTTGATAAGTCAAGACGTGAAAGGTGATGGGGTGAAGGCAAGAGAATGAGGTTGAGTTGGAAATGGATCAGCCATGATCAAATGGTAGAGCAGGCTCAATGGGCTGAATGGCCTAATCTTGCTCTATGTCTTATGGTCTTAATGTCTTTAGGATGATGAGCCATCATCCTGCAAAAATAGTGAATACAGATTGGTCCATCACGGGTAAAGCCACCATTGAGCACATCTACATGGAGCGTTGTTGCAGGAAAGCAGCATCCATCATCAAGGACCCCCACCACCCAGGTCATGCTCTCTTCTCGCTGCTGCCATCTAGAAGAAGGTACAGGAGTCTCAGGACCCACACAACCATGTTCAGAAACAGTTCTTACCCCTCAACCATCAGGCTCTTGGACTACATCCTTGGACTGTATTGGTCATTGATGCAAGCAACACATTTCACTGTATGTTTCCATGTACATGTGACAAGTAAAGCTGACCTTTAATATTTATTCCTCATATTCTGACTTCTAACCTCTTCCTTTCCAGACCTGATGACAGGTCTGTTTTGCTCACCTGCCCATCACCTCCCTCTGGTTCCCTCCCTCCTCCCCTTTCACCCATGGTCCACAGTCTTCCCCTATCAGAAACCACCTTCTTCAGCTCATTACCTTTTCCATCTACACCTTCCCGCTTCAGGCTCATTCTCAATGACTCATCAGCTCATGTTTTTGATATTTACTGCTTATTTATTTATTTATTGTTATTATATATTTATTCTTTTTCGTATTTCCACAGTTTGTTATCCTTTGCATGTTTGTTATTTGTCCCTTGATTAGGGGTTGAGGAACAACGGGTAAAGATGTAAAAACAAAACAAATTATTTCAGTAGTTCTATAGTTTAATATCAGAGAAATGTATTCAATATACAACCTGAAATTCTTGTTCTTCACAGACATCCATGAAAATAGTAGATTGCCCCAAAGAATGAGTGACAGTAAAAACTTTAGAACCTCAAAGCCCCCCACTCCCCCATGCAGAAGTAGCAGCAAAGCATCGACCCTCCCCCTCCCCACTTACTTCAGCAAAAAAAAACACATCAGCACCCTCCGCCCACCAAGCAAGCAAGAGCAAAGCCCCAGAGAAAGAACTTGATCTGCAGTACATGCAAAACTAATCATCACACTGACAATACATTTGCATTGACTAGTTATTCCCCTCTGTAGATGTTGCCTAACTTGCTGAGATCCTCCGGCATTTTGTGTGTGTTCCTCAAGATTTCCAGCATCTGCAGAATCTCCTGGGTTTATCAGCCAGGGCTGTGATCCCTCAGCTTTTAGCTCTCAGTCTAGTGTTGGCCTTCGTTATTCAGAATACTGTGTACAGGAGTTGGAATGTGATATTGAAGCTGGTATTGTGTGCAGTTCTCGTTGCCTAACTATAGGGAAGAAAGTTCATTCGTTCAATAGTTTCATTTAATATCAGATAATGTATGTTATATACAACCTGAAATTCTTACTCTCCTTGAAGCAGAAGAAAGCCCCCCCAGAATGAACGACAGAAAAACATAAGAATCCCAAAGCTGCCCTGCCCCCTCCCATGCAAAAGCAGAAGCAAGCAGCATCAACCCCCCACCCCTCCCACAAATTGTTGTCACCAGCGTTCCCACCACCCACCATGAAAACAACAGTAAAGCCGCAAAGAGAGACCATGGTCTACAATTGGAGTGAACTGACAGTTCACTCCAATGTTTCGACATCCACAGGCTCTCTCACACTAACAAGGGAGAGACAGATATCACTTCTGCCACAGTGAGAGGGGAGACCACAGTCACTATTTCGATGTTACAGTCAGTCTGAAACGTTGCTTTTTATTTCGAGTTCCCCGACTCGAGAATCGGCAAATCGAATCCTGAGTGCTGACATCTCCCACGACCACTCTCACTGTCTTCGATGTTCCGGCTCCTGCTACACTTCAGTATGCAGCACTGGCAAGAATTTGTGTCCACAGGGCCCCGCAGGCCCCGGAGGTGTCTGACTTCAGGCCGAGCCTGGTCATGCCAAAACACGGAGAGCTCCAGGAATGGCAACACACTGCCGTGCAGAACTGCACTCTGAATGCTGCAATAGGTCACGGATCCCACGTGTTAAAAAGCAGATTGTGGAAACTTTGCATGGACAGCACTTGAGGTCAGGATCATATCTGGGTCGTTGGAGTTGGGAGACAGTTGCTGTACCCACTCTGCCACTTTGCCAGCCCAGGCCTGACCAACTGGGAAAGGAAAGCTTTCTTTATTGCCCAGTTGGATTCCACTCAGCCTGGCTCCATTTCTTGTGTGCTCCCTGCAGTAATGACCTGGAGATTAATCTTCATTCCAGGACATCCCTGCTCAATCACAAACAAGAGAAAATCTGCACATGCTGGAAATTCAAGTGACATACATAAAGTCCTTGTATTGGTGAGACCCGATGTAGATTGGGAGATCGCTTTGCCGAGCACCTACACTCCGTCTGCCAGAGAAAGCAGGATCTCCCAGTGGCCACACATTTTAATTCCACTTCCCATTCCTATTCCGATATATCCGTCCATGTCATCCTCTACTATCACAGACAGGCCACTCTCAGGTTGGAGGAGCAACACCCTATATGCCGTCTGGGTAGCCTCCAACCCGATGGCATGAACTCTGATTTCTCAAACTTCCGGTAATGACCCCCCTTCACCATTCCCCATTCCCATTTCCCTCTCTCATCTCATCTCCTTATCTGCCCATCACCTCCCTCTTGTGCTCCTCCCCTTCCCTTTCTTCCATGGCCTTCTGTCCTCTCCTATCAGATTACCGGTTCTCCAGCCTTTACGTCTTTCACCAATCAATTTCCCAGCTCTTTACTTCACCTCTCCTCCTCTCCCAGTTTTGCCCATCGCCTACTACCTCGTACTTCTTCCTCCCCTACCTCCACCTTCTTACTCTGACTCCTCATCTTTTTTCTCCAGTTCTGATGAAGGGTCTCGGTCAGAAACGTCAACTGTTTACTCTTTTCCGTAGACGCTGCCTGGCCTGCTGAGTTCCTCCAGCATTTTGTGAGTGTTGCCAGGAAATCCCTGGGTGGTTTTCACAGACTGAACTGCTTCCCTCCTGGCTGGACTTACCCAGACCTTTCAAACTGGTTGGTGGTGGGTGGCCTAAAGGCCCAGTAATGAGGCAAGACCTAATATGGTTTGGAGAGCTGTTGTATTATACAGATGTTAAGTGTATATATAAAGTGAATTTGATAATCCAAACACGCATATGTTTCATTTCAATCCACCTTCTCCAAAAAGAAACAGGCAAGATAACAAGTGTCACAGCATCCAGTGTGGGTGGGCTGACTTTATTCAGGTTCGAGCAGCCAGACTATATGCATATGTGTGTGTGATCCCTTGCAAGGACTGGCCATGTTCCTAGATTGACAGCAGATCATGGATCTGCTCTTTACCATTTGCTGCTTTGCCTGCGTGACCCCTCTAAACTTATCCCTTTCACCAGTTTACCACTGACCCTGTCTGTACCTTTCCTTTCCCTCCTGGAAGACATTCTCAGTCTTACAAGACTTTCTCTGACAACACTGAACCCATCACTGAACTGATTCCACAACCTATGCACTCATTTTTAAGGACTCTACAGCTCGTGTTCTCAATACTTCTTGTTCTTGTTTATGTTCTTTTTGTATTTGTAGTTCATTGTCTTTCCTACATTGACTGTTTGTCCATCTCTGTCATGGGGTGGTTTTTTATTCATTTTATTCTGCTTCTTTTTATTAAGACCTGCAAGAAAATGAATCACAGCATAGTATATGGTGTCATAAAAGTACTTTGATAATAAATTTACTTTGAATCAAATGTTTCTCTTGTATGACAAGATGGACTCTTGACCTCATCATCTACCTCTTGCACTTTATGATCTACCTGCACTGCATTTTCTCTTATTCTGTATTCTGTTACTTTTTTAGCTTACACTGCTTCAACACACCGTGTATGAATGAACAAACTTTTCACTGTATCTCAGTACACGTGACAATAATAAACCAATATCAATGCCAACTCCGATACCAGTGAATCACCTGCCCTCTGCCACCTCTCCAGTTGTGGGATCTTGCTCTGTTCAACTTGCCCGTTACAACCCTGCAGCAATGACTACATTTCATTGTAAAAGGAGAAGTTGTTCTCCGACAGAGACAGCTCCTCCCAGTTTGCAGTTGGTCCCCCAAGATACCTCAGTCATCACAAGAAAATGACTCTAGAGCTGTACTCACTGAAGTTTAGGAGAATTGAAACCTATGGAGTCCATGGAGGTGAAGCTGGTTTAAAGATTAGCTTTATTTGTCACACGTACATCAAAACATACAGTGAAACACATTGTTTGTGTCAATGACAATACAGTCGGAAGATGCCCTGGGGCAGCCTGCAAGTGTCGCCATACTTTCTGGGTGCCAACACAGCGTGCACACAACTTACGAACCCTAACTAATCCGTATGTCTTTGGAATGTGGGAGGAAACCAGAGCACCTGGAGGTTATGTTGAGAATGTACAGATTCCTTTCAGACAGCAGCAGATTTGAACCTGAGTCACTGGCGTGCTAACTGCCACCTCACCGTGCTGCCCCTTTTTATGTTCATGCACTGTGTGGCTGCTGCAAAGCCACACGTTTCGTGGCGTATGTCAGCAGTAATAAACCCAATTCTGATTCTTAAATCTGAGACCTCTTTAGCAACTTTAGCCTCCGAAAGCACTTCGTTATTTCCTTCATTTCTAGTTTCTGAAATATTACATGATTTTGCACATCACACTCAAACTGCCCATTAAACTTTGCTGTGCTAAGCACAACAGTAGCCTTTCGGGTCTGCCTGTGCAAACAGAAAACCAGAGAGGTGCTTCATTGTACAGCTTGGGAGTACAACGGTTTGCATAACGCTTCACAGCGGCAGCAGAAATGATCAGCGTTTGACTCCTGCCACAGAAGGAGTTTGTACGTTCTCACCATGTCCGTGTGGGTTTCCTCTGGGTGCTCTGCTTTCCTCCCACATTCCATAGATGTAGGGTTAAGGTAGTAAGTTGTGGGTTTGCAGACTGCCCAGCGCAATCCTTCCTGATTTGATTTGGTGCAAATGACACATTTTACTGTTGATTTTGATGTATATGTGACAAATCAAGCTAATCTCTTTATCTCTTTATTTTATCCTGAGTTCCTCGCTCTCTCTCCTTCATATCCACCAATTCTCCAATCGTGGTTCCCTTAGCCATCTTGCTCCTCCAGCCCCCCTATCACCCATTTCCCCTCGTCATTCCTTCCACCGACCAACAGAACGTTTCTCCTTTTCCTCATCTGGTTACACCTAATGGTTCCCGTTATCACCGTCCTTCGTGATCAGCCCTGCTGTTCCTCTATACACCTGCTTGTCCTACTGAGTCCCCTACTGCATAGGCCAGTGGTAGAATGTGAAAGAGTTGATGTGAATATGGGGAGAATGAAATGGAATTAGTGTAGGATTGGTGTAAGTGAGTGTTAATGGACAGTGGACAACGGATGGGCTGAATGCCCTGTTTCTATTGTGCACCCTTCTGTGACTTATACAGCAGTGGACAGCTTGTCTTAATCTCTGATGCACACTCCCCGTGTATTGTTGCACAGTTTGATCGGGGCGTTTCAGTGAGTCCTGCAGTCGATGAACAGCACTAAGCTGAATACTCCTAGACGACTTTGAGGACTCTGTGGTTTGAGGTTTAATATTCTGTGTATTATTCACTCGCTTTATGCTGTTTGCACAATTTGCTCTTTTTTTTACGCTGGGTGTTTGATCAGTTTTTGAATGGGTTCCATGGTCTTTGCTTCAAGGCTGTCTGCAGGAGGATGAATCCATGTGTATACTTTGATAATAAATGTACTTTGAATCTTTGCATATACGTACTTTGATAATAAATTTACTTTGATTTTGTATAGTGTGCAGATACTAGCATGGGCCAAATGCCTGGGATTTCATACATCTCTCTGAGCGTGAATGCTCCTGATGTGGCCTTCCCTGTGTCAGTGAGACCGACGAAGATTGGGGGGATCGCTTTGTCGAGCACATTCTCTTCGTCTGAAACAAGCACGATTCCCAGTGGCCACCCATTTTAATTCCAATCATAATTCCCATTCCAGTGTGTCAGTCCATGGCCTCCTTTACTGCAAAGATGAGGCCACTCTCAGGTTGGAGGAGCAATGCCTCATGTTCCATCTGATTACCTGACAGCATGAACTGTGATTTCTCTAACTTTCTCTAACTTCGGGTAAGTTCTCCTGCCTCCCCTTCTCTCTTCATCTATTCCCTATTCTGGTTGCTCTCTTACCTCTTCTCTTCTGCACACCTGCCTATCAACTCCCTTTTGGTTCCCCTCCTCCTTCCCTTTCTCCCATGGTCCATCCTGCTCTCCTATCAGATTCCTCCTTCCACCCAACACCTCCAATCTTCGTACTTTATCCCCCCCTTCCCCTTCTCACCTGGCCTCACCTATTACGTTCCAACTTGTATTTCTCCCCCTTATTCTGGCTTCTTCCCCTTTCCCTTCCAGTCCTGATGAATAGTCTTGGCTCGAAACATTGACTGTTTATTCCCCTCCACAGATGCCACCTGACTTGCTGACCTAGTATTTTGTGTGTGTTTCTCTGTGGTGGCAGTGGTCTACTTGTAGTAGGGTCTGTAGTTTTGCATAATATCCAACAGGTTGAATCCAGTCCTTGTTTCCTCATCAACCAGTAATTACATGGCAAGTCCTGCATTAAATAACATCACTTCTCTGTGCTGGAGTGCATGTGCAGCAGGTGAAGATGTGCTAACATTTCACCAGATTAACCAACCATCTCATTACACGGGCTGAGACAGGGGGTCCTGTAATCTGAACCACTTAACTGTAATGTTGATTTTTTTCATTTCTGGCTCTGTGCCATGAGTTCAATTGAGTGTTTCATGGCAAAGCAAGCTTATTCTTCATGCAGGATCTCTTCCAAATTCCCCCTCACTTGGAGTATTGTGAGCAGTTTTGGGCTCCTTTTCTAAGAAAGGATGTGCGGGCATTGGAGAGGGTCCAGAGGAGGATCATGCGAATGATTTGAGGAATGAAAGGGTTAATGTATGAGGAGCATTTGATGACTCTGGGCCTGTAGTTATTAGAGTTTAGATAAATGAGGATGGATCTCATTGAAACCTATTGAATATTGAAATAACTAGACAGAGTGATGTGGAGAGGATATTTCCTCTAATGGGGGAGTCTAGGACTAGAGAGCATAGCTTAGTATAGCAGTTATGTCCCTTTATGACAGAGATGAGGAGGAATTAGTTCAGCTAGTGGGTAGTGAATCTGTGGAATTCATTGCCACAGACTACTGTGGAAGCCAAGCCATTGGGTGACTTTAAAGTAGGGGTTGATGGATTCTTGAGTCCTGCCAAAGGGTCTTGGTCCAAAACGTTGACTGTACTTTTTCCCATAGATGCTGTTTAGCCTGCTGAGTTCCTCCAGCATATTGTGTGGGCTGCTCGGATTTCCAGCATCTGCAGATTTTCTCTTGTTGAGATTCTTGAATAGTAAGGGTGTCAACGATTGTGGGGAGAAGGCAGTAGAATGGGGTTGAAAGGGAGAATAAATCAGCCACGATGGAATGATGGAGCAGACTCGATGGGCCAAATGGTCTAGTACTGCTCCTATGTGTTATGGTCTTCTGGGCTTTCCAGTCAGAGGGTTAATGCAGTTGTCGGCATCCTTTGTGAAGAATGGTGTATGATCATAAGCTTCTCTTCCCAGCCGCTGATTAATGCCATATGCCTTCACAGTTCATACAACGCACTGTGGTTTCTTTCTTGTGGGCACGGGTTGACTGTAAATATACACAGGGTTACCAAGAGAATGTTGTTGTGCCTCTCCAGCGTAATGCTGGAGAGTGTAGAGGACTGGGAAGAACCGATGGATTTGGTATGACAACAAAGCCAGAGCTTAGAGCAGGACAACACAGGAACTGGCCCTTCAGTGGCACAGTAGCATTCACATCATATATATAAGGGTTCAAAAGGAGAGGCAGTGTCCATCGGTTCATGGACTGTTCAGGAATCTGATGGCGGAGGGGAAGAAGCTGTTTCTGAAACGTTGAGTGCAGTGTACGTCCTCGCGGATGGTAGTAATGACAAGAGAGCATGTCCCGGAGGGCAAGGCTCCTTAATGATGATCCTCACCACCCAGGGCATGTTACAATTAATGTGAGTTACAATAAGAAATACAAGAAAAGCAATGCAAAAAGAGAGCAAAATAATGAGAAAATAAATTCAGAAATCTGATGGCACAGGGGAAGAAGCTGTTCCTAAAACATTAATAAAATAATAATAATAATAGTAATAAATGCTTTATTGATCCTGAGTGGGAAATTTTGAAGTGTGTATCTTCAGGCTCCTGTTACTCCTCCCTAATGGTAGTAACACGAAGAGGGCATGTCCTGGGTGACAATGGTCCGTAGTAATGGATGCCGTCTTCCTGAGGCATCGCCTTTTGATGATGTCTTCGATGCTGGGGAGACTGGTGTCCATGAGGGAGCTGGCTGAGTTTACAACTTTGCAGCTTTTTCCAGTCCTGTGCGGTTGCCCCTCCGTACCAGGCACCACCTTTCTGAAGATGTCCTCTCTTCAGAGGTTATGATCTTCCATCACCACTTCTGCCAGTGGACAAGGTATATTTTGAGAATGACCAACACGGAGGATGACTAACAGACGAATAAGTGTGGAAACATTCGGATGAGGCAAATATGGAAACAGAAAGGAAGAGTTTCCATGGGTAGTTATTACAAAAAGAGTTGACAATGTGAGTCTGGGGAATTAATAATGGAAAATATGGTGATGGCAGATGAATTAAACAGGTATTTTGTATTAATCACCACTGTACAGGATGTAATAACAACCCAGAAATAGCTGTGAATGTGTCATTGGAAGGGAGGATGGAATAGGAAAGTTACAATCACCAGGGAAACAGTCCTGAGCCAATTGTTGGAGTTCTGGGCTGATGACCCCTCTATTTTGGGTGAAGAGACCATCACAGCCTGGTATGGAAACACCATTGTCCTTGAATGGAAAAAACTACAAAAAGTAGTGGATACGGCCCAGTCCATCAGGGTAAAGCTCTCCCCACCATTGAGCACATCTACATGGAGCACTGTCACAGGAAAGCACCGTCCATCATCAAGGACGCTCACCATACTGGCCTTGCTCTCTTCTTGCTGCTGCCATCAGGAAGGAGGTACAGGAGCCTCAAGTCCTACACCACAGGTTCAGGCACAGTTTTACTCCTCAACCATCAGGCTCGTGAACCAGCATCGATAACTTCATTCACCTCAAACCTGAACTGATTCCACAACCAATGGACTCACTTTTAAGAACTCTGCAAATCATGTTTTTGATATTTATTGATTGTTTATTTATTACTATTGTATTATTACTTTCTCTCAGCTCAAACTGGTATGGGCATAGCTAGGCACACTGATACATCAATTGCAAGGAACTTTCAGACTACTCTGCTGATGTTTAGCATTGTAGAGATTCATAGATATTGCTGTGTAACCCCAATTGTTTAACACATTTGGGTAGTGCCTTTGGGATGATACCAGTTGTAGATATTCCCATTGGAACAATAGTTCATGTTCCAAAGTCTTTCAATTCAGCATATTTCTGGCATTTTCACTTACTGATTTCTGTAAGTTATATGCGTTTGGAAAAGCTATTACCAATTGAGTAAGCCAGTCTTGCTTGTTTAACCAGTATTATTATATCCAGACTGTTATTATGGACTGTCCTATCTGTAATAACAAATCAGTCACAGTGTAATTTGTGGGATTCTGACTCTAAAACTGGATCAGGCTTGTATTCATAATAAGGTATGATTTCTTTATCAGTTGGTATTTTAAAGCAAGATTTTGGTGAATGATGTTTGCCACTTGACTGTGCCTGTGTTAGTATTATCATTGTTATTTTCTTTTCTGTTCGTACTTGCACAGTTAGCTGACTTTTGAACATTGGTTGTTTGTCCGTCTTTGTGGTTCTTCATTGATTCTATTTTGTCTCTTTCTATTTACTGTGAATGCCCACAAGAATGAATCTCAGGATAGTACATGGTGGCATATATGTACTTTGATAATAAACTTACGTTGAACTTTTGAATTTTGAACTATTTGAACATTTGAACATGTCATCTCAGTCCCACGTAGTCAACTTTTATGGTGAGTCTGTCACTCCTGAGTCCAGGCACCCAGTTAGTGGAAACATCGAGCTTATTGACATGAGCACAATTACAGTGAGGTGCAAGTACAGTGAAAAACTTCTTTACAGCAGCACAACAGGCATGTCTTTTCAGATGATCCACAGAACATGGATTTAGAGGAACAAAATTATAAAGAGATCACAGACTGTTGCAAGAAACATAAGGTTGTTATAGTAGGTGATTTCAACTTTCCATATCTTGACTAGGTCTCCTATATTGTAAAAGGATCGGATGGGACAGAGTTTGTCAAATGTGTTCAGGAAAGTTTCCTTAATCAGTACATAGAAGCCCCAACGAGAGAGTGTGTGATACTTGATCTGCTATTAGGGAATTAAACAGGGCAGATGACAGAAGTTTGTGAAGAGAAACACTTTGCGTCTAGTGATCACAATGCCATTAGTTCAAGATAAATATGGAAAAAGATATGTCTGGTCCGTGGGTTGAGATTCTAAGTTAGAGTAAGGCCAATTTTGATATCAGAAATGATCTGGCAAGTGTGGATTGGGACAGGCTGTTTTCTGGCAAAGGTGTACTTGATAAATGGGAGGCCTTCAAAATTGAAATTTTGGGAGTACAAAGCTTGTACAGTATGTGCCTGTCAGAATAAAAGATAAAGATAACAGGTTTAGGGAACCTGGTTTTCAAAAGATATTGAAGTGCTGGTTAAGGGAAAAAAGGTGTATAGCAGGTATAGATAGGCAGGAACAAATGACGTGTTTATGGAATGACATGTTTAAGGAATGCAAAAGAACACTTGCAAAATAAATCAGGAGGGCTGAAAGAAGGCATGATGTTGCCATGGCAGACAAGGTGAAGGAGAATCCCAAGGGATTCTACAGATCTGTTAAAAGCAAAAGGATTGCAAGGGACAAAATTGGTCCTCTGGAAGATCAGACTGGTAACCCATGCATGGAGCCTGAAGAGATGGAGGAGATCTTAAATGGATTTTTTGCATCTATGTTCACTTGGGAGATGGACACAGAGTCTATAGAAGTGAGGCAAAGCAACAAGGAGGTCATGGACCCTATGCAGATTACAGATGAGGAGATGCTTGCTATCTTGAGGCAAAGTAGGGAGGATAAATCCCCAGGGCCTGATAAGGTATTGTTTTGGACCCTGTAGGTGTCAGGGTCTGGTCCGGAACCGTGTTCCGGGTTTTGATCCGGTTCGAGGGCTCCGGACTCCGGGTCCTGCAGTTGTCCCTCCCGTCACCCGTGATCTAGTTAGGACCCTCCTGCTTCAAGGAGGCACACCTGTAACTCACTGAGCTGCAGGTGTTTATAAGGGGCCTTGGGACTGGGACCAGGCGGGTGGTCGTTTTGTTCTGTTTCCTGTTTCTCCGCCAGCTCCGAACCCATCTCTTCATTCTGTTATCCTGCCCGGGCTCAGACCTATTCTTCATCATGCTTCTCTGCCCATACCAGTATTGCCAGGTTGGTTCGCTCTCCCACCTTTCTTCCCATGTGCTGGTCCCGCTTCTCTGCTCGGTTTTGTGTTTCGTGCAGTCGCGCTGTCTGCCGGCCGTTTCCGAATTTCCCGTTGTCATGGCTGTTGTGTTGGTTGACCTGGACCTATGCCTGTCCCTACCCCTTGCCCCTGTCGGGTACGTTTGGCCGACCTGCCGTGGCCCGGCAGTGGTTCTGCCTGCTCCTGTCCCTTGCCTTCGTCGGGCGTCTCCGGCTGGTGGGCCGTGGCCCGGCGGGGGTTCTGCCCCCTCCTTCTCTTCCACCCGAACCCTGGGATTGTGCCCCGCACCCACCTAGGGGTCCGTGTCGTGCCCAGGCCTCCGGTGTTTCTGCCTGGGAGGTGCCCCTACCTGGGATACATGCCCAGGGAGGGCTCCCTGCTAGCCTATCGCCACCTAGATCTGTCTGCCTGCCTGCCTGAACCCTGGGAGCCTGCCTACCTGACTGGAACTTCGGGAACCCGCTCCGCTCTGCCTGCCTGAACCCGGGGACCTATCTACCTTCCTGCCTGAACCCTGAACCCCGGGGACCTGCCTGCCTGAATCCCGGGAGTCTGCCTACCTGACTTCAAACTTCAGGAGCCCGCTCCGCTCCGCTTGCCTGAACTCCGGGAGCCCGCTCCGCTCTGCCGGCCTGGACTTCGGGAGCCCGCTCCGCTCCGCTCTGCCTGCCTGAACTCTGGGAGCCCGCTCCGCTCTGCCTGCCTGAACTCCGGGAGCCCGCTCCGCTCCACTTGCCTGAACTTCGGGAGCCCGCTCCGCTCCGCTCTGCCTGCCTGAACTCCGGGAGCCCGCTCCGCTCCGCTTGCCGGAACTCCGGGAGCCCGCTCCACTCTGCCTGCCCGGACTCCGGGAGCCCGCTCCGCTCTGCCGGCCTGGACTTCGGGAGCCCGCTCCGCTCCGCTTGCCTGAACTTCGGGAGCCGCTCCGCTCTGCCTGCCTGTACTCTATCTGCCTGAACCCCAGCTACCCTTAAATGTCATGGCATCCCCATCCTGTCCTCCCCCTAGTACTTCAGTGTCTGCGTCCTGCGTTTGGGTCCATCCGGCCCCTCTTGACAGTAGGAGGCCAGTGAAGAAATTGCAGGGGCTCTAGCAGAGATATTTAATCATCTTTAGTGGTAGATGAGGTACAGGAGGATTGGTGGATAGCTAAGGTCGTTGCACTGTTTAAGAAAAGCCCTAAAAATAAACCAGGAAATTTCAGGCCGGTGAGCCTGACATCAGTAGTGGGAAAGTCATTGGATGGTATTCTGATATATGAGTATTTGGATAGACATGGACTGATCAGGGATAGTCAGCATGTGTGGTAGCTCATGTCTAACCAATAGTTTTTCAAGAAAGTTGCCAGGAAATTTGATGAAGACAAGGCAGTGGATGTTATTATGGACTAATTATATACATGAACTTTAGACAAAGATTTGACAAGTTCCCATGTGGGAGGTTGGTCAAGAAGGTTCAGCCACTCAGCACTCAAGATGAAATAGGAAATTGGACTAGACATTGCGTGTTGAAGAAGCCAGAGATTGGTATCAGAGAGCTGCCTCTCTGACTGGAGGCCTGTGACTACTGGTGTGCTGCAGGAATTGGTATGGGTCCATCGATGTTTGCATTCAATAACAGTGATCTGCATGCTAATGTGGTTAACTAGGTCAGCAAATTTGGAAATGACACCAAGATTGGGGGTGGAGTGGACAGCAAGGAAGACCATCATGGCTTGCAGCAAGATCTGGACCAAATGGAAAAATGGGCTGAAAAATGGCAGATGGAATTTATTGCAGACAAGTACAAGGTGTTGCACTTCGGTTAGACCAAACAGGGTAGGTGTTACACAGAGAACGGTAGGGCACTGAGGAGTGTGGTAGAACAAAGGGATCTGGGAATACTTTGCACTTGTCCTGTTCATCTTGGCGCCGTTGTCTATTTGGTGCAATCTCTTCCAATTAACCAGCTTAGAGTGCAGGCAAGACAGTGACAAACTACCTATGCGTATTTGTAGTTCACAGTTCAAGTTCAATAGTAAGCATTATTTGCATAAATCACCATCTGTTGCCCATGCTTAGCAGATACTTGTTCTCTATTTAATATTTCTTTGCAGACCTTCTAATGAACCTTCCATCGTTGCTGGCAATATTGTGTCTCTAATAGTTAATAAATTTATTATCAAAGTACATATTGTCATCATATACTACCTTGAGATTCATTTTTTACAGGCATTGACAGGAAAATAACGAGTACAGTAGAATACAAAAGTCTGACAAACAACTCGTGCAAAAGAAGACAAATTGTACAACTAAACAAAAATATTGAGAACATAAGCTGTAAAGTCCTTGAGACAGAGTGCATAGCTTGTGGAATCAGTTCAGAGTCGAGGTGTGTGAAGTTATCCATGCTGGTTCAGGAGCCTGATGGTTGAAGGGTGATAACTGTTCCTGAATATTGTGGTGTGAGATCGCAGGTAACAGCAAGAAGAGAGCATGGCCTGGATGGTGGGGGTCCTTGATGATGGATGCTGCTTTATGATGGCAGCGCTCCATGTGAATGTACTCAACAGCTGGCAGGCATTCGCCGGTGATCCACCACTTTCCTTTCCTGGGCACTGGTGTTCTCAACACAGCATCTTTCAGTGCCTCACCATTTAAAAAAAGCTTCCACTTTCTTTCTCCCAGATTTCAAATTTTACACCTTTTCAATATTTTTTTTTCACTTTCGTCACTGAATGTGGTTCAGCAGAGAGGTTTTCTGCTCAACCGACTAAACTGCTACCACAGCTTTCGCCTGCAGTTCTGGGGAAGTTGCATCAACTTTGTTAAGTGCGCTGTTCCTGACATCGTGTGGCCAAATTCAGAATTACACCTGGAAATTGTCGTACAACACAGGAACAGGCCCTTTCCACTGACCATCACCCACTTAATTCTCCCCAGATTACCCCTCTCTCCCACTCACCAATTTACAATAGCAGTGTTTTAAGAGGTATTGGGAGAGAGACATGAATGGTGAGGGAATTGAAAGAGAGGTCAGCTTTGTCATATGTACATTGAAACATACAGTTTGCATCAATGACCAACACAGTCCGAGGATGTGCTGGGGGCAGCCCGCAAGTGTCACTATGCTTCCAGTGCCAATATAGCATGCCCACAACTCACTAACCCCAGCACATACACCTTTTGAATGTGGGGGGAAACTGGAAGCCCCCATAGTCACAGGGATTACATACAAACTCCTTACAGACAGTGGTGGGATTTGAACCCGGGTCACTTTGTGCTGTAAAACGTTGTGTCACCCGCCTATTGTCAGAGGAAGAACAGAAGCCAGAATGAGAAGAGCTCTAAATTCTTACACATTAGTTTGTTTTTTCTGGGGTGGTGGCGGCTGAGGGGAGACCTAATGGACATTTGTAAGATTCTGAGAGAAATAGATAGAGTAGACTTCCAGGATTGTTTCTCCCATTGTTGAGATACCAGAGGTCATTTAAGATAGGAGAGGAAAGTTCAAAGGCCTGATGAAGGATCTTGCCCTGAAATGTCGACTCCATCGATGCTGCCTGACTTGCTGAGTTCCTCCAGCATTTTATACGCGTTGCTCCAGATTTCCAGCACCTGCAGAATCTCTTGTGTTTGTAGAGTTCAGAGGAGATGCGTGAGGCCAGGTTTTTACACAGAGTAGTGGGTGGCAGGAATGCACTGCCTGGGGTGGTAGTGGAGGCCGATATGATAGAGATGTTTAAGAGGTGCTTAAATAAACATGTGAATATGCAGCAAATGGAAGGATATGGACCATGTGCAGGAAGAAAGAATTAGTTTAGCTAGATGTTTAATGATAAGTTTAATTAGCTTGACAAAATGTGCGTGACTTTGTTCAACGTGGGGAAGTTGATGCACGGGCAGCCACCACATGGTCCTTGACAGATTGGGGTCAGGGTCCAGTGGCATGGAATGCAAGATGTTTGGGGACTCTTCACTGCTGCAAACTTCCTCCACCGTAACTGCCATTGTGATGGTGTAGTGGTTAACAACACTATTACAGTGCCAGTGATCCAGGTTCAATTCCCACCGTCGTCTGTAAGGAGTTTGTACGTTCTTGCTGTATCATGTGGGTTTCCACTGGGTGCTTCTGTTTCCTCACACACTCCAAAGACATTCGGCTGTGTTGGTTCATTGGCCGCATGGGTAATTTGGCTGCTCGCGTGTAATTGGCTCATTGGGTCAGAAGGGTCTGTCACCATGCTGAATTTTTAAATTTAAAAAAAGTATAAATAAGTAAAAACTGATATGTTCATAATGAAGCACATGCTAACAATAATTTTAAAGGAGGTTAAGGATCAAAAACTTTGATGGCCTCACCCAGGCTCCAAGAACTTTTGCCTCCATCCCACTTTCCTGCCAGAACACCATAACCCTTCATTCCTGTGACTAGTCCAGTCACATTCTTGGCCTGGAGTTTAGCCACCTGGCACTTAGCTCCCGCCCATGGCGGTGAGGTCAAAGACAAACCCAGACAAAGATCGATTCAACCAAGGCCTCATCAGTAGTGCTGATGGAAGATGATGGCACATCACAACAGCCATGAAGGCTGCAGCAGTGGGTGGTCTCCTGTGCTCTCGCATTCCATGCCCCGGACTTTGAGCCCAATCTGTCAAGGACCCGTGCATCAGCCTTCCCAGCTTTCGGAACGCACAAGCATTCCCCATTAAGGGAATCCGCCCTATGGTTTTATGGATCCCGAATCAGCCTCTGCAGCCCCCTGAAGACCCACCCCACTGGAGAACATCACAATCGACTTGACTGTTCACATGAACTAGTATCTTCTTCATCATGATGTGGAGAAGTTGCAGTGAAGCCAGAACTTCCAAAATGTGTTATTTGTTTGTATTTTAGTTGGAAGCGAGTTGGGCTTTGAAATTCTATTGGCAATATGCACTGATGGTCAGAAGGTCACAAAGACTTTCCCACACTTTGGAGAGCGTGATAAATGAACCTTCATCGTATCGGCCCCGTGTTGATTGAGGCTTTTGCACAGATTCCAGACATTCTAGTCAGAAAAGAATTCATCAGCTCTTTTCTCTCTGCACTGCCTTTAAGAGTAAACTGTAAGCATATGAAATGCAACAGTAAAAAACATCATGGAGCACGAGATGTACAGTTTCAGAAACCCCCTTGCTCTCTAACAATGTTTTGTGTGTGCCTCTACATTCAGTGGCCACTTTATTAGGCACACCTGCTCATTAATCTAATCTACCAATCACGTGGCAGCAACTCAATGCGTCAAAGCATGCAGACATGGTCAAGAGGTTCAGCTGTTGTTCAGAGCAAACATCAGAATGGGGAAGAAATGTGATGTAAGTGATTTTGACCATGGAATGATTTTTGGTGCCAGATGGGGCGGTTTGAGTATCTCAGAAACTGCTGATCTGCTGGGATTTTCATGCACGACAGTCGCAGCAATTTACAGAGAATGGTGCGAAAAACAAAAAAATGTCTCGTAAGCAGCAGGTTTGTGAACAAAAATGCCTTGTTAATGAGAGGTCAGAGGAGAAGGGCCAGACTGGTTCAATCTGTCAGGAAGATGACGGTAACTCTAATAACCAGGCGTTACAACAGTGGTGTGCAGAAGATCATGTCTGAATGATCAACATGTTGAACCTTGAAGTGGATGGGCTACAGCCGCAGAAGAGCGTGAACATACACTCAGTGGCTGCTTTATTAGGTGTGAGAGGTTCCTAATAAAGTGGCCACTGCGTGTATGTTTCATGAAATAGACTTTAATTGCTGTTTGCTGGTTTAAGTGTCTGGCCTTGTTTGGAAATGGTCAGGTCTATGCTCGAGTTCGGCTCTATGTTTACCTCTAATGCTGTGGGAAATTTTGACGGGGTGTGATTATGCTGTTGAGCCTAACTGTTAGTTGATAATTGGCAAAGGGTTGGAGTAAGGGATCATTTACAGATCTGACAGGAGGCCAGATTTTATTTCTGTAAGGTCCAAACTCCTCCTATTCAAGATTGTAAGACCATAAGATGCAGGAGCAGAGCTAAACCATTCGGCCCTTCGAGTATGCTGCACCATTTGATCATTGCTGATGTGTTATCCCTCTCAACCCCATTCTCCTGCCTTCTCCCCGTAGCCTTTGACTCCTTTACCAGGCAAGAACCTATCTACTTTCACTTTGGATATAAGACCATAAGACGTGGGGGCAGAGTTAGGCCATTCGGCCCATCAGGTCTGCTCCACCATTCCACCATGGCTGACTTATTCAAGATTGTTTATTGCCAGTCCTCGGTACAGGAGTGCAAAGGAGAATGAAATGATTGTTACTCTAGAATGCGCAGCATAAAAGACACAATAGCTATAAAGAATTATAAAAAAACACACAATAATAAATATAGAACAATCCTATAAAGCATAATGTACAAGAGACTGTGATATACATTGATCATTAAGCTGATGTGTATGTACTGATGGGTGGAGGTGTTGATCAGCCTGATGGTTTGGGGGAAGTAACTGTGTTTGAATCTGGTGGCCCTGGTGTGGATGTTGCCCTTTCCCTGATGGTCCGTTAGCAGGGTGGGTGGGATCCTTTATGATGTTGCTGGCCTTTTCTGGCACCTTTCTGTGATGGCGAGTCGGCTGGTGCCGAGTATAGTCTATGTGTTTTACCTTGTTTTATTTTCAACACACTAACAGCAAGTCCTCTCTTATATCAGGTTTGTTCCCTTGTTATCACGTCATCTTTAAGGTTCTAAAACATGCCTTTCAGCCCAACAATCCATGGTCTCTCACTTGGGCCATCAATGTAACCCTTGGGTCCTTGTTCAGCTAGGTACTTCCCTCCCGGGGCTTCCATCACCTCCTCAGTTCCGTAGTGGCTGGGAATGGTTTCCAACCTTTTGGCCCAGCAAGTTCCAGGTCAGCTCTCCATGGACCAGTCCAGATGGGTAGCCATTTCCTGTGCTTGGCTCTCGGACACTTGAATACCTCTTCATGTTCCCTGGTGAGAGTGCTGATCATTTCCATCTGCAACACCCATACAGGCAGTGAGATTCAGATCACCACTCCTCCGGGCAAGGAGGTTTCTTCTGAATCAAACAGGGCTTCAGCAACTGGCCAGTGTGCCAGCTAGAATCGACTCATATTTACAGAAGAGCAGTAAAATGTGGCCTGGCTAGTTTCCTTTTATAAAATCCCATGCCTGGAGAAGGTAGATTTAATCCACAATAGCTCTAGAGAGTAAGCCAAACATTGTTCTGAAAGTATCTCTCTCTTTCTCTCTCTCTCCCTCTCTCTCTCTCTCATTCTCTCTCTCCCCCTCTCCCTCTCACTCTCTCTTTATCATTCTCTCTCTCCCCCTCACTCTCTCTTTTTCTCTCTTCCTCTCTCTCTCTCTCTCTCTCTCTCTCTCTCTCTCTCTCTCTCCTTCTCCCTCACTCTCTCTCCTTCTCCCCCTCACTCTCTCTCCTTCTCCCTCTCCCTCTCTCTATCTCACTCTCTCCCTCTCTCTCTCTCATTCTCTCTCTCTCTCTCTCTCTCTCTCTCTCTCTCTCTCTCTCTCTCTCTCTCTCTCTCTCTCTCTCTCTCTCATTCTCTCTCTCTCTGTCTCCCACCTCCCATTTTCCTCTCTCTCATTCTCTCACCACTCAGATTT